>NC_058088.1:137712217-138027453 GCF_014858855.1 Bufo gargarizans
CAATCTATGTTCCTCATGCTGTGCAGGAACTACTGTCTCAGGCAAAGACTCGTCATGTGTCAATGATGAGATTAACTAAATATGAAGTTGCATTGCTTACTCCACCTAATATAACAATCAAAAGGTGTACTGTTCTAAACCCAGCAACATTGCTTCCAGAAACTAATCAATTAGATCAGGAAATGTCAAATAATATTATTGACCATGATTGCCTTGAACTGATAAAAACTGAAACAAAAGAACTTGATAATGTAACGGAAATACCCATTCCTAATGCTGATGTTGAGTTTTTTTCGTAGATGGATCACAATATTAGCTGGATGGGAAACCATATACAGGGTATGCTGTGACCACCTTGGAAGAGGTTGTGAGACAAGGATCACTCCCACCAGGATAATTGGCTCAGGAAGCGGAGTTAACAGCCCTCACTGAGGCATGTATAATGGCTGAAAATCAGACGGTAAATATTTACACCGATTCTCGTTATGGGTTTGGCATTGCGCATGACTATGGCCCCATCTGGAAAAGCAGGGACTTTGTGGGATCCTCTGGTAAACCTATCAAAAATGCTGAATCTGTGGCTCGGTTATTCAGAGCCTTGGAACTACCTAAAATGGTGGCCATTGTGAAAGTACAGGCCCACACAAAAGAACAAACTAAAGAAGCTAAAGGAAATCGACGGGCAGACGCAGCTGCAAAGCAGGCTGCTCTGCTACCTCTCGCTATAGCTGGCCATTCAGTGGACATAGTACCACAGGCCAGAGAAATAGACCTGGAGATACTCCAGAAACTTCAAGAACAAATTGCTAAACCAGAGAGAGAGGAATGGGAAAAGCAAGGGCTCAAGAAGAATCAAGAGGGTTTGTATGCGATGAATGACAAATTGTGCCTTCCAAGAGTATTATACTCAATGATCTGTGCACTGTCGCATGGCCCAACCCACCAATCGAAGGAGGCAATGGTAAGTTTGGTAATGCAAGGATGGGTAGCACCAGGGTTCAACAATGTCGCTGCAAAATTTGTCCAGGGGTGCATGGTCTGTGCTTGCCATAACATAGGGAGAACGGTAAAGGTGCCCCCGCGGTGCACCCCAAAACCATTGTACCCGTTTCAGAGACTGCAAATTGATTTCATACAACTTCCCAGGGTTGGCACATATGAGTATGTCCTGGTATGCGTAGATCTCTTTTCAGGATGGCCAGAAGCGTGGCCCACAGCAAAGGCAAATGCAAAAACTGTTGCTAAAAAGCTGTTGTCAGAAGTTGTATGCAGGTTTGGTGTTCCGGAAGTAATAGAAAGTGATAGAGGAACTCATTTCACTTCAGAAGTCTTACGCTTAAATGGAACTCTAAAGTCAAAAATTCAAAAAGCCATGGCAGAAACTGGTAAACCATGGACAGAATGTTTGCCCATAGCATTATATTCAGTTAGAGTAACGCCACATAGGAAAACTGAGTTGAGTCCATATGAAATATTGTTTGGAACAGCACCAAAGACAGGCCTGTATTTTCCACAGCAACTTCAGGCACTTCACTCAGATATGACACAATATGTGGGAGCGTTATGTAAGAGATTACAGCAAACTCATGACCGTGTTTTAGTTCCATTCCAGATCCATCTTCGTTGGAAGGAACGCATACATTAGCTCCTGGAGATTGGGTTACAGTAAAAAGACATATCAGGAAGGCTTTGGATCCTCGATTTGACGGGCTATTCCAAGTTCAATTGACTATACCGACCTCTGTGAAACTAGAGGGAAAACCTACTTGGATCCACGCTTCACACTGTAAAAAGCTAATAAAAAGTTAAACTATGAGTTTAAGAAAGTATGTGATAATAAATACCATTGTTTCTGTTCCGCTAATCAGCAGGAAAAAGAAAATATAGGATGGGATAATAAATTTATTAAATATCATAAAATTGTTGCCCAAATGAAAGATCTATCTAATTGTTGGATATGTAGTCATTCACCTATTTCTTCCACTTCTATGTCATACGTAGCTAATCCTCTCCCTGAGACGGAACTACTAGATATTCTTTGTTCAGATTTAATTCCAATGAATCTGGAATCTCCCCAGGGAGACACAGCGGTCTCACTTCCTGTTACAGGATGGATAAAATACCCATGGTGGCAGGTAAACATTTCAGAGAAAATAGGTACATGGTATGAATATGATGCTACCAATGATGGATGGAAAACTAAACCTGCTAGTATATTGGAAGTGGGAGAAGTGCCTGTAACAGAAATTAAAATAAGTTTCAGTGGAGAAAATGTTAGAATTAATGACCAAACTAAGAAATTATGATGCCACCTGAATAGGGAAATTTATAATGTTGAATGGAATTGTACTGATTATTTTATTTCAGGGAAAAAGGGTGAGTGTACGACATTACACGCCTATGAGCCCAGCTATGGTGAAACAGAAGAAGATCTGGAAAGTTATAAGGGTGACTGAAGTGAATCTATGAGTATAGATCCGAACAGAAACCGACCCCTGAGTAAACGTTGTGGTCCCTTTATGTATTATTTCACAGTTACTTCCGAAGATAATCCAAATTCTTGGTGTATATTTGAAAAACTACTATGTTTATTTCCATTGTAGATGCAATGATTCGGAAGAATAAATTTTGGTTAAAAGAAAACATATATATAGCATTTAAATGGCTCCCCCGTGGTGCAGGAGGTACCTGTACTCTTGCTCGCTTAGAACATGCCACCTGGGTATGGGAAACAAATGATCTCCCTTATCAGCATATTCCCAAACATATGTTGGCAAAGCGAGATCTAGAACCCATGATGTTACCTACTATTCCTACTAGACGCTTCACTCATTCTAATAAACTGATTCGTGCTGACCCATCGTCCTGGGACAAAGTGGGAATGTATCTCCCATATTTAAGTACATATTATATGTCTACTGGAGTTTTAAGAAATGCCAAGCAAATTGAAGATATGGGTGAATTATTTGATAATGTGACTGATTATTTGTTTGATACAATTGAAGTAAATTCAATATCTGAGACAAGTAATCATTGTAGAAAATCAACATGCTGTAATTTTAGATTACCTCACTGCAGCGCAGGGAGGATTATGTCAGATAGTAGGACCATCTTGTTGCCATTATATAAACTCACAAGGAATGTTTCGAGTATCACATGATTTACAACAAGCAAACAAATTAAAGGAAGGATATCGAGAGGCACATCAAAAACTTGATGAAAGCTGGCCTGAATGGTTATCATGGCTGAATCCACAAAAGTGGTTCCAAGGAATAGGAGGATGGTTCCAAGGAATATTCCATATGTTATTACAAGGATGCTTTCTTATCTTGATCATCTTTATAGTGATAAAAGTTATTTTGTTAATTGGTAAAAAGATATTAAAGTCTACCTGTTTTTCAGGGAGAACTACAACCACTACAGTAATACAACCAAAGGATCACCCTTCTCCCGTTATGGTTATGATGTCTCCTGTGACAACTTCAAATGAGTCAGATACTATTGTTGTCACACCAGTTTTAAAATCAGATACGCCTGCAGATCATTGTTCATATTGTAATCAAATGATTGTCAAAAATATAACTGATTGTATTTATTGCGGAAGTCCTACAGTTGAGCAACGTTAAGGTTATTCATTATTCCATTGACTATTGAAAGAAGGTAGGGAGAAAGCCATGTAAGAAAGTCTTCTGGATGGATGCAAGGCATCCCACAATCTATAGGAATTAGTATTCTTATACTTTGTGACGGAAGGAAGATTTTCCGGTCTATTCTCTTGTTGTACTGCAGGGAGCAAGGGAGTTAACTTTGTATAGGCAATGGAATATTGATAAAAAGAGGGGAATGTGAGAGTAGTTATGTAATGGTGCTCAAAGTATAGTTTATATTCATATTAAACGTATATTAATATTTTATCAGAAGGATTATATCAGTCTAGTGTAACCTTTATCAAATATTCTACTAAGCATATTTACTGGGACTAAGGTTATCGGAACATAAGTGGAGACAGCAGTCTGTGAAGGAAAGGGGGAGTAAGGCCTGTCAGGCTACCCAGAGGAAGAAGGGCGTATAAGGGAGATTGTTGTGGGCCATTGTGCAATTCTTTATGTTGGATAATTATCAAATAGGCTTTTTGACAATGTGCTTGAAATTCCAGGAACTGTGGATATTGATGAGCCAGCATCCAGATGCATCCGAACCAGTTATGGGAACATGACTTTTTAAATCCTGAATCTTGTCATATTGAAATATTGCCTTATTATGTAATACTTTTTGTTGCCAATATGTATCACGTGTAATTATATAACTTGTATTGACCAATCATAGTACTGTAAACACCTTATCTCATCTTGTAACTCCTATGTTGAGATGTGTATAAAATAAAGCACTTATGGGCGGTCTAACCAGATCTCCTCAGACAAAGCTATCTGCATCTGTCTGTGTATTTCTCGGCCGAAATAATTACTCAATCTCTACCTTGATAGAATCACTCTGACAGTGGCGCCCTGTTACCAATACTGTATAGTTCAACAGAAAACTGGGTCTATATCACAGATTTCAAAGCTCTGGGCATCCTGTAGGGTCAATAATGGGTTGTGTTCTGTAGTTTACAGTGTAATACATGGGAAAACCATGTCTGTAGGACAGATTCCAGCAATCTGGGCCCAAGAGAGTGTCTAGAATCTGTTGTGTTCTGTATACAATGCTGTAACTACATCAGGAAGCATTGTATCGCAGATCCCAGCGCTCTGGGCCCTCTGAATCCGCTAGAATCAGTGGCATTCTGTAGCCAGCAGTGTGCTAAGTCAGAAAACAGTGTGGTGTGTGGCAGGTTCCAATGAACTGGGCCTGATCGGTGGAGCCCTGTTACCAATACTGTATACTTCAACAGAAAACTGGGCCTAGATCACAGATTTCAAAGCTCTGGGCATCCTGTAGGGTCAATAATCGGTGGTATTCTGTAGTTTACAGTGTAATACATGGGAAAACCATGTCTGTAGGGCAGATTCCAGTAATCTGGGCCCAAGAGAGTGTCTAGAATCTGTTGTGTTCTGTATACAATGCTGTAACTACATCAGGAAGCATTGTATCGCAGATCCCAGCGCTCTGGGCCCTCTAAATCCTCTGGAATCAGTGGCATTCTATAGCCAGCAGTGTGCTAAGTCAGAAAACAGAGTGGTGTGTGGCAGGTTCCAATGAACTGGGCCTGATCAGTGGAGCCCTGTTACCAATTCTGTATAGTTCAACAGAAAACTGGGCCTATATCACAGATTTCAAAGCTCTGGGCATCCTGTAGGGTCCATAATCGGTGGTGTTCTGTAGTTTACCATGTAATACATGGGAAAACCATGTCTGTAGGGCAGATTCCAGCAATCTGGGCCCAAGAGAGTGTCTAGAATCTGTTGTGTTCTGTATACAATGCTGTAACTACATCAGGAAGCATTGTATCGCAGATCCCAGCGCGCTGGGCCCTCTGAATCCTCTGGAATCAGTGGCGTTCTGTAGCCAGCAGTGTGCTAAGTCAGAAAACAGTGTGGTGTGTGGCAGGTTCCAATGAACTGGGCCTGATCGGTGGAGCCCTGTTACCAATACTGTATACTTCAACAGAAAACTGGGCCTATATCACAGATTTCAAAGCTCTGGTCATCCAGTAGGGTCCATAATCGGTGGTGTTCTGTAGTTTACAGTGTAATACATGGGAAAACCATGTCTGTAGGGCAGATTCCAGCAATCTGGGCCCAAGAGAGTGTCTAGAATCTGTTGTGTTCTGTATACAATGCTGTAACTACATCAGGAAGCATTGTATCGCAGATCCCAGCACTCTGGGCCCTCTGAATGTTCTGGAATCAGTGGCGTTCTGTAGCCAGCAGTGTGCTAAGTCAGAAAACAGTGTGGTGTGTGGCAGGTTCCAATGAACTGGGCCTGATCGGTGGAGCCCTGTTACCAATACTTTATATTTTAACAGAAAACTGGGCCTATATCACAGATTTCAAAACTCTGGGCATCCTGTAGGGTCCATAATGGGTGGTGTTCTGTAGTTTACAGTGTAATACATGGGAAAACCATGTCTGTAGGGCAGATTCCAGCAATCTGGGCCCAAGAGAGTGTCTAGAATCTGTTGTGTTCTGTATACAATGCTGTAACTACATCAGGAAGCATTGTATCGCAGATCCCAGCGCGCTGGGCCCTCTGAATCCTCTGGAATCAGTGGCGTTCTGTAGCCAGCAGTGTGCTAAGTCAGAAAACAGTGTTGTGTGTGGCAGGTTCCAATGAACTGGGCCTGATCGGTGGCGCCCTGTTACCAATACTGTATAGTTCAACAGAAAACTGGGCCTATATCACAGATTTCAAAGCTCTGGGCATCCTGTAGGGTCAATAATGGGTTGTGTTCTGTAGTTTACAGTGTAATACATGGGAAAACCATGTCTGTAGGGCAGATTCCAGCAATCTGGGCCCAAGAGAGTGTCTAGAATCTGTTGTGTTCTGTATACAATGCTGTAACTACATCAGGAAGCATTGTATCGCAGATCCCAGCGCTCTGGGCCCTCTGAATCCTCTAGAATCAGTGGCATTCTGTAGCCAGCAGTGTGCTAAGTCAGAAAACAGTGTGGTGTGTGGCAGGTTTCAATGAACTGGGCCTGATCGGTGGAGCCCTGTTACCAATACTCTATAGTTCAACAGAAAACTGGGCCTATATCACAGATTTCAAAGCTCTGGGCATCCTGTAGGGTCCATAATGGGTGGTGTTCTGTAGTTTACAGTGTAATACATGGGAAAACCATGTCTGTAGGGCAGATTCCAGCAATCTGGGCCCAAGAGAGTGTCTAGAATCTGTTGTGTTCTGTATACAATGCTGTAACTACATCAGGAAGCATTGTATCGCAGATCCCAGCGCTCTGGGCCCTCTGAATCCTCTAGAATCAGTGGCATTCTGTAGCCAGCAGTGTGCTAAGTCAGAAAACAGTGTGGTGTGTGGCAGGTTCCAATGAACTGGGCCTGATCGGTGGAGCCCTGCTACCAATACTGTATACTTCAACAGAAAACTGGGCCTATATCACAGATTTCAAAGCTCTGGGCATCCTGTAGGGTCCATAATCAGTGGTGTTCTGTAGTTTAAAGTGTAATACATGGGAAAACCATGTCTGTAGGGCAGATTCCATCAATCTGGGCCCAAGAGAGTGTCTAGAATCTCTTGTGTTCTGTATACAATGCTGTAACTACATCAGGAAGCATTGTATCGCAGATCCCAGCGCTGGGCCCTCTGAATCCTCTGGTATCAGTGGCGTTCTCTAGCCAGCAGTGTGCTAAGTCAGAAAACAGTGTGGTGTTTGGCAGTTTCCAATGGACTGGGCCTGATTGGTGGAGCCCTGTTACCAATACTGTATAGTTCAACAGAAAACTGGGCCTATATCACAGATTTCAAAGCTCTGGGCATCCTGTAGGGTCCATAATGGGTGGTGTTCTGTAATTCACAGTGTAATACATGGGAAAACCATGTCTGTAGGGCAGATTCCAGCAATCTGGGCCCAAGAGATTGTCTAAAATCTCTTGTGCTCTGTATACAATGCTGTAACTACATCAGGAAGCATTGTATCGCAGATCCCAGCGCGCTGGGCCCTCTGAATCCTCTGGAATCAGTGGCGTTCTGTAGCCAGCAGTGTGCTAAGTCAGAAAACAGTGTGGTGTTTGGCAGTTTCCAATGAACTGGGCCTGATTGGTGGAGCCCTGTTACCAATACTGTATAGTTCAACAGAAAACTGGGCCTATATCACAGATTTCAAAGCTCTGGGCATCCTGTAGGGTCCATAATGGGTGGTGTTCTTTAGTTTACAGTGTAATACATGGGAAAACCATGTCTGTAGGGCAGATTCCAGCAATCTGGGCCCGAGAGAGTATCTAGAATCTGTTGTGTTCTGTATACAATGCTGTAACTACATCAGGAAGCATTGTATCGCAGATCCCAGCGCTCTGGGCCCTCTGAATCCTCTGGAATCAGTGGCATTCTGTAGCCAGCAGTGTGCTAAGTCAGAAAACAGTGTGGTGTGTGGCAGGTTCCAATGAACTGGGCCTGATCGGTGGAGCCCTGTTACCAATACTGTATATTTCAACAGAAAACTGGGCCTATATCACAGATTTCAAAGCTCTGGGAATCCTGTAGGGTCCATAATCGGTGGTGTTCAGTAGTTTACAGTGTAATACATCGGAAAACCATGTCTGTAGGGCAGATTCCATCAATCTGGGCCAAAGAGAGTGTCTAGAATTTGTTGTGTTCTGTATACAATGCTGTAACTACATCAGGAAGCATTGTATCGCAGATCCCAGCGCTCTGGACCCTCTGAATCCTCTGGAATCAGTGGCGTTCTGTAGCCAGCAGTGTGCTAAGTGGGTGACAGGTATACGTTTACACACAGAATTAGACTTGGAATTGCACAGTAGCGTGTTTGTGAAGTTATTGAGAATGACCCTATCTGCACCTTGAATCTTATATACCCTTTTAATTAATATGTTTAAAGTAGCCCTGATACAGCAGAAACCACTAATTTAGGAAATTGCTAAGTTGTGAATTGTATTTCAACCCTGAACAAAACCATATCCTTTGCCAGACAGGAGACAGTATTATAATTGGCTGGCCACAGCTGAAACACCAGATTTAGTGTACTGCTATTTTGGCAATTGTATTTCACCCCTCAATAAAATAGCAAGCACAGCCAAGCCCCTGATGTAGGATATAGCCAAAAAATAACCACACTATTGATGGTTAAATGCACTTGGTGACAGCTTGCCCCATATGTAGGATATAGCCAAAAAATAACCACACTATTGAGGGTTAAATGCACTTGGTGACAGCTCGCCCCATATGTAGGATATAGCCAAAAAAAAAAACCACACTATTGAGGGTTAAATGCACTTGGTGACAGCTTGCCCCATATGTAGGATATAGCCAAAAAAATAACCACACTATTGATGCTTAAATGCAATTGGTGACAGCTTGACCCTGATGTAGGATATAGCCAAAAAATAACCACACTATTGATGGTTAAATGTACTTGGTGGCAGCTTGTGCTGGCGCACCACAAGACACATAATGGCCGCCGATTACGGCAGAAAAAAGTGAATGAAAAACGCTCTGGGCAGCCTAAAAACAGTGAGCAATTGAATAGCAGCAGTTCAATGATCCACAGCTGTAGATCGATCACTGAATTGTCTTTTGGAAGAGTTAATCACTGCCGTAACGTCGCAGCTGCAACCTCTCCCTACACTGATCAGAGCAGAGTGACGTGCGGCGCTACGTGACTCCAGCTTAAATAGAGGCTGGGTCACATGCTGCACTGGCCAATAACAGCCATGCCAATAGTAGGCATGGCTGTGACGGCCTCTTGGGGCAAGTAGTATGACGCTTGTTGATTGGCTGCTTTGCAGCCTTTCAAAAAGTGCCAAGAAAGCAACGAACACCGAACCCGGACTTTTACAAAAATGTTCGGGTTCGGGTCCATGTCACGGACACCCCAAAATTCGGTACGAACCCGAACTATACAGTTCGGGTTCGCTCATCCCTAATCATAAATCAATATAGCAGCTAAAATAATGACCAGCAATAAAAAATAGCAATGAATAAAAAATAGCAATAAATTTAAAATAGTGATAGATCCAGGAGCATACACAAACAAATAAATTAATATCCCATAAATATCATAGTTTATGTAGCAGCACCTGAGTTAGATAGTGTTCCAATTCACAAAGGGGAATAAGACAAGTTCAGTTCACTTCCATATTCTAATATAATTGTAGCAGCATAGAATAGGAGAATAGAGAATATATATACAGTTGCAAGAGAAAGTATGTGAACCCTTTGGAATTATATGGATTTCTGCACAAATTGGTCATAAAATGTGATCTGATCTTCATCTAAGTCACAACAATAGACAATCACAGTCTGCTTAAACTAATAACACACAAAGAAATAAATGTTTCCATATTTTTATTGAACACACAATGTAAACATTCACAGTGTAGGCGGAAAAAGTATGTGAACCCCTAGACTAATGAAAACACCAAGAGCTAATTGGAGTGAGGTGTCAGCCAACTGGAGTCCAATCAATGAGATGAGATTGGAGGTGTTGGTTACAGCTGCCCTGCCCTATAAAAACACACACCAGTTCTGGGTTTGTTTTTCACAAGAAGCATTGACTGATGTGAATGATGCCTCACACAAAAGAGCTCTCAGAAGACCTACGATTAAGAATTGTTGACTTGCATTAAGCTGGAAAGGGTTATAAAAGTATCTCCAAAAGCCTTGCTGTTCATCAGTCCGCAGTAAGATAAATTGTCTATAAATGGAGAAAGTTCAGCACTGCTGCTACTCTCCCCAGGAGTGGCCGTCCTGTAAAGATGACTGCAAGAGCACAGCGCAGACTGCTCAATGAGGTGAAGAAGATTCCTAGAGTGTCAGCTAATACTCTGGCATATGCTCACATCCCTGTTAGCGAATCTATGATACGTAAAACACTAAACAAGAATGGATTTCATGGGAGGATACCACAGTGGAAGCCACTGCTGTCCAAAAAAAACATTGCTGCACGTTTACAGTTTGCACAAGAGCACCTGGATGTTCCACAGCAGTACTGGCAAAATATTCTGTGGACAGATTAAACCCAAAGTTGAGTTGTTTGGAAGAAACACACAATACTATGTGTGGAGAAAAAGAGGCACAGCACAACAACATCAAACCTCATCCCAACTGTGAAGTATGGTGGTGGGGGCATCATGGTTTGGGGCTGATTTGCTGCGTCAGGGCCTGGACGGATTGCTATCATCGAAGGAAAAATGAACTCCCAAGTTTATCAAGACAATTTGCAGGAGAACTTAAGGCCATCTGTCCACCAGCTGAAGCTCAACAGAAGATGGGTGTTTGCAACAGGACAACGACCCAAAGCATAGAAGTAAATAAACAACAGACTGGCTTAAACAGAAGAAAATACGCCTTCTGGAGTGGCCCAGTCAGAGTCCTGACCTCAACCCGATTGAGATGCTGTGGCATGACCTCAAGAAAGCGATTCACACCAGACATCCCAAGAATATTGCTGAACTGAAACTGTTCTGTAAGGAGGAAAGGTCAAGAATTACTCCTGACCGTTGTGCACGTCTGATCTGCAACTACAGGAAACGTTTGGTTGAAGTTATTGCTGCCAAAAGAAGGTTCAACCAGTTATTAAATCCAAGGGTTCACATACTTTTTCCACCTGCACTGTGAATGTTTACATGGTGTGCTCAATAAAACATGGTAAAATGTAATTATTTGTTTGTTATTAGTTTAACCCCATAGGGACACAGCCTTATTTCACCTTAAGGACCAGGCCATTTTTTGCAAATCTGACCAGTGTCACTTTAAGTGCACATAACTTTAAAACGCTTTGACTTATCCAGGCCGTTCTGAGATTGTTTTTTCGTCACATATTGTACTTCATGACAGTGGTAAAATGAAGTCAAAAAAATTATTTTTTTTGCACAAAATAATACCTAATTTACCCCAAAATTGCAAAAATTAGCAAATTTCAAAGTTTCAGTTTCTCTACTTCTGTAATACATAGTAATACCCCCAAAAATTGTGATGACTTTACATTCCCCATATGTCTACTTCATGTTTGTAGCATTTTGGGAATGATATTTTATTTTTTGGGGATGTTACAAGGCTTAGAAGTTTAGAAGCAAATTTTGAAATTTTTCAGAAATCTTCAAAATCCCACTTTTTATGGACCAGTTCAGGTTTGAAGTCATATTGTGAGGCTTAGATAATAGAAACCTCCCAAAAATGACCCCATCTAAGAAACTACACCCCTCAAGGTATTCAAAACTGATTTTACATACGTCGTTAACCCTTTAGGTGTTGCACAAGAGTTATTGGCAAATGGGGAAGAAATTTGAGAATTTCATTTTTTTGTCTAATTTTCCATTTTAACCCATTTTTTCCACTAACAAAGCAAGGGTTAACAGCCAAACAAGACTGTATCTTTATTGCCCTGACTCTGCCGTTTACAGAAACACCCAATATGTGGCCGTAAACTACTGTACGGCCGCACAGCGGGGCGTAGAGTGAAAGGTGCGCCGTATGGTTTTTGGAAGGCTGATTTTTATGGACTGGTTTATTTACACCATGTCCCATTTGAAGCCCCCTGATGCACCCCTAGAGTAGAAACTCCCTAAAAGTGACCCCATCTAAGAAAGTACACCCCTCAAGGTATTCAAAACTGATTTTACATACGTCGTTAACCCTTTAGGCGTTGCGCAAGAGTTATTGACAAATGGGGATGAAATTTGACAATTAGATTTTTTTGTCTAATTTTCCATTTTAACCCATTTTTTCCACTAACAAAGCAAGGGTTAACAGCCAAACAAGACTGTATCTTTATTGCCCTGACTCTGCCGTTTACAGAAACACCCAATATGTGGCCGTAAACTACTGTACGGCCACACAGCGGGGCGTAGAGTGAAAGGTGCGCCGTTTGGTTTTTGGAGGGCTGATTTTTATGGACCGGTTTATTTACACCGTGTCCTGTTTCAACCCCCCTGATGCACCCCTGGAGTAGAAACTCCCTAAAAGTGACCCCATCTAAGAAAGTACACCCCTCAAGGTATTCAAAACTGATTTTACATACGTCGTTAACCCTTTAGGCGTTGCGCAAGAGTTATTGACAAATGGGGATGAAATTTGACAATTAGATTTTTTTGTCTAATTTTCCATTTTAACCCATTTTTTCCACTAACAAAGCAAGGGTTAACAGCCAAACAAGACTGTATCTTTATTGCCCTGACTCTGCCGTTTACAGAAACACCCAATATGTGGCCGTAAACTACTGTACGGCCACACAGCGGGGCGTAGAGTGAAAGGTGCGCCGTTTGGTTTTTGGAGGGCTGATTTTTATGGACCGGTTTATTTACACCGTGTCCTGTTTCAACCCCCCTGATGCACCCCTGGAGTAGAAACTCCCTAAAAGTGACCCCATCTAAGAAAGTACACCCCTCAAGGTATTCAAAACTGATTTTATATACGTCGTTAACCCTTTAGGCGTTGCGCAAGAGTTATTGACAAATGGGGATGAAATTTGAGAATTAGATTTTTTGGTCTAATTTTCCGTTTTAACCCATTTTTTCCACTAACAAAGCAAGGGTTAACAGCCAAACAAGACTGTATCTTTATTGCCCTGACTCTGCCGTTTACAGAAACACCCAATATGTGGCCGTAAACTACTGTACGGCCACACAGCGGGGCGTAGAGTGAAAGGTGCGCCGTTTGGTTTTTGGAGGGCTGATTTTTATGGACCGGTTTATTTACACCGTGTCCTGTTTCAACCCCCCTGATGCACCCCTGGAGTAGAAACTCCCTAAAAGTGACCCCATCTAAGAAAGTACACCCCTCAAGGTATTCAAAACTGATTTTATATACGTCGTTAACCCTTTAGGTGTTGCGCAAGAGTTATTGACAAATGGGGATGAAATTTGAGAATTAGATTTTTTGGTCTAATTTTCCGTTTTAACCCATTTTTTCCACTAACAAAGCAAGGGTTAACAGCCAAACAAGACTGTATCTTTATTGCCCTGACTCTGCCGTTTACAGAAACACCCAATATGTGGCCGTAAACTACTGTACGGCCACACAGCGGGGCGTAGAGTGAAAGGTGCGCCGTTTGGTTTTTGGAGGGCTGATTTTTATGGACCGGTTTATTTACACCGTGTCCTGTTTCAACCTCCCTGATGCACCCCTGGAGTAGAAACTCCCTAAAATTGACCCCATTTTGGAAACTATGGGATAAGGTGGCATTATTTGGGGGACTATTTTTAGGGTACATATGATTTTTGGTTGCTCTATATTACATTTTTGTGAGGCAAGGTTACCAAAAATTGAGATTCTGAAATTTCATCTCCATTTGCCATTAACTGTTGAGGAACACCTAAAGGGTTAATAAAGTTTGTATAATCAGTTTTGAATACCTTGAGGGGTGTAGTTTCTTAGATGGGGTCACTTTTAGGGAGTTTTTACTCTAGGGGGGCATCAGGGGGGCTTCAAAAGGGACATGGTGTCAATAAAAAAGGCCATCAAAATCGGCCTTCCAGAAACCATGTCGGTCCTTTCCTTTTGCGGTCTCCCTTTTACTGATACAGCAGTTTACGACCACAAATATGGCATTTCTGTAAACTGCAGTATCAGGGTAATAAATATTAACTTTTGTTTGGTTGTTAACCCTTGTTTTGTTACCGAAAAAAACGGATTGAAATGAAAAAGTGCCAAAAATGGAGTTTTTGGCACCGTTTTCATTTTTTTTTTTTAACCGTGTTAATCTGGGGGGTTGGGTCATGGGATATTTTTATAGAGGAGATTCTTACGGACGCGGCGATACCTAATAAGTCTACTTTTTTTTATAATTATTTAGGTTTTTGACTATATTATCCTTTTTGATACCCAAACATTTTTTTGGTATCTCTAAAGTCTAGGTGTCATTTATTTTATTAATTTTTTATCTGATTATCTTATGTGGGGGCTCATTTTTTGCGGGACGAGCGGACGGTTTTTCTGGCACTATTTTGGGGGCTATATGACTTTTTGATCGCTTGCTATTAAATTTTTTGTTATGTTTGGTGACAAAAAAAAATCTTTTTTTGCACTTTTTTTTTTTTTTTGGACCATGTTAATCTGGGGGGGTTGGATCATGGGGTATTTTTATAGAGGAGATTATTACCGACGCGGCGATACCTAATATGTCTACTTTTAATAAATTATAGTTTTTTTGGGTGTCTCAAGTCTGAGAACCATTTTTTTTTTTTATCCCATGTCAGTCCTAAATTGGGATTGTGGCGAAACCAACCTCGCCACTGGGTTTTGGAGAGGACTGTTTAAAAGCCTCTTGCCTCAGGATTATGGCCCATAGTAACTGTAAAGGAGAAAACAGACCGGCCGCACAGCTTAAATCTGTCTGTAGAATTGTATTTTATGTTATTATGCGTTCGGTTAAATTGTATGTTATGTGAGGGCACCCAGATAGCTAATATTATTGTATTCATGTATTCTGAGTGCCAGTCACCTAATGATATGCACTCAGACCTGAGCTATCTGGGGATATGTTAAATGTCTGTGTTTGCTGTGGGGGTGTGCCATTGTGTGTTTGGGTGGTGATTCCTGTCCTGTTGTCTCCACATGTGTATTGGTGATCTCCCCTTTGTCCTGAGAGATAATTGGATTGTGTTCGGTCGTCTCCGGGACGGAGGGGAGGAAACCATGATGCATTGTGGGGATATGTTGTATCTGCAACAAACTGTAATAAAAACCAGGCTGGGTGTGCCAGCACTTCAGATCACTGCTGACCCTCAAGACGGAGCCTTGTCTCGTTATTGGGGGATTCCCTGTATGCTGTTGGAGACTGATTGCCAGGAGTGTAAGCTGACGGATACGCTTTTCCTGTTCGTCTGACTGACAGCTACTTGTGAGGTTCCAGTTTGGAGTGCTATTTTGTATCCAGTTCGGGAGGTTGGTGTTCTGCAGTAGCTGTGCCTGTCTCTCGGAAAGGGGCATATCGCCTAAACGGATTTTAACCCCTTGTCTGCTGAAACGGTGCCGTTACATTGGTGGCAGCAGCGGGATCGTTCCTACAGCCAGAAGGACAGCTACAGGAGACACCAATTCTTTGGATTTTACAACTTAAGGGCAACGCATGTCTCAGTACAGTGACCCTAAAAGCACCAGGATGGAACCAGCAGTGGAGTACAGATACTCTGTGGAGGAATTTGACCGTATGATGTGGTTGCGGCTGAACTTCTTCGGACCCAATCCAGCTGAGAAATACGTGAAGTTCGTGAGGAATCTAGTGTCTAAGACCCTACTATACCGGGCAGAAGGTGACGGTCAGCTGCCACGTTGGGTGGACCTCCATCGGAGGTTACGGTTGCGGGACAGTGGGAGCCTAGTCTCCATTCCCCAGCGTCAGTGTGAAGTGCAGGGAGAGGAGAGCAGTGGCCTCCCTCCCCAGCGGCAGGCTGAGTTACAGGGGGCAGAGGTAGTTGTTCCTGCCCCCCAGCAGCAGAGTGATGTGCCGGGAAGGCAGTGTGAAGTGCAGGGAGAGGAGAGCAGCGGCCTCCCTCCCCAGCGGCAGGCTGAGTTACAGGTGGCAGAGGTAGTTGTTCCTGCCCCCCAGCAGCAGAGTGATGTGCCGGGAAGGCAGTGTGAAGTGCAGGGAGGGGAGAGCAGCGGCCTCCCTCCCCAGCGGCAGGCTGAGTTACAGGGGGCAGAGGTAGTTGTTCCTGCCCCCCAGCAGCAGCATGATTTTTTGGGAATTGGGAGCCGAGTCTCCATTCCCCAGCGGCAGGTGGAGTTACAGGGGGCAGAGACAGTCGGTCCTGTCCCCCAGCGGCAGAGTGTCCTACAGGGAATAGAGAGCCCAGTCTCCTTTCCCCAGCAGCAGGACACTGTATTGGGAGCGGAGGCGGTCGGTCGCACTCCCCAGCGGCTGGAAGTATGTATGGGAGAGGAGCTCGTTACCCCCTCTCCCCAGCGGCAGCTTAACGCACCAGGGGGAGACAGTAAGCCCCACAACAGTGCAGATGGGACCGTGGTCTCTGCACTTACAGCACAGGGGGTAGAGACAGTCGGTCTCCCCCTCCAACAACCAGGCTCCAACCAGGCTTCTTCCGTGGTAGCGCTGGCACCAGGGCTGAGTACCGCTGATCCCTGCCCACAAAGCAACCTCCACTCCAAACCAGGGAGCAACACAGAGACCGGGAGTACCAGCTTCCAACATCACCTTGGTGGACTTACTGGACAGAGACAGGCTACGAAATTCAGCAGGTCCAGTATTGGGTTGTGGGTGGGCTGCCAGACTAACTCAGGTACCGACCGGCGTGAGGTCAGGTATCTGGTTAGTCTTCCCTGGGGGGGGAGATGTGTGGCGAAACCAACCTCGCCACTGGGTTTTGGAGAGGACTGTTTAAAAGCCTCTTGCCTCAGGATTATGGCCCATAGTAACTGTAAAGGAGAAAACAGACCGGCCGCACAGCTTAAATCTGTCTGTAGAATTGTATTTTATGTTATTATGCGTTCGGTTAAATTGTATGTTATGTGAGGGCACCCAGATAGCTAATATTATTGTATTCATGTATTCTGAGTGCCAGTCACCTAATGATATGCACTCAGACCTGAGCTATCTGGGGATATGTTAAATGTCTGTGTTTGCTGTGGGGGTGTGCCATTGTGTGTTTGGGTGGTGATTCCTGTCCTGTTGTCTCCACATGTGTATTGGTGATCTCCCCTTTGTCCTGAGAGATAATTGGATTGTGTTCGGTCGTCTCCGGGACGGAGGGGAGGAAACCATGATGCATTGTGGGGATATGTTGTATCTGCAACAAACTGTAATAAAAACCAGGCTGGGTGTGCCAGCACTTCAGATCACTGCTGACCCTCAAGACGGAGCCTTGTCTCGTTATTGGGGGATTCCCTGTATGCTGTTGGAGACTGATTGCCAGGAGTGTAAGCTGACGGATACGCTTTTCCTGTTCGTCTGACTGACAGCTACTTGTGAGGTTCCAGTTTGGAGTGCTATTTTGTATCCAGTTCGGGAGGTTGGTGTTCTGCAGTAGCTGTGCCTGTCTCTCGGAAAGGGGCATATCGCCTAAACGGATTTTAACCCCTTGTCTGCTGAAACGGTGCCGTTACAGGGATATAAATTTAGTACTCCATGGAAGTGTGATACTCCCTGAAGCAACCAATAATGCAGAGGCCCGGATGATCGGGGCACGTGTCACATTGAGTTGTGGTGTCCTTCCGTATCCCCCTCTTGTGACACACTCTGCACCTTTTTGGGTTCGTCCCTTCTTTCCAGTATGGGGGACCACACCTGGAAAGTGTTGGCCAGGGACGATCCGGGCGCCTACAGTTCCCGAGGTACTCCGGCCTGCTCTTTCCCGGTCCGAAAAGATCAGGGCCTTGAGGACTGCCTCATAGAACTGGAGGAATGTCCCTGTGCTGCCAGCGCTTCGGGATAGTACAAAAGAGTTGTACATGGCAACCTGCACCAAGTAGACCGCAACTTTTTTGTACCATGCCCGGGTTTTGCGCATGGCGTTATATGGCTTGAGGACTTGATCAGAGAGATCAACTCCTCCCATATACCGATTGTAGGCGACGATACAATCGGGCTTGAGGACCGTTGCCGCGGTACCTCGCACAGGGACAGGGGTGATGCCGTTACCATGAATTGTGGACAGCATAAGGACATCCCTCTTGTCCTTATACCTGACCAGCAACAGGTTTCCAGTGGTAAGGGCACGGGTCTCACCCCTGGGGATAGGTACCTGGAGGGGGAGGGCAGGGAGGCCGCGTTGATTTTTCCGCACGGTCCCACAAGCGAACGTGGATCTGGCGGCAAGGGACTGGAACAAGGGGATACTGGTATAAAAGTTATCCACGTAAAGGTGGTAACCCTTATCCAGCAGTGGGAACATAAGGTCCCACACAAGTTTCCCGGTAACACCCAGAGTGGGGGGACATTCTGGGGGTTGAATCCGGGAATCTCGCCCCTCGTATATACGAAATTTGTAAGTGTACCCTGAGGTACTCTCACAAATTTTGTATAGCTTCACGCCATACCTCGCTCGCTTGGTGGGCACATACTGGCGGAAAATGAGTCTCCCCTTGAACGCAATGAGAGACTCATCAACCGCGACCTCTCTTCCAGGTACATAGGCCTCCATGAATTTGGCCCCAAAGTGATCGATGACCGGCCGTATCTTGTACAGACGGTCATGGGCAGGATCACCTCGGGGGGGACATGCTGCATTATCGGAATAATGCAGACATTTCCGAATGGCCTCAAACCGGGAGCGTGTCATGGCTGTACTGTAAAGTGGGGTCTGGTATAGGACGTCCCCACTCCAGTACAGCCTGACACTGGGTTTCTTGACCAGGCCCATATGCAGCACGAGGCCCCAAAATGTCCTCATTTCGGCTGCACTGACCGGCGTCCAGCCACCGGGCCTGGCCAAAAAGGAGCCCGGGTGTTGAGCGACGAACTGTTGGGCGTACAGATTCGTCTGCTCCACCATCAGATTTACCAGTGAGTCACTGAAAAAATGACGAAAAAAGTCATATTCAGTGTAGCCCACTGTGGAAATCTGGATTCCTGATTGGCCTACAAAATCAGGAATCACGGGCTCGTATCGCTCTGGGCTACACCAGACAAATTCACCGGCAGGGTGCTCCGGTGGATTTAACTGGTGGGCCGGAAAACCAGTACGAGCCCCAGAGCTGCTCGTACTAGGCTGGGCCACAGGGTCCCTAACATGGCGGTCCCCTTGCTCCGCCTGGCGGCGTCTCCGCCGCCTTGGGGGCTCATCATCATCGCTAGATGATGAGGAGGATGCGGATGACAACAGGAATGTGGGGTCATCCTCATCCTCACTGGGACTCTCGGATTCGGAGGCAAGCTGGGCGTATGCCTCCTCGGCCGAGAACGTCCGGCGGGCCATAGGGGAGTGTGTGTCTGCGTGTATATGTGCGTGTGTGTAACTCTTTATTTTGTGTGCGTGTGTGTGGGGGCACGGGTGTTCACGAACTCACCCTAAAACTGAAAAAAATAAAAAAATAAACTGACTAAAAAAAAGGCCAAAAAATGTGGAAAAAAAAATTCAAAACCGCTGATCAACCGTCCGAAGTTGATCAGCGGTGGGGTGTGCGATGCGCTAACAGTGGCCGGACACTAAGAGTGCCGGTCACAGTCAGCGAACACAAAAAAAAAAAAAAATCCTGCACCCCAAAAAAGTGGGGGGGGGGGAGGGGGGGCAGGGGGGGGCAGGGGGGGGCAAGTGGCAGCACCCCTGGGGGGTCTAGGGTCACACAGCTGTGCTGTGGACCCCAGAAACCCTAACTAGGGTGATGCAATGAAAAGTGAAAAAAAACTAACTTTCCCTTTTTTTCCCTGCCTAACCCAAACTTTCCCTAGCTGTCCCTATGTACCTGATGGGGGGTGCTGGGGCACAGATCGGGTCCTGGGCGGCACAGATGGGGCGATGCTGGCACAGACTGACGACGTGCAGGCAGCTCCTCTCTCCTCCGGCGCTGGAACACAAAAGGAGGAGGAGAGGGGCGCCTGCCTCTTTTGAATCTGCCGCCGGACCGCCCCCTGACCAATCAGAAAGCGATCCTGAGTGGTGATGTCACCATCACCACTCCGGATCGCTGGATGGTGATTGGTGGAGTGAAATCACACCACCATCACCATCCTGTTCCGGGTTATCGGGTCTTCAGAGACCCGAATAACCCGGAAACGCAGAAAACCGCAGGTCTGAATTGACCTGCGGTTTTCTGCGATCGCCGACATGGGGGGGTCACAGGACCCCCCGGCGCATTTGCCCCAGGTGCCTGCTCAATGATTTGAGCAGGCACCGGGTTCCGATCACCGCCCGCCGAGCGGCGGTGATCGGAACCATTCATGACGTACCGGTACGTCATGTGTCCTTAAGTACCAGGACATCATGACGTACCGGTACGTCATGTGTCCTTAAGAGGTTAAGCAGACTGTGATTGTCTATTGTTGTGACTTAGATGAAGATCAGATCACATTTTATGACCAATTTGTGCAGAAATCCATATTATTCCAAAGGGTTCACATACTTTTTCTTGCAACTATATATGTATCCAAATTCACCGCAATTTGTTGCAGTAACGACAAGGTGGCAGTAGTTGGTAAGTATCAATGTCAGCGTTTCAATCTTTTAATGGAATTTGCCATATAACAGAGACAGCAGGCAGTTAGTGAAGGACCAATTTATGGGATATTAATTTATTTGTTTGTGTATGCTCCTGGATCTATCACTATTTTATATGTATTGCTATTTTTTATTCATTGCTCTCAAGGGCACAGGATTCCTGCTGAAGACGCTTTCACTGCTGGAGACACTGTATAGTGTACGGGAACTAACTAACTGACTGTAGTTCCATGCGCCATCTGGTGTTCACAATCCACCATTGCACCCTGAATTTTCTCAATGGCTATTTACGCAATTTGAGTTTGCTAATTGAATTGGAAATCGCTTTGCACTGCCGCGATTCTGAAGGGAGTGCTAGAGATGCTATATCTGTAGGATTGTCACAGTAGATTTACAAAGTTGTAGCTTCTCTTTGGAGGCTTTGAAACTATTTTAGTTAGGAAAATTAGCAAAGATAAAGATTCCTCTTTACACTGTTCAGGGCTGTGACAACAATGTAACAATATTTTGCAAAAGTTGCCATGCGATAGTTGCCATGGTTGTAACACAGAATGTAAAGCAGTAGAGAGATTAGCAGCCCCTTCTAGTAACACAACCCAAACATATTGCTTGTGATGGGGAAAGTGAAAGCAAAATCGGGCCAGCATCCTTCATGTATAGGGACAGAGAAGAAAGCATTTGCAAGATCACTGACAGTAAAAGATGTGGCATCTATGGGAACTTGGTTTTACAGAGTGTGTGGATTTGGAACATGTGGTGTTTATGAGTCACTGCATTGACTGCCCTTAAATAATGTACCATATGATAGACTAGAGGCTTACCTTTTACATTCTGTTTCTTCTTCACAGGATATAATGGGGTGTTGAAAGGGCTTTTTATAGATATTATTAACCCTTTCCCTAACAGATCACTGAGATCGTTTGCAATAGCATCTTCCTGTGCAGAGTTCAGTGGGTACTGACATACACATGGTGGCTTAGTGCCAGTTTTCAGTTGCACAACTACCGGAGTTACTGGTAGCCTGCCAACATCTGTTTTAGAAGTCACCCACAAATGTGATAGGACTTCAGATAGCCAGTCTGGGGAAGTAGATTTGCCAGCAGGGAGGGGGGGCACTAAATGTCATTAAGGACATAATGCACACAAAGTCTCTTCAGGCACAGGTGGGGTAATCTGGGACTTGACTGAAGAGAAGTCTACAGATGCTTTCATGGCAGTAAGAACGAGAGTCCCAAGCAGATTGTACGGGCTATCTGAGCTTACCAACACATGCATAACAATAGATAATACATCATGAATATTAAGTTTAACAGGCTTTGATAGTGGGAGTTTAACAGATGTTCCCTCAACCCTTTAACAATAAACTTATTCTGAGGAAATAAGCTGCTCAGGTACATATTGTACCTTTCCACACTTGGAAAGGATATACGGGAGGTTGCATCAACTGTTTCATTCTCTGCAGTTTTGCCTGTGCAGAACCTTCAGCATGACAGGAAGAGGCGCATTAAGTAATTCAATGTATGGCTTGGTAAATGGTGTCTGAACCAAGGGTTTGGCTTTGTGTCTCATGTTAGCTCTTGTTGGAATGGAAAAGAACTGTACAAGAAAGATGGTTTGCATCTTTCTCTCAAGGGAACGAATGTCCTCGGTGAACAGTTCCAAGTATTTGCTAAGAAGCATTTAAACTAGGAAAGGGGGCAAAAGAGTGATAATCCAGCAGTCCGACTGCCCCCCAGAACAATGTCAAAAGAGGCCAGTAGCACAAAGGTTAAGAAATGACAAGCTCAGAGTCTTGTCTACAAATGCTTGCAGTCTAGGGAATAAGATCAATGAACTTGAGGCTATAATGGCATCTGAGAATATAGATGTAGTGGCTGTTACTGAGACGTGGTTCAAGGGGAGTAATGACTGGGATACATCAATACCAGGGTTCTTTCTATGCAGGAAAGACAGATTAGGCAAGAAGGGGGAGGGGTGGCCCTGTATGTGAAAGATAGCATAAAATCTAATTTGATACAAGTTAGTGAGAACAATTTGGAGTCAGTTTGGGTTACCTTGCAGTTTGATAATCATAAGGTAACTCGTGTAGGTGTGATATATAGACCACCTAGCCAAGTTAAAGAATTAGATGATCTACTAGTTGAGGAAATAGCTAAAATGACATTGAAGGGAGAAGTTATCATTATGGGAGACTTCAATATTCCTGATGTAAACTGGAAAACCAAAATAGCTAGTTCTGCCAGGAGTACAGATATTCTAAATTCCCTACTGGGATTATCTCTACAGCAAGTAGTGGAGGAGCCAACCCGGAAGGAGGCCATTTTAGATTTAGTATTCACAAATGGGAATTTGGTATCTGATATTACTGTAGGGGAAAGCTTGGGATCTAGTGATCACCAGTCAGTGTGGTTTACTATAAGTACAGTGACTGAGTCACACCACACAAAAACAAAAGCTTTAGATTTTAGAAAAACAGACTTTTCTAAAATTAGATTAGTGGTACACGAGTCCCTATCGGACTGGAACAGTTTCATTGGAGTCCAGGAGAAATGGGACTACTTAAAAGTGGCACTATTGAAGGCAACAGAAAATTGCATTAGGCTTGTCAGTAAAAGCAAAAAAAGGAAGAGACCACTGTGGTATTCAGCAAAAGTCGCCAAAATTATTAAAAACAAAAAGATAGCATTTAGGAATTATAAAAAAAAATGAGGATAACAGACAAATTTATAAGATTAGGCAGAGAGAGGCCAAACAAGTTATAAGAGCTTCTAAAGCACAGGCAGAAGAGAAATTAGCTCAGTCAGGGAAAAAAAGGTGATACGGCATTCTTCAGATACATAAATGGAAAAAAAGGAAACTAAAACAAGGAATTACCTAATTAAAAACTAAAGGAAGGTATATAGAAGAAGATAAAGAACTAGCTGACTGCCTCAATGAATACTTCTGTTCAGTTTTTACAAAGGAAAATGAAGGAGAAGGACCTCAGTTAGGAAAGAAGACTAATGAATCTTTTGACGCATGTGTCTTTACAGAGGAAGAGGTTCTAAGTCAACTGTCTAAAATTAATACAAATAAGTCACAGGGGCCTGATGGGATACACCCAAAGCTTTTCAAAAGAGCTCAGCGGTGAACTAGCAAAACCATTAACAGATTTATTTAACCAATCACTGGCAACAGGATTCATCCCAGAAGATGGGAAATTAGCAAATGTTGTTCCCATTCACAAGAAAGGTATAGTAAAGAGGAATCGGGCAACTATAGGCCAGTAAGCCTGACATCAATAGTGGGGAAATTAATGGAAACCATACTTAAGGAGAGGATTGTGGAACATCTAAAATCCTATGGATTGAAAGATGAAAAACAGCATGGGTTTACTTCAGGGAGATCATGTCAAACTAATCTTATTGATTTTTTTGATTGGGTGACTAAAATAATAGATGGAGGAGGTGCAGTAGACATCACTTATCTAGACTTTAGTAAGGCTTTTGATACTGTCCCACATAGAAGGCTTATCAATAAAGTGCAGTCATTGGGCTTGGACTCCCATATTGTTGAATGGATTAGGCAGTGGCTGAGGGACAGACAACAGAGGGTTGTAGTCAATGGAGTATATTAAGACCAAGGTCTTGTTACCAGTGGGGTACCTCAGGGATCTGTTCAGGGACCCATATTGTTTAATATCTTTATCAGCGAAATTGCAGAAGGCCTCGATGGTAAGGGGTGTCTTTTTGCTGATGATACAAAGATTTGTAACAGGGTTGATGCTCCTGGAGGGATACACCAAATGGAAAAGGACTTAGGAAAACTAGAGGAATGGTCAAAAATCTGGAAACTAAAATTTAATGTTGATAAGTGCAAGATAATGCACCTGGGACGTAAAAACCCAAGAGCAGAATATAAAATCAGTGATACAGTCCTAACCTCAGTAAGTATCTGAGGAAAGGGATTTAGGGATCATTATTTCAGAAGGCTTAAAGGTAGGCAGACAATGTCACAGAGCAGCAGGAAATGCTAGCAGAATGCTTGGGTGTATAGCAAGAGGAATTACCAGTAGAAAGAGGGAGGTGCTCATCTCGCTCTACAGAGCACTAGTGAGACCTCATTTGTAGTATTGTGCTCAGTACTGGAGACCATATCTCCAGAAGGATATTGATACTTTGGAGAGAGTTCAGAGAAGAGCTACTAAACTGGTACATGGATTGCAGGATAAAACTTACCAGGAAAGATTAAAGGAACTTAACATGCATAGCTTGGAAGAAAGGGGGATATGATAGAAACTTTTAAATACATAAAGGGAATCAACAAGGTAAAAGAGGAAAGAATATTTAAAAGAAGAAAAACTGCTACAAGAGGACATAGTTTTAAATTAGAGGGGCACAGGTTTAAAAGTAATATCAGGAAGTATTACTTTACTGAGAGAGTAGTGGATGCATGGAATAGCCTTCCTGCAGAAGTGGCAGCAGCAAATACAGTGAAGGAGTTTAAGCATGCATGGGATAGGCATAAGGCCATCCTTCATATAAGATAGGGCCAGGGGCTATCCATAGTATTTAGTATATTGGGCAGACTAGATGGGCCAAATGGTTCTTATCTGCCGACACATTCTATGTTTCTATGTTTCTATGTATCAGGGTATGGTCTTCTCCTGTGTCTACCAAAAAAAATCTATTGAATTCCCTGGGTCCTCACATGTAGATGTAATAATCAGTTGTAGACTGGGGATATCTCAAAGGAGGTAGTTAATATTTAGTGAACACACAAGATTGTCGTCACTTCATTTAGAGATCTGGGCAATAGACTGACCTCTCTGGGGACATTTGATTGAATAATGCCTTTTTTTCCCCAACAATTTACTTGGTACCTGTCACATTGAAACTGGATTGTGCCTGGTACCTTTTTCTGGAACCCACCCTTTGGTCTGAAGGGTTGATTAGACATCATTGACTTTTTCTTACTCTGTATATCGAGCTTAGCTCCCTTTGCTATGGCCAGTAGATCAGGGAACTGGCAGGTTCGCTAATAAGAGTGAGCCTTTTCTACAGCATCTTGTATAGGAGCTTTTAGTCCACACATGAACGTATGTTTCAGCAGTCTCATGTCCTTACTATCTCCTGTCTCATACCCATAGTCAAGCCAGAGCTGTTCAAGGGCTGTCGCATAGTCAGCTACAGTCTGGTTAGAGTCTTGTGTCTCGTCATAAAGGAGTGTCAGTC
This sequence comes from Bufo gargarizans, assembly GCF_014858855.1. Taxonomy (NCBI): domain Eukaryota; kingdom Metazoa; phylum Chordata; class Amphibia; order Anura; family Bufonidae; genus Bufo; species Bufo gargarizans. The sequence goes on from NC_058088.1 coordinate 137,738,176, forward strand.
TAATTGTCCTCTTGCTCTTTCACCCAGGGTTTAAGGGCAATAATACATTCTTGGCCAGATTGGTCTGTGGCTTTATCTACAGGGACAGTGCCTGGGGCCTTTGCCAACATTTGATTCTTAAGTACCTCCCCTCCCTTAGTCTCTAGAAGACTCTCCAGATCCACCCAAGTGGTTTTATATGCTGTCTGGATGCTTTCCAATTTACAAAGGAAAGTACTGGGGACAGTACAAGGGTCTGGCAAAGTATTACACATGGCCAGTAACTAACTAGGGGTCCATGGGCGTTACACATTATTGTCACGTTTGCCAAGCTATGACTGTGGCAAACGTCTTATTGACTAGTGGATACAACCCACAGGGGGTATGGTTTGTGCCCCCCACAAGCTAAGCATCTTTCCCTCCAGTCCGGGTTTTGCTGCCCACATCTGGGACATGTCCAGAATTCTGGGCCATTATATGGGGGTGGAGCTGTTGGGGTGTGTGTGTTTTGGGGAGTGTGTGTTATGGGGAGTAGTAGGTTTAATATCATTAAGAATGATCCATTTTTTTGTTGGTAATTTAATGACATCCCACACCTCATACACGGTCCTCTTGTCAGTGCTTCTTGCCTTGTGGTCAGTCATAGTTATTTCCCAGGCTACGTCATACCACATTGTGGCCTGGTCATATTTGTCCACCCTTTAAAATTATTGAGAAATTTATGCCATAAATGTTCATCCAATGTTCCATTCACACCTACTCCCAATTTCTTTTACATCTGTCTACAGTCTTTGGTTGCCTCCGTGCCCTTTTCACATTGCACAATATCTATTGCATATTGCAGAGACCCATTTCTATACTTCCTTTCCAGAAGGATGCTTAGTTTGTGTAGCCCCCATCCCATGGGTGGCTCCTTGTAATTCATTATCGAGGTACTCACACACCTGGTGAATTATGGCAGTGCTGTGGACACACTTCAGAGGCAGCACTAGCCACTGCTGGCAACACTGCAGCATAGCGCTGTGACGAGGTGGACCATGCAAGTTCCTGTATGCTCCGTCTCTTCCGGGTGCCATGGCAGCATCTTGTGGGCTGTCTTTTTGATTGGATGTATTTGATTTTGGGAGGTCTAATATATTTGAGTCATGGAGTGTATTGGTGCATTATAGTGTTGATTGAGCTGTGCTTGGGTGCTGGGGCCAAACACATTGGGATGCTCAGGTGCTCTAAAGTGCATTCAAAGTGCAAGTGCTGCCAAAAATTACAAGCAAGAAGAACTCCAATACAACCTGTATATCACATAATGGAGGGCCTCATTCACATTGTGGTACAATTGTTAAGGTAGTGGGACTCCTACACTCATAAAGACTATGCACTAAGTGAAGGGACTGCCAAAAATTACAAGGAATCGGCACTCGAATACACCCTTTATTACACATAAAGTAGGGCATCATACACACCCTTAAAAAATTATGATTAATGGCCTGATGGTGACCCTCTAAAATATTAGGGGTGAGGGCCTGCAGCTGAGCTGACATCTAAAAAAATTTTGTGGTCGAGGGCATGCTGCCGATCTGACAATCTAAAACATTATGGGCAAGGGCCTGCTGCCGCTTTGGTGACTCTAGATAACCTCGGGCCGATCGCAATTCCCTGTGACGGCGACGATCCATTCAGATGTCTGCCCTATCAACTTTTGATGGTACTTTCTGCGCCTACCATGGTGACCACGGGTAACGGGGAATCAGGGTTAGATTCCGGAGAGGGAGCCTGAGAAACGGCTACTACATCCAAGGAAGGCAGCAGGCACGCAAATTACCCACTTGCGACTCGGGGAGGTAGTGATGACAAATAACAAAACAGGACTCTTTCTAGGCCCTGTAATTGGAATGGGTAAAGTTTAAATCCTTTAACGAGGATCTATTAGAGGGAAAGTCTGGTGCCAGCAGCCAACTCGCTCCCGGCCTCCACAGCATTCACCTAGTGTGCCGTCAGGGTGAGGATTGTGTTGACCAGACTCTTGAATAGTGAGACTGGAATTGTAGGTGAGGGTCTGCTGGTGAGCTGATCCTCTAAAACATTATATGTGAGGGACTGCAGGTGAGCTGACCCTGTAAAAGATTGTAGTTGAGGCCCTGCTGGTGAGCTAACCGTCTAAAAGGTTATAGGTGAGGGCCTGCAGGTGAGCTGACCGTGTAAAACATTATATGCGAGGGCCTGCAGTTAATATGACCCTGCAAAAGATTGTAGGTGAGGGCCTGCTAGTGAGCTGACCCTCTAAAAGGTTATAGGTGAGGGCCTGCAGGTGAGCTGACCCTGTAAAACATTATATGCGAGGGCCTGTAGGTAAGCTGACCCTGTAAAAGATTGTAGGTGAAGGCCTGCTGGTGAGCTGACCCTCTAAAACATTATATGCGAGGGCCTGCAGGTGAGCTGATCCTCTAAAACATTATATGCGAGGGACTGCAGGTGAGCTGATCCCGTTAAAGATTGTAGTTGAGGCCCTGCTGGTGAGCTAACCGTCTAAAAGGTTATAGGTGAGGGCCTGCAGGTGAGCTGACCGTGTAAAACATTATATGCGAGGGCCTGCAGTTAATATGACCCTGCAAAAGGTTGTAGGTGAGGGCCTGCAGGTGAGCTGACCCTGTAAAACATTATATGTGACGGCCTGCAGGTGAGCTGACCCTATAAAAGATTGTAGGGGGGGCCTGCTGGTGAGCCGACCCTGTAAAAGATTGTAGGTGAGAGCCTACAGGTGAGCTGGCTCACTAAAACATTAAATGCGAAGGCCTTCAGGTGAGCTGACCCTGTAAAAGATTGTAGGTGAGGGACTACAGGTGAGCTGACCCTCTGGAAGCGTCAAAGCTTCTTACTTTAAGAACTGTGAAGCTGTGGAATAGACATCCTCAGGACATGGTAATAGCAGGAACAGTAGATAGTTTCAAAAAGGGTTTAGACAAATTCTTAAAAGTAAAAAACATTAATGCTTATGAAAACGTGTAGAAATCTAAGTCTCAATTCCTTTTGGAATTTGTATCCCCACCTATCCCTTGGTTGAACTTGATGGACGTACAGTACAGACCAAAAGTTTGGACACACCTTCTCATTCAAAGAGTTTTCTTTATTTTCTTTATGAAAATTTTAGATTCACACTGAAGGCATAAAAAACTATGAATTAACACATGTGGAATTATATACATAACAAAAAAGTGTGAAACAACTGAAAATATGTCTTATTCTAGGTTCTTCAAAGTAGCCACCTTTTGCTTTGATTACTGCTTTGCACACTCTTGGCATTCTCTTGATGAGCTTCAAGAGGTAGTCACCTGAAATGGTCTTCCAACAGTCTTGGAGTTCCCAGAGATGCTTAGCACTTATTGGCCCTTTTGCCTTCACTCTGCAGTCCAGCTCACCCCAAACCATCTCGATTGGGTTCAGGTCCGGTGACTGTTGATGCCAGGTCATCTGGCGCAGCACCCCATTACTCTCCTTCATGGTCAAATAGCCCTTACACAGCCTGGAGGTGTGTTTGGGGTCATTGTCCTGTCGAAAAATAAATGATGGTCCAACTAAAAGCAAACCGGATGGAATAGCATGCCGCTGCAAGATGTTGTGGTAGCCATACTGGTTCAGTATGCCTTCAATTTTGAATAAATCCACAACAGTGTCACCAGCAAAGCACCCCCACACCATCACACCTCCTTCTCCATGCTTCACGGTGGGAACCAGACATGTAGAGTCCATCCGTTCACCTTTTCTGCGTCGCACAAAGACACGGTGGTTGGAACCAAAGATCTCAAATTTGGACTTATCAGACCAAAGCACAGATTTCCACTAGTCTAATGTCCATTCCTTGTGTTCTTTAGCCCAAACAAGTCTCTTCTGCTTGTTGCCTGTCATTAGCAGTGGTTTCCTAGCAGATATTCTACCATGAAGGCATGATTCACACAGTCTCCTCTTAACAGTTGTTCTAGAGATGTGTCTGCTGCTAGAACTCTGTGTGGCATTGACCTGGTCTCTAATCTGAGCTGCTGTTAACCTGCGATTTCTGAGGCTGGTGACTCGGATGAACTTATCCTCCGCAGCAGAGGTGACTCTTGGTCTTCCTTTCCTTGGGAGGTCCGCATGTAAGCCAGTTTCTTTATAGCGCTTGATGGTTTTTGTGATTGCACTTGGGGACACTTTCAAAGTTTTCCCAATTTTTCGGACTGACTGACCTTCATTTCTTAAATTAATGATGGCCATTCATTTTTTTCTTTACTTAGCTGCTTTTTTCTTGCCATAATACAAATTCTAACAGTCTATTCAGAAGGACTATCAGCTGTGTATCCACCTGACTTCTCCACAACGCAACTGATGGTCCCAACCCCATTTATAAGGCAAGAAATCCCACTTATTAAACCTGACAGGGCACACCTGTGAAGTGAAAACCATTTCAGGTGACTACCTCTTGAAGCTCATCAAGAGAATGCCAAGAGTGTGCAAAGCAGTAATCAAAGCAAAAGAAGATGGCTACTTTGAAGAACCAAGAATATGACATATTTTCAGTTGTTTCACACTTTTTTTTTTTTGCTGTGTACATAATTCCACATCTGTTAATTCATAGTTTTGATGCCTTCAGTGTGAATCTACAATTTTCATAGTCATGAAAATAAAGAAAACTCTTTTAATGAGAAGGTGTGTCCAAGCTTTTGGTCTGTACTGTATGCCTTTTTTCAACCGTATTAACTATTTAATTATATGTGAGGGCCTGCAGGTGAGCTGACCCTGTAAAAGATTGTAGGTGAGGGCCTGCAGGTGAGCTGACCCTGTAGAAGATTGTAGGAGAAGGCCTGCTGGTGAGCTGACCGTATAAAAGATTGTAGGTGAGGGTCTGCTGGTGAGATGACCCTCTAAAAAATTATATGCAAGTGCCTGTAGGTGACCTGACCCTGTAAAAGATTGTAGGTGAGGAGGACCTGCTGGTGAGCTGACCCTGTAAAACATTATATGCGAGGGCATATATGCAAGGGCGCACACAGGCGCGCGCGCTCACAGGAACGGAAGGTAAGCGAGTGGATCTCCAGCCTGCCAGCGGCAATCGTTCGCTGGCAGGCTGGAGATGTGATTTTTTTAACCCCTAACAGGTATATTAGACGCTGTTTTGATAACAGCGTCTAATATACCTGCTACCTGGTCCTCTGGTGGTCCCTTTTGTTTGGATCGACCACCAGAGGACACAGGCAGCTCAGTAAAGTCGCACCAAACACCACACTACACTACACTACAACCCCCCCCGTCACTTATTAACCCCTTATGAACCCCTGATCACCCATGATCACCCCATATAAACTCCCTGATCACCCCCCTGTCATTGATCACCCCCCTGTCATTGATCATCCCCCTGTCAGGCTCCGTTCAGACGTCCGTATGATTTTTACGGATCCACGGATACATGGATCGGATCCGCAAAACGCATGCGGACGTCTGAATGGAGCCTTACAGGGGGGTGATCAATGACAGGCGGGTGATCACCCATATAGATTCCCTGATCACCCCCTGTCATTGATCACCCCCCTGTAATTGATCACCCCCCTGTAAGGCTCCATTCAGACGTCCGCATGATTTTTACGGATCCATGGATACATGGATCGGATCCGCAAAACGCATGCGGACGTCTGAATGGAGCCTTACAGGGGGGTGATCAATGACAGGCGGGTGATCACCCATATAGATTCCCTGATCACCCCCTGTCATTGATCACCCCCCTGTCATTGATCACCCCCCTGTAAGGCTCCATTCAGACGTCCGCATGATTTTTACGGATACATGGATACATGGATCGGATCTGCAAAACACATGCGGACGTCTGAATGGAGCCTTACAGGGGGGTGATCAATGACAGGCGGGTGATCACCCATATACACTCCCTGATCACCCCCTGTCATTGATCACCCCCTTGTAGGGCTCCATTCGGACGTCCGCATGTGTTTTGGTATCCATGGATCCGTAAAAATCATGCGGACGTATGAATGGAGCCTTACAGGGGGTGATCAATGACAGAGGGGTGATCACCCATATACACTCCCTGATCACCCCCTGTCATTGATCACCCCCCTGTCATTGATCACCCCCCTGTCATTGATCACCCCCCCCCCCCCCTGTAAGGCTCCATTCAGACATTTTTTTGGCCCAAGTTAGCGGAAATTTTTTGTTTGTTTTTGTTTGTTTGTTCTTACTAAGTCTCATATTCGACTAACTTACTCGCCATACCCCTCAAGGAATCCAAATGCGTAAACATTTTTAGACATTTATATTCCAGACTTCTTCTCACGCTTTAGGGCCCCTAAAAAGCCAGGGCAGTATAAATACCCCACATGTGACCCCATTTCGGAAAGAAGACACCCCAAGGTATTCCATGAGGGGCATATTGAGTCCATGAAAGATTGAATTTTTTGTCCTAAGTTAGCGGAAAGTGAGACTTTGTGAGAAGAAAACAAAAAAAATCAATTTCCGCTAACTTATGCAAAAAAAATAAAAATTTCTATGAACTCGCCAGGCCCCTCATTGAAAACCTTGGGGTGTCTTCTTTCCAAAGTGGGGTCACATGTGGGGTATTTATACTGCCCTGGCTTTTTAGGGGCCCTAAAGCGCGAGAAGAAGTCTGGGATCCAAATGTCTAAAAATGCCCTCCTAAAAGGAATTTGGGCACCTTTGCGCATCTAGGCTGCAAACAAGTGTCACACATCTGGTATCGCCGTACTCAGGAGAAGTTGGGCAATGTGTTTTGGGGTGTCATTTTACATATACCCATGCTGGGTGAGAAAAATATCTTGGTCAAATGCCAACTTTGTATAAAAAAATTGGAAAAGTTGTCTTTTGCCAAGATATTTCTCTCACCCAGCATGGTTATATGTAAGATGACACCCCAAAACACATTCCCCAACTTCTCCTGAGTACGGCGATACCAGATGTGTCACGCTTTTTTGCTGCCAAGGTGGGCAAAGGGGCACATATTCCAAAGTGCATCTTTCGGATTTCGCAGGCCATTTTTTACAGATTTTGATTGCAAGGTACTTCTTACACATTTGGGCCCCTAAATTGCCAGGGCAGTATAACTACGCCACAACTGACCCCATTTTTGAAAGAAGACACCCCAAAGTATTCCGTGAGGGGCACGGCGAGTTCCTAGAATTTTTTCTTTTTTGTCACAAGTTAGCGGAAAATGATGATTTTTCTTTTTTTTTCTTTTTTCCTTACAAAGTCTCATATTCCACTAACTTGCGACAAAAAAAATAAATATTCGAGGAACTCGCCATGCCCCTCACGGAATACCTTGGGGTGTCTTCTTTCCAAAATGGGGTAACTTGTGGCGTAGTTATACTGCCCTGGCAATTTAGGGGCCCTAATGTGTGAGAAGAACTTTGCAATCAAAATCTTTAAAAAATGGCCTGCGAAATCCGAAAGGTGCACTTTGGAATATGTGCCCCTTTGCCCACCTTGGCTGCAAAAAAGTGTCACACATCTGGTATCGCCGTACTCAGGAGAAGTTGGGGAATGTGTTTTGGGGTGTCATTTTACATATACCCATGCTGGGTGAGAGAAATATCTTGGCAAATGCCAACTTTGTATAAAAAAATTGGAAAAGTTGTCTTTTGCCAAGATATTTCTCTCACCCAGCATGGGTATATGTAAAATGACACCCCAATACACATTCCCCAACTTCTCCTGGGTACGGCGATACAAAATGTGTTACACTTTATTGCAGCCTAGGTGGGCAAAGGGGCACATATTCCAAAGTGCACCTTTCGGATTTCGCAGGCCATTTTTTGCACATTTTGATTGCAAAGTTCTTCTCACACATTTGGGCCTCTAAATTGCCAGGGCAGTTTAACTACCCCACAAGTGACCCCATTTTGGAAAGAAGACACCCCAAGGTATTCCGTGAGGGGCATGGTGAGTTCCTAGAATTTTTTATTTTTTGTCGCAAGTTAGTGGAATATGAGACTTTGTAAGAAAAAAATAAAAATAAAAAATCATCATCATTTTCCGCTAACTTGTGGCAAAAAATAAAAAGTTCTATGAACTCACTATGCCCATCAGCGAATACCTTAGGGTGTCTACTTTCCGAAATGGGGTCATTTGTGGGGTTTTTCTACTGTCTGGGCATTGTAGAACCTCAGGAAACATGACAGGTGCTCAGAAAGTCAGAGCTGCTTCAAAAAGTGGAAATTCACATTTTTGTACCATAGTTTGTAAACGCTATAACTTTTACCCAAACCATTTTTTTTTTTGCCCAAACATTTTTTTTTATCAAAGACATGTAGAACTATTAATTTAGCGAAAAATTTATATATGGATGTTGTTTTTTTTGCTACATTTTACAGCTGAAAGTGAAAAATTTCATTTTTTTGCAAAAAAATCATTACATTTCGATTAATAACAAAAAAAGTAAAAATGTCAGCAGCAATAAAATACCACCAAATGAAAGCTCTATTAGTGAGAAGAAAAGGAGGTAAAATTCATTTGGGTGGTAAGTTGCATGACCGAGCGATAAACGGTGAAAGTAGTGTAGTGCAGAAGTGTAAAAAGTGCTCTGGTCATGAGGGGGGTTTCAGCTAGCGGGGCTGAAGTGGTTAAAACATCCAGTGTGTGTGATTGGGTATGATGTTGTATCGATCAGGTAGTGTAAGGGTTACGCCCGCTTCACAGACATTGACAGACCAAACTCCCCTTTTAATGTACCGCAAACAACCACAAACAGTCCATTTGCCCACCGCAAACTCCCCATTTGCACAAGGTTTGATACCAAGCTAGCCATGTCCCGTTGATGTCATTGAAGGTTTCTTCCTCCACCCAGCCACGTACAACACCAAGGGTCCCCGAAAGGTGAATTGAATTGATTTTTTGAAAGGGGAGATGGTTAAAAAAAAACGCTGGCTACCTCCCCTTTGTTTGAATCCATGGTCACTGCGTCTGCGTCTACACCAAACTGAATTGATTTCAGGAACCGGGAGATGGAAAAAGCAGCTTGGTCGGTCCTCTTACTCCCATGTTGGGGCACTGCGCGTGCACGGAGCAATGTGCTGTGACACCCTAAATGAGTGGTGTTTTAACTAGTACTATTCCTATCAGTTTAATCCCAGTTACATCCCCCTATCCGGGGACGTGTGTCGAATTGATTAACCATTGTCGAATTAACGAACCATTGCGACATCTGAAATAATTTAGTTCTGAGCTCTGTACTTGCTTTGTATTGGAATTGATGGGGATTTTTAAATTATCTGCATTATTTCTAATAAACTATTAAGAGATTTTTTATGATTTTTTTTATTTTATGTATTAAAAACCCACACAACTAAAAAAAAAAAAAAAACACTCATAGAGATGATGATCGCTTCATTGTGATACGCAAGCCCCTTTCACCACAACAAGGTAACAATCACGAAGGGGAATTGACACTTGTATGTGCCTTTTTCCTTTTTTTTTTTTGCAGCCACAGTGCAGCACCAGAGGCCAGAAAAATGCCTGAAAAATAATGGTATTGTTGCAGCCGCTGTTTTAGCAAAAGTTTATGTTTTCCAGGCAGAAAGGTGACTAAAACATTGCGGCTTGAACCCTAGTTGGTGGCGGAGAATTCACGAAAGTCATCCGGTATGCAGACATTAAATACAGCAGCGTGGGGACCATTTTGAGGCCAAGGCATGTCATCAGGCCTTTTGTTAGTTAAACGTATCCCCCACTGACAGTCCCTTCGGGATCCATGCCTCATTCATCTTAATGAAGGTGAGGTAATCAACACTTTTTTGACTGAGGCGACTTCTTTTGTCAGTGACAATGCCTCCTGCTGCACTGAAGGTCCTTTCTGACAGGACACTTGAAGTGGGGCAGGCCAGAAGTTCTCTCACAAACTGGTATAGCTCAGGCCACAAGTCAAGCCTGCACACCCAGTAGTCAAGGTGTTCATCGCTCCTCAGAGTGTCGATATCTGTAGTTAAGGCGAGATAGTCTGCTACCTGTCGGTCGAGTCGTTCTCTAAGGCTGGATCCCGAAGGGCTGTGGCAATGTGTAGGACTGAAAAAGCTCTGCATGTCCTCCATCAACAACACATCTGTAAAGCGTCCTGTCCTTGCCGCTGTGGTCGTGGTAGGAGGAGGATTACTTTCACCTCTTCCCCAGTTAGATTCCCGTTGTTCTGTGACATCCCCCTTATAAGCTGTGTAAAGCATATTTTTTAGTTTGGTTTTGAACTGCTGCATCCTTTCCGACTTCTGGTAATTTGGTAACATTTCCACCACTTTCTGCTTATACTGGGGGTCTAGTAGCGTGGCCACCCAGTATAGGTTGTTCTCCTTCATCCTTTTTATACGAGGGTCCCTCAACAGACAATCACAAGGTTGGATGCCAAGCTACTCATCTCCCGTTCATCGTCCTCACTGATGTCATTGATGGTCTGTTCTTCCCCCCAGCCACGTACAACACCATGGGTCCCAGATAGGTGACAACAACGAGCACCCTGGGATGCCTGCTATGGTTGGTCTTGCTCCTCCTCAAAGCCACATTTCTCCTCTGACTCCTCTTCCTCATACGCCTCTTCCAGTGTTGCCGCAGGTCTGGCAAGCGATGATGACAAGGCTGTTTCTGGTGGTGATGGTGACTACAACTCTTCCTCTTCACGCTCATCTACAGCCTGATCCAGCACTCTTTGCAGGACACGCTCCAGGAAAAAAACAAATGGGATGAGGTCGCTGATGGTGCCTTTGGTGCGACTGACTAGGTTTGTCACCTCCTCAAAAGGATGCATGAGCCTACAGGCATTGCGCATGAGCGTTCATTAACGTGGCAAAAAAATTCCCAGCTCCGCAGAGGCTATCCTAGCACCCCGGTCATACAAAGACTCGTTGATGGCTTTTTCTTGTTGGAGCAGGCGGTCGAACTTTAGAAGTATTGATATCCAATGTGTCGGGGTGTCGCAAATCTAGCGCCTCACTGGCATGTTGTTTCGCCGCTAGATATCTGAAAAATGCACCATGGCCGTGTAGGAACGCCTGAAATGGCCACACACCTTCCTGGCCTGTTTGAGGACGTCCTGTAAGTCTGGGTACTTAGACACAAAGCGTTGTCCGATGAGATTCAACATATGGATGAGATGGAACTGCTGAAGGTGAGAGGCGGAGTGGCGGGTGGTTGAGAGGGGGCAAGGAGGACAGCAGTGGTTGACGTGGCTGAAGATGCTGGACCAGGAGGAGGATGGTGGCTTTGAGTTTGTGTGCTGCTTGTACTTATGTGTTGATCCCACTGGCGTTTGTGATGTGAGATCATGTGCCTTTGCAAAGCAGTTGTACTGAGGTGGGTGTTGGACTTCCCACGACTAGGTTTCTTTTGGCACAGGTTGCAAATGACATTGCTGTTATCAGAGGCAGACACACAAAAAAAAAAAATGCCACACTGCTGAGCTTTGCAATGACGCCATTCTGGTGGTGGCAACAGCATGCGTTGATTGGCGTGCTGTCTGGCTGACCCCCGGGTGCCGATAATACATGCTGTCTGACTGTGCCACTAGCTCCTTGCGATGACCTCCCCCTCTTCTTCTTCTCTTCGAGCAGGCACCCACGTGGCATCCACAGAAACATCGTCATCATCAACCACTTCACTTCTATCTGACAACTCAGCAAAGGAAGGAGCAGCGGGTACAACATCATCCTCATTATCATCATCACACTGTATGTCCATGTGTGTAATCCTGCCTGACTGAGACATATCCCTGCTATCTACATCCTCTGGCAATAATGGTTGTGCATCACTCATTTCATACAATTGATGTGTAAATAAGTCTTCTGACAGATCAAGTGAAGCGGCTGTGGTGGCTGTGGTGGTAGTGGTGGTAGTGGCGGCGGGTGGGAGAGTGGTAACTTGAGAGCAGGTGACCGAAGCTGAGCCAGGGGCGGACTGGGCCGGGGGGCAGGAAGGCAATTTCCCCCCAGGCCGCCTAAAAAAAGGGCCGCGGGGCCGCCCCTTTAACAAAAATTATTTATATTTTTTATTCTTCAGGGCCGCACCGCCGATCACCACAGGCCCTGGATATAATTGCGGTGGTGGGGTAGTGCTGTGTGGCAGGGGAGGGACTCAGGGAGGGGCGTGTCCCTCCCCTGTTCTTCTGATAGGCCGCAGGCACTAATGCCTGCAGCCTATCAGAGGCCGGCTCAGGCAGCGCGATGACGTCATTATCATCGTGCCACCTGAGTCGGGCGGCAAACAGCAGGGACACAGGCCAGAAGAGGCCTGCATCGCTGCTGATGGAGCCAGGTAAGTATTAGTGTTTTTTTTTTGTTTGTTTGCGGGGGAGCTGGGCTGGCACTATGTGGTGGGATCTGGCACTATGAGGGGGCTGGCACTATTGGGGGTTGGCACTATAGGGGGGATGGCACTATAGGGGGGCTGGCACTATGGGGGAGCTAGCACTATGGGGGGCTGGCACTATTGGAGGATCTGGCACTATTGGGGGGGGTGCCCGGGGGGATCAGGCACTATAGGGGGGCTGGCACTATTGGGGGGAGCTGGAACTATTGGGGGGGAGCTGGCACTATTGGGGGGGATCTGGCACTATTGGCAGGGAGCTGGCACTATTGGGGGGTGCTGGCACTATTGGAGGGATCTGGCACTATGGGGAGCTGGCACTATGGGGGGGGAGCTGGCACTAAGGGTGGTTTGCACTATAGGGGAGTTGGCACTATGTGGGGGGATCTGGAACTATGGGGGGGAGCTGGCACTATGTGGGGGGATCTGGAACTATGGGGGGGGAGCTGGCACTATGGGGGGAGCTGGCACTATTGGGGGATCTGGCACTATGGGGGGGGAGCTGGCACTATGGGGGGGAGCTGGCACTATTGGGGGATCTGGCGCTATTGGGGGGAGCTGGCACTATTGGGGGGAGCTGGCACTATTGGGGGGAGCTGGCACTATGGGGGGGAGCTGGCACTATGGGGGGAGCTGGCACTATGGGGGGGCCTTACACTATTGGAAGAGCTGGCACTATGGGGGCATTTCTTACTGGCACATTATGAGGGGGCACCATGGGGGAGAGGAGCACTATGGAGGTATCTTGGGGCTCTAAAGTGGCTTTTTTAATTATTGGAACATTCTGGGGGGCACTATAGGGGAGAGCAGCACTATGGGGCATCTGGTGTTACTATAGGGGCATTATTTGGGGGCACTATGGGGAAGTGGGGGCTCTAAAGGGGCCTTTTGTATTGGAACATTATGGGGGCACTATGGCATTTGGTGGCACTAAAGGGGCATTTTTTACTGGCACATTATGGGAGGCACTATAGGGGAGAACAGCACTATGGGGCATTATTTGGGGGCACTATGGGGGAGTGGAGCACTATTGGGGCATATGGTGGCACTAAGAAGGGGCATTTTTTTACTGGCATATTATGGGGGACACTATGGGGAAGGGGGAGAGGAGCACTATGAGGGCATTTACTGGGGCACTATATAGGAGTATTTTATACTGGCATACATTATGGAGACATTAGCTCAACTGCGGGCACTAAGCGGGGGTATTTCATGTACTGTCATATTATAGGGAGAATTAGTACTACTAGGGGGTATTATGGGGAGCTTTACTACTACTGAGGGCGATGAGGAACATGATTACTAGGGCACTAAAGGGGCATTATTACTACTAAGTGTGCTCTGGCAGAGAATTATTTCTATTGGTGGGATTTTGGGGAGCACTGTTACTTTGGGGGGGCACCCTGGCATAGTATCAGCTTAGCACAATTATTTTTGGGGGACATTTTCTTTATACTATTAGTGTCTGGGCGCAGTTATTTTTTAGAGCACTGTGTGCCAATAATTGTTAAAGGGGGCACTATCTGTGTGGTAGTAGTATTCCCAGGGGTACTGTTTCTGCAGTATAGTATTGGGGGCACAGCGGGCACAGTATTGGGGCACTATCTGTGTGGTAGTAGTATTTCCAGGGGAACTGTTTCTGCAGTATAGTATTGGGGGTGGCAGGAAAGGGTGTTCAGAAGATGTGAAGATGATGGAAATGTGGGAAACTAATGTCTGTTTGTCAATCTCTGCAGAGACGGGAGATGGCAGAAAAATCATCATGGTGGTCTGGTCTGAATGGAGAAGATGAGGAAAGAGAATGTCTACAACAAAGGTGACATCACTTGATGTAAGAGGTATGAGGCGCTATGTAGAAGAGGAGATGCTCCGGCTCCTTCACCTGCCATTTGCAGAAGGAGGATTCAGAGCTGGGTGAGGACGATGAAAGGGGGCAGCAGGCCACGGGCGGGTGACAGATGGTGGGGGGAATCACAAGCCCTGAGTAGGATCAGGGGAGGGAGGAGAGCGGAGGAACTTCCTGGCTGTAGCCTGCTGTTTATTGTATATTGTGAAGCAGGCAGTGCAGCCAGGACAGGCCCTCCTCTCTCCGTATGATTTGTAGAGACAGGCCGCAACAATAGAATGTCAGCGGTACAGTGTTTGTTGGGAGTGGCCTATTATATGTAGGAGGGGCTTTAATAATGGGTGGGGCTAAAATGGGCCACTTGACTGGATTTGCCCCCCCGGACTAAGGCTGCCAGCCCTCCGCTGAGCTGAGCTGGAGGAGGATGGTGCATCAAGGTTCTTAGCGGAAGCTGTTGAAGATTGGGTGTCCTGTGTAAGCCAGTCAGCTATGTCCTCAGAATTTTTTGGGTTCAGGGTACGTGGCCTCTGAACACTGGGCATTATTCCAGGGCCAGTAGAAATGACAGCACCACGACCACGATGGCCCCTGCGGGGTGGCCTGCCTCTGCCTGTCATTTTTTTTTAGATAAGTGGTACTATGCGTGCAAGGTACTGTGCCACCCTATATAAGTGGTGGGCAGTAGGCACAGTACAGTCTGTGTGGGTCTGACACACACTGGCTTGCAACTGCGATTATATCACAGAGAAAAAAATAAATTTACTTTCGTTTTATCTGTAAGGTATTGTGACACCCTGTAACGGTATGAGTGGTGGCCTGGCCAGTGGCCACAGTACAGTCTGTGGGCCAGACACTCACTGGCTTGCAACTGCGATTATATTTATTACAGAGAAAAAATAAATTTACTTTAGTTTTATCTGCAAGGTATTGTGACACCCTGTAACGGTATGAGTGGTGGCCTGGCCAGTGGCCACAGTACAGTCTGTGTGCCAAACACTCACTGGCTTTCAACTGCGATTATATTTATTACAGAGAAAAATTAAATTTACTTTAGTTTTTTCTGCAAGGTATTGTGACACCCTGTAACGGTATGAGTGGTGGCCTGGCCAGTGCCCACAGTACAGTCTGAGGGCCAGACAATCACTGGCTTGTAACTGCGATTATATTTATTACAGAGAAAAAATAAATTGACTTTAGTTTTATCTGCAAGGTATTGTGACACCCTGTAACGGTATGAGTGGTGGCCTGGCCAGTGGCCACAGTACAGTCTGTGGGCCAGACACTCACTGGCTTGCAACTACAATTCTATTTATTACAGAGAAAAAATGAATTGACTTTAGTTTTATCTGCAAGGTACTGTGACACCCTGTATGAATGGTGTGCACACAGTACAGTCTGTGAGCCTGCAGCCTCTCACTGCCTGGCAACTGCGATTATATAAAAAATTTAAAAAAATGACTTTTTTATCTGCAAGGTACTGTGACACCCTGTATGAATGGTGTGCATACAGTACAGTCTGTGGGCCTGCAGCCTCTCACTGTCTGGCAACTGCGATTATATATTTAAAAAAATAATAATAAATTGACTTTTTTTATCTGCAAGGTACTGTGACACCCTGTATGAATGGTGTGCACACAGTACAGTCTGTGAGCCTGCAGCCTCTCACTGTCTGGCAACTGTGATTATATAAAAATAAAAATTGACTTTTTTATCTGCAAGGTACTGTGACACCCTGTATGAATGGTGTGCACACAGTACAGTCTGTGAGCCTGCAGCCTCTCACTGTCTGGCAACTGTGATTATATAAAAATAAAAAATGACTTTTTTATCTGCAAGGTACTGTGACACCCTGTATGAATGGTGTGCACACAGTACAGTCTGTGGGCCTGCAGCCTCTCACTGTCTGGCAACTGTGATTATATAAAAAAATAAAAATAATAATAAATAAACTTTTTTTATCTGCAAGGTACTGTGACACCCTGTATGAATGGTGTGCTCACAGCACAGTCTGTGGGCCTACAGCCTCTCACTGTCTGGCAACTGCGATTAGTAATCCCTCAGACCTTCCGGGTAAAGGGACCCCTTCCTCAGTGGTGTAGACAGTGACGGCTAGATGCTCTTTTTATATTGTCAATAATTAGCGCATTGCAAGTTGGGACAATGAGGGAATCAGAAGACATGGATATGGATTTCAGTTTTTTATCGGCAGTACTCCTGGATAGTGGTGCAGTTTGCTATCATCGCTCTGACCTTCTAGGACCTGTGTGGCATCCCATGTGGTTTGCTGAGCGGTCAGGTGACTTGAAATTCCAGGTGGGGTTTTCAAATGTCTTTAACGTGAATAATATTGGTCCGTAGTTGCTTCAAATCCAATTGTAGGTATGCGTTTATAGATGCTTCTTGTTAGTAATCCCTCACTGTCATTACCATACGCGTTTCGGGGTAAAGGGACCCCTTCCTCAGTGGTGTAGACAGTGACGGCTAGATGCTCTTTTTACATTGTCAACATCTAATCGATATGAATCACTTTCATCACCTCTTTTTTTAGATTATACACCCCCTCACCACAAAACTAGAACGAAAAGAACCCGAACACTGACTCCAGTAAGGGAAAACATGAGGGAACACAGGCAACCACACCAATACAATTTGAGACATCAACAAACACCAATGAGAGACACATCACAGAGACACAATCACAAGCACCACTATCACATGCAGAATCACTACCCACCACAGAATCATTACCCACCACAGAATCGCGAGATGAGAACCTGTGTACAACCCCACAGGGGAGAAGAAAGGTTAGAAAAAGAAGACACTCTAAGAAGCAGGTACAACAAACAGAAACCGCATTGAGTATAGTGAACTTGAGTAGCATTCAACTTTCAGATGCACAGGTCACCCTACTCAATAAAGGTTTAAAATATGCCCCCACTACTAAGTTGGATAAGTTTTCCACATATATAGGTGTGGAAAAATTTATCTGAAAACTTTGTTTAAAAAAAATATTTTATCAAGAATCCTATAATGGAGACTAGTAGAGAATTTAGCAATAGCAAATACTCACATACAGGGTTGAGGATGGCCTCAAAAAAGTATCCAAAACAAGAGATAAGCCACCAAATAGCGACCTTTAACCCCTTAAGGACCAGGCTCATTTTCACCTTCAGGACCAGGCCATTTTTTTGCAAACCTGACCAGTGTCACTTTAAGTGCTCATAACTTTAAAACGCTTCGACTTACCCAGGCCGTTCTGAGACAGTTTTTTCGTCACATATTGTACTTCATGACACTGCTAAAATTGGGTCAAAAAAGTTAATTTTTTTGCATAAAAAAATACATTTTTTACCAAAAATTTTGAAAAATTAGCAAATTTCAAAGTTTCAGTTTCTCTACTTCTGTAATACATAGTAATACCCCCAAAAATTGTGATGACTTTACATTCCCCATATGTCTACTTCATGTTTGTAGCATTTTGGGAATGATATTTTATTTTTTGGGGATGTTACAAGGCTTAGAAGTTTAGAAGCAAATTTTGAAATTTTTGAGAAATCTTCAAAATCCCACTTTTTATGGACCAGTTCAGGTTTGAAGTCATATTGTGAGGCTTAGATAATAGAAACCTCCCAAAAATGACCCCATTCTAGAAACTACACCCCTCAAGGTATTCAAAACAGTTTTTTCAAACTTTATTAACCCTTTAGGTCTTCCACAAGAGTTGATGGCAGATGGAGAAACAATTTTGAAATTTCTATTTTTTGGAAAATTTTCCAATATAATCAATTTTTTCCAGGAGTAAAACAAGGGTTAACTGCCAAACAACACTCAAAATGGGTTGCCCTGATTCTGTAGTTTGCAGAAACACCCCATATGTGGTCGTAAACTACTGTTTGGCCGAATGGTAGCACATAGAAGGAGGGGAACACCATATGGGTTTTGGAAGGCAGATTTTGCAGGACTGGTTTTTTTTATACCATGTCCCATTTGAAGCCCCCTGTTGCACCCCTAGAATATAAATTTCAAAAAAGTGACTCCATCTAAGAAAGTACACCCCTCAAGGTAATTAAAAACTGGGTTTACAAACTTTGTTAACCCTTTAGGTGTTCCACAAGAGTTAATGGCAGATGGAGAAACAATTTTGAAATTTCTATTTTTTGGAAAATTTTCCAATATAATCAATTTTTTCCAGGAGTAAAACAAGGGTTAACTGCCAAACAACACTCAAAATGGGTTGCCCTGATTCTGTAGTTTACAGAAACACCCCATATGTGGTCGTAAACTACTATTTGGCCGAACGGGAGCACATAGAAGGAGGGGAACACCATATGGGTTTTGGAAGGCAGATTTTGCTGGACTGGTTTTGTTTATACCATGTCCCATTTGAAGCCCCCTGTTGCACCCCTAGAATAGAAATTTCAAAAAAGTGACTCCATCTAAGAAAGTACACCCCTCAAGGTATTCAAAACTGGGTTTACAAACTTTGTTAACCCTTTAGGTGTTCCACAAGAGTTAATGGCAGATGGGGAAACAATTTAGAAATATCAATTTTTGGAAAATTTTCCAATATAATCAATTTTTTCCAGGAGTAAAACAAGGGTTAACTGCCAAACAACACTCAAAATGGGTTGCCCTGATTCTGTAGTTTGCAAAAACACCCCATATGTGGTCGTAAACTACTGTTTGGCTAAACGGCAGGACATAGAAGAAGGGGAACGCCATACGGTTTTTGGAAGGCAGATTTTGCTGGACTGGTTTATTTACACCATGTACCCTTTCAAGCCCCCTGATGCACCCCTAGAGTAGAAACTCCATAAAAGTGACCCCATCTAGGAAACTACGGGATAAGGTGGTTGTTGTTTTGGGACAATTTTTGGGGTAAATTAGATTTTTGGTTGCTCTATATTACTCTTTTTTGAGGCAATGTAACAAAAAAATTTAATTCTAAAATTGTTTCTACATTCGCTATTTAGTTTTGTGGAACACCTAAAGGGTTAACATAGTTTGTAAAGTAATTTTTGAATACCTTGAGGGGTGTAGTTTCTTAGATGGGGTCACTTTTTTGGAGTTTCTAGTCTAGGCTACATCAGGGGGGGCTTCTAATGGGACATGGTGTAAAAAAAAAAAACTGTCCATCAAAATCTGCCTTCCAGAAACCGTATGGAGTTCCCTTCGTTCTATGCCCTGCCGTGCGGCTATATAGCCATTTACGACCACATATGGGGTGTTTCTGCAAACTACAGAATTGGCGCAATAAATGTTTAGTTTTGTTTGGCTGTTAATCCTTGCTTTATTACCGGCAAAATGGATTTAAATTTAAATTTTGCCCAAAAATAGGTGTTTTGGCACCATTTTTATTTTATATTTTTAACACCGTTCATCCGAGGCATTTGGTAAAAAGTTATTTTTATAGCGACGACTTTTACGCACGCGACGATGCCCAATATGTATGGCTCTAAGACTTTGGAGACACTAAGCAGGCATCCTAAAACTGCGGCCCTCCAGATGTTGTAAAACTACAATTCCCACCATGCCCTGATGATGGCTGTAGGTTGTCTGGGCATGCTGGGAGTTATAGTTTTACAACATCTGGAGGGCCACAGTTTGAGGATGCCTGCACTAAAACTAATATTTTTTGGGGAAAGAAAAATTGTTTTCGTGTCTCCAAAGTCTGAGAGCCATAGTGTTTTATGTTCTCTAGTGAACTGTTGGGGATTATAAAAATTTAGTACTCCATGGAAGTGTGATACTCCCTGAAGCAATCGATAATGCAGAAGCCCGGATGATCGGGGCACGTGTCACATTGAGTTGTGGTGTCCTTCCGTATCCCCCTCTTGTGACACACTCTGCACTTTTTTTGGGTTCGTCCCTTCTTTCCAGTATGGGGGACCACACCTGGAAAGTGTTGGCCAGGGACGATCCGGGCGCCTCCAGTTCCCGAGGTACTCCGGCCTGCTCTTTCCCGGTCCGAAAAGATCAGGTCCTTGAGGACTGCCTCATAGAATTGGAGGAATGTCCCTGTGCTGCCAGTGCTTCGGGATAGTACAAAAGAGTTGCACATGGCAACCTGCACCATGTAGACCGCAACTTTTTTGTACCATGCCCGGGTTTTGCGCATGGCGTTATATGGCGTGAGGACTTGATCAGAGAGATCAACTCCTCCCATATACCGATTGTAGTCGACGATACAATCGGGCTTGAGGACCGTTGCCGCGGTACCTCGCACAGGGACTGGGGTGGTGCTGTTACCGTGGATTGTGGACAGCATAAGGACATCCCTCTTGTCCTTATACCTGACCAGCAACAGGTTTCCACTGGTAAGTGCACGGGTCTCACCCCTGGGGATAGGTACCTGGAGGGGGTAGGCAGGGAGGCCGCGTTGATTTTTCCGCACGGTCCCACAAGCGAACGTGGATCTGGCGGCAAGGGACCTGAACAAGGGAATGCTGGTATAAAAGTTATCCACGTACAAGTGGTAACCCTTATCCAGCAGTGGGTACATAAGGTCCCACACGAGTTTCCCGCTAACACCCAGAGTGGGGGGACATTCTGGGGGTTGAATACGGGAATCTCGCCCCTCGTACACACAAAATTTGTAAGTGTACCCTGAGGTACTCTCACAAATTTTGTATAGCTTCACGCCATACCTCGCCCGCTTTGTGGGAATGTATTGGCGGAAACTGAGTCTCCCCTTGAACGCAACGAGAGACTCATCAACCGCGACCTCCCTTCCAGGTACGTAGGCCTGCTGAAATGTGGCCCCAAAGTGATCGATGACCGGCCGTATCTTATACAGCCGGTCATAGGCAGGATCACCTCGGGGTGGACATGCTGCATTATCGGAATAATGCAGACATTTCCGGATGGCCTCAAACCGGTGACGTGTCATGACCATACTGTACAGTGGGGTCTGGTACAGGACGTCCCCACTCCAGTATTGCCTGACACTGGGTTTTTGGACTAGACCCATATGCAGCACGAGGCCCCAAAATGTCCTCATCTCGGCTGCACTGACTGGCGTCCAGCCACCGGGTCTAGCCAAAACTGAGCCTGGGTTTTGAGCGACGAACTGTTGGGCGTACAGATTCGTCTGCTCCATCATCAAATTCACCAGTGGGTTACTGAAAAAAAAACTAAAAAAGTCTATTTCAGTAAACCCCACTGTGGGAATGCGGGGGCGGGGGGGGGGGGGGGGTCTGGCAAGTGGCAGGGGGGGGTCTGGGGTCCAAAAAAGTTTGGAATAAATGTGCTTTTTTTTTTTTTTTTTTTTTTTCTAACTTTTCCCTTCTATCCCTGCCTAAAGGTGCCTCTCCCTCACTGACTCTAACCTACCTGTGTGGCGATGGGTGCAGGAGGGTGATGGATGCCGATTTAGGGGGACACAGGAGCTGGTGCTGGACGATGCTGCACGGTCAGGGTGCTGGACAGGAAGAGGAGGGGAGAGAGGAGCGCAGGAAGTTTGAATCTCGCGCCTCTCTCCCCTGCACCAATCAGCACCCTGGACAGCGGCGTTCAGCACCAGGGCCAGCTCCGCCTCTGCAAATCCTTGGACTGCGATTGGTGGTGTAAAATTACGCCACCGATCGCAGTCTTTTTCCGGTTCATCGGGTCACAGGACACCCGAATGGACCGGAAACGCAGAAAACCGCAGGTCTGAATTGACCTGCGGTTTTCTGCGATCGCCGATACGGGGGGGCCAATGACCCCCCCCTGCGTTGTTACGGGATGCCGGCTGAATGATTTCAGCCGAAATCCCGTTTCGATTAACCCCCGCGGCGCCGGAATTCAGATTTTAAGTCAGGACGTACCGGTACGTCCTTGGTCCTTAAGGACTCGGGAAATAGGGCGTACCGGTACGTCCTCGGTCCTTATGGGGTTAAGAAGTGTGTGGAGAATGATTTGAGGAAACTAAAAGGGAGTAACATAAGGTATAATCTGTCCAGGAAAGAAATAGCAGCAATAAAACAACTACAGTAATTGCATGAAGTAACGATAAGACCAGCGGACAAGGGTGGAGCAATTGTGGTCCTTAATACTAAAGACTATATAGAGGAATGTTTGAGACAACTCAAAAAGGAAACCACATATATGAAATTTAGACAGGATCCCACGGAGGAGTTTTTTTTTTAAACAACTAGTACAGTATTGTAGAAAGGGAACTTCAGGAATTTTGTTAGAACAAGAGGCCAAATACATTATGAATACGGAAAAAAGATTACCAGTAATGTATTGTATTCCCAAAATACATAAGGTTTTGAAAAAAAAAACAAAACAGGAAGACCCATAATATCGGGAATTAATTCCATCTCCTCCAATTTGTCGAGATATATCGACAATCTGTTACAGCCAGTTATGAAAAATATACCTTCATACATCAAGGACACAACGGAGGTAATTTAAATATTGGAGGAGATTGAATATAAGAAGGACTGGATGCTGGGTACACTGGATGTGAATTCCCTGTACACAATAAATAACCATGAACAGGGACTGGAGGTGCTTTATCATCAACTTACCTTGAGCAATACTATGAAGGAGGAACAAACACTTTATATAATAGAAGGTGTCAAATATATAATGACACATAACTATTTCACCTTCAATGGGGATATCTATGTACAGTGCAAGGGCACCGCCATGGGTACCAGATTTGCCCCCAGCTATGCCAATTTATATATGGCACAGTGGGAATCCACAGTTATTCAACCTATGTTGGGGGCGGGTCTGGTGCTATGGCGGCGCTATATAGATGATATTGTGTTTTTTATGGTAGGACACTGACTTTTTGGAGAATATAAATGTGAATGATTTGAATTTAAAATTCACCTCCACCATTGACACGAAAACCATACAGTTTTTAGATCTTGATGTCAAGGTGGATGAGAATAGATTGGTATGTAGCACATACCATAAACCAGTGAGTAAAAATAGCAATATATTATATACAAACTGCCATCTGCCTAGGTGGCTCATTAATGTCCCAAATTTAGAAAAATCACTGGGGGAAGTCAAAATAATGAAGAGGGAGGATTTTTTCACCTTGAAACAGAAACAGGAAACCGATGAGACACTGAGGATGATTCTGCCATTCCATGCACAATACAAAAACATGGAAAGAATAATTGGAAAGCATTGGCACCATGTACTTGGTGACAAGATAGTTGGCCCAATGCTTACAAATACACCCCAGATCACCTATACCAAGGCCTCTAATCTAGGTTTAAAGGTGGCCCCCTCAATAAAAGATAAATACCAAGGCATACAAAACAAACATAACTGGCTATCCTAGTGGTTTCCATAGATGTGGGCATTGCTCTAATTGTAGAATTACCACATTTCCGAAACAAACTCAAAAATCAGTTTTAACTCAAAATACATTCACCTTATACATTAAAGAGGGCTTAACATGCGATTCAACCAATGTAATATATCTGATAGAATGTCCATGTCATAAGCAATATATAAAATATATATTTCCGCTAACTTGGGCCAAAAAAATGTCTGAATGGAGCCTTACGGGGGGGGGGGGGGGTGATCAATGACAGGGGGGTGATCAATGACAGGGGGGTGATCACCCATATAGACTGCCTGATCACCCTCCTGTCATTGATCACCCCCCTGTAAGGCTCCATTTAGACGTCCGTATGATTTTTACGGATGCATGGATACATGGATCGGATCCGCAAAACACATGCGGACGTCTGAATGGAGCCTTACAGGGGGGTGATCACCCATATAGACTGCCTGATCACCCTCCTGTCATTGATCACCCCCCTGTAAGGCTCCATTTAGACGTCCGTATGATTTTTACGGATGCATGGATACATGGATCGGATCCGCAAAACACATGCGGACGTCTGAATGGAGCCTTACAGGGGGGTGATCAGGGTGATCACCCCCCTGTCATTGATCACTAGTGATGAGCGGCAGGGGCAATATTCGAATTTGCGATATTTCGCGAATATTTGGGCGAATATTCGCCATATATTCGAGAATTCGCGAATTCATGATCTCCAGGCATTATTTTCTTGATTGCGAAAATTCGCATAAAAATTTGCATGAACTGGTATTTCCACAAAAATCGAATATTCGCAATTACGAATATATTTAGCGAAATTCGAAATATTCACGAATTCTCGAAGTGCCGATATTCGCGATTAAAATTCGCAATTCGAATATTCGTGATCAACACTATTGATCACCCCCCCTGTAAGGGTCCATTCAGACGTCCGTATGATTTGTACGGATCCATGGATACATGGATCGGATCCGCAAAACACATGCGGACGTCTGAATGGAGCCTTACAGGGGGGTGATCAATGACAGGGGGTGATCAGGGTGATCACCCCCCTGTCATTGATTACCCCCCCGTAAAGCTCCATTCAGACGTCCGTATGATTTTTACGGATCCACGGATACATGGATCGGATCCGCAAAACACATGCGGACGTCTGAATGGAGCCTTACAGGGGGGTGATCAATGACAGGGGGGTGATCAATGACAGGGGGTGATCAGGGAGTGTATATGGGTGATCACCCGCCTGTCATTGATCACCCCCCTGTAAGGCTCCATTCAGACGTCCGCATGTGTTTTGCGGATCCATGGATACATGGATCGGATCCGCAAAACACATGCGGACGTCTGAATGGAGCCTTACAGGGGGGTGATCAATGACAGGGGGTGATCAGGGAATCTATATGGGTGATCACCCGCCTGTCATTGATCACCCCCCCTGTAAGGCTCCATTCAGACGTCCGTATGATTTTTACGGATCCATGGATACATGGATCGGATCCGCAAAACAAATGCGGACGTCTGAATGGAGCCTTACAGGGGGGTGATCAGGGAGCGTATATGGGTGATCACCCGCCTGTCATTGATCACCCCCCTGTAAGGCTCCATTCAGACGTCCGCATGTGTTTTGCGGATCCATGGATACATGGATCGGATCCGCAAAACACATGCGGACGTCTGAATGGAGCCTTACAGGGGGGTGATCAATGACAGGGGGTGATCAGGGTGATCACCCCCCTGTCATTGATCACCCCCCCTGTAAGGCTCCATTCAGACGTCCGTATGATTTTTACGGATCCATGGATACATGGATCGGATCCGCAAAACAAATGCGGACGTCTGAATGGAGCCTTACAGGGGGGTGATCAATGACAGGGGGGTGATCAATGACAGGGGGTGATCAGGGAGTGTATATATCCGCATGTGTTTTGCGGATCAATGGATACATGGATCGGATCCGCAAAACACATGCGGACGTCTGAATGGAGCCTTACAGGGGGGTGATCAATGACAGGGGGTGATCAGGGAATCTATATGGGTGATCACCCGCCTGTCATTGATCACCCCCCTGTAAGGCTCCATTCAGACGTCCGCATGTGTTTTGCGGATCCGATCCATGGATCCATGGATCCGTAAAAATCATACGGACGTCTGAATGGAGCCTTACAGGGGGGTGATCAATGACAGGGGGTGATCAGGGAGTGTATATGGGTGATCACTCGCCTGTCATTGATCACCCCCCTGTAAGGCTCCATTCAGACGTCCGCATGTGTTTTGCGGATCCGATCCATGTATCCATGGATCCGTAAAAATCATACGGACGTCTGAATGGAGCCTTACAGGGGGGTGATCAATGACAGGGGGTGATCAGGGAGTGTATATGGGTGATCACCCCCCCTGTCATTGATCACCCCCCTGTAAGACTCCATTCAGACGTCCGTATGATTTTTACAGATCCATGGATACATGGATCGGATCCGCAAAACACATGCGGACGTCTGAATGGAGCCTTACAGGCGGGTGATCAATGACAGGGGGGTGATCAATGACAGGGGGTGATCAGGGAGTGTATATATCCGCATGTGTTTTGCGGATCAATGGATACATGGATCGGATCCGCAAAACACATGCGGACGTCTGAATGGAGCCTTACAGGGGGGTGATCAATGACAGGGGGTGATCAGGGAATCTATATGGGTGATCACCCGCCTGTCATTGATCACCCCCCTGTAAGGCTCCATTCAGACGTCCGCATGTGTTTTGCGGATCCGATCCATGGATCCATGGATCCGTAAAAATCATACGGACGTCTGAATGGAGCCTTACAGGGGGGTGATCAATGACAGGGGGTGATCAGGGAGTGTATATGGGTGATCACTCGCCTGTCATTGATCACCCCCCTGTAAGGCTCCATTCAGACGTCCGCATGTGTTTTGCGGATCCGATCCATGTATCCATGGATCCGTAAAAATCATACGGACGTCTGAATGGAGCCTTACAGGGGGGTGATCAATGACAGGGGGTGATCAGGGAGTGTATATGGGTGATCACCCCCCCTGTCATTGATCACCCCCCTGTAAGACTCCATTCAGACGTCCGTATGATTTTTACAGATCATGGATACATGGATCGGATCCGCAAAACACATGCGGACGTCTGAATGGAGCCTTACAGGCGGGTGATCAATGACAGGGGGGTGATCAATGACAGGGGGTGATCAGGGAGTGTATATGGGTGATCACCCGCCTGTCATTGATCACCCCCCTGTAAGGCTCCATTCAGACGTCCGCATGTGTTTTGCGGATCCGATCCATGCATCCGTGGATCCGTAAAAATCATACGGACGTCTGAACGTCTGGCTGCTTAAATCAGCAGCAGCAGCAGCACTGTCCCTCCTCTCACTAAGAATGCAGCTACCGAATTAATCTAAAATGGATGCTGTCCAGGATGTGGGAGGGTCTGCTGCTGATTGTCTGGAATGTGTCTGCTGACTGTGAGGTACAGGGTCAAAGTTTGCTCAATGATGATGTATAGGGGCGGACCGAACATCGCATATGTTTGCCCGCCAAGGCGAACAAGCCATGTTCGCCATGAACTGTTCGCCGGCGAATAGTTTGGGACATCACTAACCAGCAGCACTAAGTACCTGCTCAGAAAAACGCTGGCGGCAGGGCAGGCCAGCACCTTTGTAGAGCGCCAGTTCGTGCGACATGTCCAGCTTGGACATCCAGTATTTGTAAGGTACTGAGGGATAATTGAGATCTCTGACATGGTCTGCTATGTACTCCTTCACCATCTTCCAAAATGTTTCCCTCCTTGTGAAACTGGCGGGTGCTGGTGCAGTGTCATGAAACTGTCCCAGGTTTTGGAGAGTGTTGCCCTGCCTCTGTTGGAACTGCTGTGTGTTCTCCTTGTCTCTCCTCCTCGGTTGGCCAAGGAACTATGGACTCTGCCGCCAGCGTTGTGGAAATTTTTGGAGCAATTTTTCAATATGGATCTTCTGGTATTGCACCGTTTTGCTCGTCCTCTCCACCAGAGGAATGAGAGATTAGAAGTTCTCTCTGTAGTGGGGGTCGAGAAAGGTGAAAAACCAGTAATCTGTGTTGTCTAAAATGTGTATAACGCGGGTCGTGGGAAAGGCAGCCTAACATGAAGTCAGCCATGTGTGCCAGAGTACCAACAGGCAAGACTTTGCTGTAGTCATCAGGAGGATCACTCTCTGTTAGCTATTTTTCTTAGGCAGGTTTATGATGGTTATATTATGAGCAGTAGCGGTTTATAATAGGGACGTTCGGGTCGGCAGCCCCGGGCCCAGCACCGCTGGGGGGCCCAACACTGACCCGAACGCCCACATACTGCGGCGGGGCACGGGAGCGCATAGCTCCCTGTCCCGTCGCCGATCACCGGCATTCACCGCATAGGCCTCAGGCCTTGTAGGCCTGAGGCCTATGCGGTAGTGAAATCCCGGCGCAGGCGTGCGTGATGACGTCATCGCGCGCCTGTGCCGGGACGCAGCACTGTGACGCGCCTGACTCATCCCGCCCGCCTTCCTCTGCGAGCAAGCGCCTGGCCCTGGACATAGGTGAGTATTTATTTTTTCATTTTTTGTTCATTTTTTATTTTTTTATTTAATTTGCCTACTTGGGGGGGGACACAGGAGGACCTATTAGGGAAGATAAATCGATCGAACATGGGGGGGAATGTGGGGGCTGTATGGGGCCAAATTATTATGGGAGGGAATACTATGTGGAGGGAAAATTACTAGATGGGGCAGTGTGGGGGCAAATTATTATGAGGGAATACTATGTGGGGGCAAATTACTAGATGGGGCAGTGTGGGGGCAAATTATTATGAGGGAATACTATGTGGGGGCAAATTACTAGATGGGGCAGTGTGGGGGCAAATTATTATGAGGGAATACTATGTGGGGGCAAATTACTATGTGGGGCAAATTATTTTGAGAGGGACTACTATGTGGGGGCAAATTACTAGATGGGGCAGTGTGGGGGAAACTATTGTGTGGGGGCAAATTGCTGTGTGGGGGCAAATTATTATGGGAGGGACTACTATGTGGGGGAAAATTTCTATCTGGGGGTAGTGTGGGGGAAACTATTGTGTGGGGGTAATTGCTATGTGGGGACTATGTGGGGGCAAATTACTATGTGGGGGAAACTATTGTGTGGGGGCAGTGTGGGGTAATTGCTATGTGGGGACAGTGTGGGGTAATTACTATGTGGGGACAGTGTGGGGTAATTGCTATGTGGGGGCAAATTACTATGTGGGGGCAAATTACTATGTGGGGGCAGTGTGGGGAAAACTATTGTGTGGGGCAAATTATTATGAGAGGGAATACTATGTGGGGACAAATTACTATGTGGGGGCAAATTATTATGAGAGGGACTACTATGTGGGGGCAAATTACTAGATGGGGCAGTGTGGGGGCAAATTACTAGATGGGGCAGTGTGGGGGCAAATTGCTATCTGGGGGCAGTGTGGGGAAATTGCTATGTGGGGACAAATTACTATATGGGGCAGTGTGGGGGCAAATTACTATGTGGGGAAACTATTGTGTGGGGGAAATTGCAATGTGGGGACAGTGTGGGGTAATTTCTGTGTGGGGTAATTTCTATGTGGGGACAGTGTGGGGTAATTGCTATGTGGGAAAATTGCTATGTGGGGGCAAAATACTATGTGGGGGCAGTGTGGTGGAAATTACTATGTGGGGGCAGTGTGGAGGAAATTACTATGTGGGGGCAGTGTGGGGCAAATTACTATGTGGGGGCAGTGTGGGGCAAATTACTATGTGGGGGCAGTGTGGGGCAAATTACTATGTGGGGGCAGTGTGGGGCAAATTACTATGTGGGGGCAGTGTGGGGCAAATTACTATGTGGGGGCAATGTGGGGCAAATTACTGTGTGGGGGCAAACTACTATATGGGGCAGTTTGGGGGAAATTACTGCGTGGGGGCAAATTACTATGGGGGGATTACTATGTGGGGGCAGTGTGGTGGAAATTACTATATGGGGGTGTTGCTATTGGGGAGGCACTATAGGGGCAATTCTATTATTTCTGGGGACACTATACAGGGATTATTGCCTGGAGCACAATAGAGGGTGGTATTATTACTGGGGGTCTCTAGGGGACATTATAGCTGCTGTGGACACTATAGGGACATTTGGGGTAATTTATCAAACTGGTGTAATGCAGAACTGGCTTAGTTGCCCATAGCAGCCAATCAGATTCCACCTTTCATATTTGACAGCTCTTTTGGAAATCCAGTTCTACTTTACACCAGTTTGATAAATTACCCCAATTATATCTTTCAGGGTCACTATTTTTTCAGCAGTATAGTTCCTGGGGCATTGGGGAGCACAACGGGCACAGTATTGGGGGTGGCAGGATGACACTGTGGGGACACCAGGATGAGGAGGTTGATGGAAAAATTTTGAAATCTAGCGTGTCTGTGTTACAAACTGTAGAGACGAGATGCGGCTGAAAGAATTTGCCATGGTGGTCTGGGTCAAATGGAGGAGAAGAGGAAATAGAAGGTCTACATGACAGGAGATGTCACTGGATGTAACCGGTATGTGGTGCTGTATTCTCCTCCATGTCTTTTTTATTACAATTATATGTATTTTAAATTTGACGACCAAATTTTTCAGTTTAGGACCCAATTTGGGGTATTTTTTTTTTGTCTGAAGATGTCATATGGCCTAAGAAGAGACTGTGGCGCTCATAAAGCACCGCAGCCTCTTCATACAAAAAAAAACTAAAAACTAAACTAAAATGGGGGGGGGGGGGGGGGCCCAAGTTGGGTAGACAGCCCCGGGCCTATCATGCACTTAATCCGCCCCTGATTATGAGGCTTCAGACCTCCACACCCGTGAATATTTCCCTGTGCAACGAATATCCCATTTGCTTCTGATCAGAGAGATAAGACAGCCCTGACTCAACATAGGTTGTCAATATCTGAAATCTTTATTCTCCCAGCACATAGTTTATAGGGCTTGTTGGGGGTGGGAACATAGTGTCCTTCCAGATTCAATTGGACCAATCCTCCGCGAACTCAGCAGTAGAGTTGAGCGAACACCTGGATGTTCGGGTTCGAGAAGTTCGGCCGAACATCCCGGAAATGTTCGGGTTCGGGATCCGAACCCGATCCGAACTTCGTCCCGAACCCGAACCCCATTGAAGTCAATGGGGACCCGAACTTTTCGGCACTAAAAAGGCTGTAAAACAGCCCAGGAAAGAGCTAGAGGGCTGCAAAAGGCAGCAACATGTAGGTAAATCCCCTGCAAACAAATGTGGATAGGGAAATGAATTAAAATAAAAATTAAATAAATAAAAATTAACCAAAATCAATTGGAGAGAGGTTCCATAGCAGAGAATCTGGCTTCCCGTCACCCACCACTGGAACAGTCCATTCTCAGATATTTAGGCCCCGGCACCCAGGCAGAGGAGAGAGGTCCCGTAACAGAGAATCTGTCTTCATGTCAGCAGAGAATTAGTCTGCATGTCATAGCAGAGAATGAGGCTTCACGTCAGCCACCACTGCAACAGTCCATTGGCATATATTTAGGCCCAGCACCCAGGCAGAGGAGGGAGGTCCCGTAACAGAGAATCTGTCTTCATGTCAGCAGAGAATTAGTCTGCATGTCATAGCAGAGAATGAGGCTTCACGTCAGCCACCACTGCAACAGTCCATTGGCATATATTTAGGCCCAGCACACACACAGGCAGAGGAGAGAGGTCCCGTAACAGAGAATCTGGCTTCATGTCAGCAGAGAATCAGTCTGTATGTCATAGCAGAGAATGAGGCTTCACGTCAGCCACCACTGCAACAGTCCATTGGCATATATTTAGGCCCAGCACACACACAGGCAGAGGAGAGAGGTCCCGTAACAGAGGATCTGGCTTCATGTCAGCAGAGAATCAGTCTGCATGTCATAGCAGAGAATCAGGCTTCACGTCAGCCACCACTGCAACAGTCCATTGTCATAAATTTAGGCCCAGCACCCAGGCAGAGGAGAGAGGTCCCGTAACAGACAATCTGGCTTCATGTCAGCAGAGAATTAGTCTGCATGTCATAGCAGAGAATGAGGCTTCACGTCAGCCACCACTGCAACAGTCCATTGGCATATATTTAGGCCTAGCACACAGGCAGAGGAGAGAGGTCCCGTAACAGACAATCTGGCTTCATGTCAGCAGAGAATCAGTCTGCATGTCATAGCAGAGAATGAGGCTTCACGTCACCCACCACTGCAACAGTCCATTGGCATATATTTAGGCCTAGCACACAGGCAGAGCAGAGAGGTCCCGTAACAGACAATCTGGCTTCATGACAGCAGAGAATCAGTCTGCATGTCATAGCAGAGAATGAGGCTTCACGTCACCCACCACTGCAACAGTCCATTGGCATATATTTAGGCCTAGCACACAGGCAGAGCAGAGAGGTCCCGTAACAGACGATCTGGCTTCATGTCAGCAGAGAATCAGTCTGCATGTCATAGCAGAGAATGAGGCTTCACGTCAGCCACCACTGCAACAGTCCATTGGCATATATTTAGGCCTAGCACACAGGCAGAGGAGAGAGGTCCCGTAACAGACAATCTGGCTTCATGTCAGCAGAGAATTAGTCTGCATGTCATAGCAGAGAATGAGGCTTCACGTCAGCCACCACTGCAACAGTCCATTGGCATATATTTAGGCCCAGCACCCAGGCAGAGGAGGGAGGTCCCGTAACAGAGAATCTGTCTTCATGTCAGCAGAGAATTAGTCTGCATGTCATAGCAGAGAATGAGGCTTCACGTCAGCCACCACTGCAACAGTCCATTGGCATATATTTAGGCCCAGCACCCAGGCAGAGGAGGGAGGTCCCGTAACAGACAATCTGGCTTCATGTCAGCAGAGTCTGCATGTCATAGCAGAGAATGAGGCTTCACGTCACCCACCACTGCAACAGTCCATTGGCATATATTTAGGCCTAGCACACAGGCAGAGGAGAGAGGTCCCGTAACAGACAATCTGGCTTCATGTCAGCAGAGAATTAGTCTGCATGTCATAGCAGAGAATGAGGCTTCACGTCAGCCACCACTGCAACAGTCCATTGGCATATATTTAGGCCTAGCACACAGGCAGAGGAGAGAGGTCCCGTAACAGACAATCTGGCTTCATGTCAGCAGAGAATCAGTCTGCATGTCATAGCAGAGAATGAGGCTTCACGTCACCCACCACTGCAACAGTCCATTGGCATATATTTAGGCCTAGCACACAGGCAGAGCAGAGAGGTCCCGTAACAGACAATCTGGCTTCATGACAGCAGAGAATCAGTCTGCATGTCATAGCAGAGAATGAGGCTTCACGTCACCCACCACTGCAACAGTCCATTGGCATATATTTAGGCCTAGCACACAGGCAGAGCAGAGAGGTCCCGTAACAGACAATCTGGCTTCATGACAGCAGAGAATCAGTCTGCATGTCATAGCAGAGAATGAGGCTTCACGTCACCCACCACTGCAACAGTCCATTGGCATATATTTAGGCCTAGCACACAGGCAGAGCAGAGAGGTCCCGTAACAGACAATCTGGCTTCATGACAGCAGAGAATCAGTCTGCATGTCATAGCAGAGAATGAGGCTTCACGTCACCCACCACTGCAACAGTCCATTGGCATATATTTAGGCCTAGCACACAGGCAGAGGAGAGGTTCATTCAACTATGGGTAGCCTCGCAATATAATGGTAAAATGAAAATAAAAATAGGATTGAATGAGGAAGTGCCCTGGAGTCCAATAATATATGGTTATGGGGAGGTAGTTAATGTCTAATCTGGACAAGGGACGGACAGGTCCTGTGGGATCCATGCCTGGTTCATTTTTATGAACGTCAGCTTGTCCACATTGGCTGTAGACAGGCGGCTGCGTTTGTCTGTAATGACGCCCCCTGCCGTGCTGAATACACGTTCAGACAAAACGCTGGCTGCCGGGCAGGCCAGCACCTCCAAGGCATAAAAGGCTAGCTCTGGCCACGTGGACAATTTAGAGACCCAGAAGTTGAATGGGGCCGAACCATCAGTCAGTACGTGGAGGGGTGTGCACACGTACTGTTCCACCATGTTAGTGAAATGTTGCCTCCTGCTAACACGTTGCGTATCAGGTGGTGGTGCAGTTAGCTGTGGCGTGTTGACAAAAGTTTTCCACATCTCTGCCATGCTAACCCTGCCCTCAGAGGAGCTGGCCGTGACACAGCTGCCTTGGCGACCTCTTGCTCCTCCTCTGCCTTGGCCTTGGGCTTCCACTTGTTCCCCTGTGACATTTGGGAATGCTCTCAGTAGCGCGTCTACCAACGTGCGCTTGTACTCGCGCATCTTCCTATCACGCTCCAGTGCAGGAAGTAAGGTGGGCACATTGTCTTTGTAGCGTGGATCCAGCAGGGTGGCAACCCAGTAGTCCGCACAGGTTAAAATGTGGGCAACTCTGCTGTCGTTGCGCAGGCACTGCAGCATGTAGTCGCTCATGTGTGCCAGGCTGCCCAGGGGTAAGGACAAGCTGTCCTCTGTGGGAGGCGTATCGTCATCGTCCTGCCTTTCCCCCCAGCCACGCACCAGTGATGGACCCGAGCTGCGTTGGGTGCCACCCCGCTGTGACCATGCTTCATCCTCATCCTCCTCCACCTCCTCCTCATCCTCGTCCTCCTCGTCCTCCAGTAGTGGGCCCTGGCTGGCCACATTTGTACCTGGCCTCTGCTGTTGCCAAAAACCTCCCTCTGAGTCACTTCGAAGAGACTGGCCTGAAAGTGCTAAAAATGACCCCTCTTCCTCCTCCTCCTCCTCCTCCTCCTGGGCCACCTCCTCTTCCATCATCGCCCTAAGTGTTTTCTCAAGGAGACATAGAAGTGGTATTGTAACGCTGATAACGGTGTCATCGCCACTGGCCATGTTGGTGGAGTACTCGAAACAGCGCAACAGGGCACACAGGTCTCGCATGGAGGCCCAGTCATTGGTGGTGAAGTGGTGCTGTTCTGTAGTGCGACTGACCCGTGCGTGCTGCAGCTGAAACTCCACTATGGCCTGCTGCTGCTCGCACAGTCTGTCCAGCATGTGCAAGGTGGAGTTCCACCTGGTGGGCACGTCGCATATGAGGCGGTGAGCGGGAAGGCCGAAGTTACGCTGTAGCGCAGACAGGCGAGCAGCAGCAGGATGTGAACGCCGGAAGCGCGAACAGACGGCCCGCACTTTATGCAGCAGCTCTGACATGTCGGGGTAGTTGTGAATGAACTTCTGCACCACCAAATTCAGCACATGCGCCAAGCAAGGGATGTGCGTCAAATTGGCTAGTCCCAGAGCTGCAACGAGATTTCGCCCATTATCACACACCACCAGGCCGGGCTTGAGGCTCACCGGCAGCAACCACTCGTCGGTCTGTTGTTCAATACCCCGCCACAACTCCTGTGCGGTGTGGGGCCTGTCCCCCAAACATATGAGTTTCAGAATGGCCTGCTGACGTTTACCCCGGGCTGTGCTGAAGTTGGTGGTGAAGGTGTGTGGCTGACTGGATGAGCAGGTGGAAGAAGAGGAGGAGGAAGCCGAGAAGGAGGAGGTGGCAACAGGAGGCAAAGAATGTTGCCCTGCGATCCTTGGCGGCGGAAGGACGTGCGCCAAACAGCTCTCCGCCTGGGGCCCAGCTGCCACTACATTTACCCAGTGTGCAGTTAGGGAGATATAGCGTCCCTGGCCGTGCTTACTGGTCCACGTATCTGTGGTTAGGTGGACCTTGCTACAGATGGCGTTGCGCAGTGCACACTTGATTTTATCGGATACTTAGTTGTGCAGGGAAGGCACGGCTCTCTTGGAGAAGTAGTGCCGGCTGGGAACAACATACTGTAGGACAGCAAGCGACATGAGCTGTTTGAAGCTGTCTGTGTCCACCAGCCTAAATGACAGCTTTTTCATAGGCCAGTAGTTTAGAAATGCTGGCATTCAGGGCCAGGGATCGAGGGTGGCTAGGTGGGAATTTACGCTTTCTATCAAATGTTTGTGAGATGGAGAGCTGAACGCTGGCGTGTGACATGGTTGAGACGCTTGGTGACGGAGGTGGTGGTGGTGGTGTTGGTGGTACATCCCCTGTTTGCTGGGCGGCAGGTGCCAACGTTCCTCCAGAGGCGGAGGAAGAGGCCGAGGCGGCAGCAGCAGAATAGGCCGAGGCGGCAGCAGCAGAAGAGGTAGCAGGGGGAGCCTGAGTGACTTCCTTGGTTTTAAGGTGTTTACTCCACTGCAGTTCATGCTTTGCATGCAGGTGCCTGGTCATGCAGGTTGTGCTCAGGTTCAGAACGTTAATGCCTCGCTTCAGGCTCTGATGGCACAGCGTGCAAACCACTCGGGTCTTGTCGTCAGCACATTGTTTGAAGAAGTGCCATGCCAGGGAACTCCTTGAAGCTGCCTTTGGGGTGCTCGGTCCCAGATGGCGGCGGTCAGTAGCAGGCGGAGTCTCTTGGCGGCGGGTGTTCTGCTTTTGCCCACTGCTCCCTCTTTTGCTACGCTGTTGGCTCGGTCTCACCACTGCCTCTTCCTCCGAACTGTGAAAGTCAGTGGCACGACCTTCATTCCATGTGGGGTCTAGGACCTCATTGTCCCCTGCATCGTCTTCCACCCAGTCTTGATCCCTGACCTCCTGTTCAGTCTGCACACTGCAGAAAGACGCAGCAGTTGGCACCTGTGTTTCGTCATCATCAGAGACATGCTGAGGTGGTATTCCCATGTCCTCATCATCAGGAAACATAAGTGGTTGTGCGTCAGTGCATTCTATGTCTTTCACCGCTGGGGAAGGGCTAGGTGGATGCCCTTGGGAAACCCTGCCAGCGGAGTCTTCAAACAGCATAAGAGACTGCTGCATAACTTGAGGCTGAGACAGTTTCCCTGGTATGCATGGGGGTGATGTGACAGACTGATGGGGTTGGTTTTCAGGCGCCATCTGTGCGCTTTCTGCAGAAGACTGGGTGGGAGATAATGTGAACGTGCTGGATCCACTGTCGGCCACCCAATTGACTAATGCCTGTACCTGCTCAGGCCTTACCATCCTTAGAACGGCATTGGGCCCCACCATATATCGCTGTAAATTCTGGCGGCTACTGGGACCTGAGGTAGTTGGTACACTAGGACGTGTGGATGTGGCAGAACGGCCACGTCCTCTCCCAGCACCAGAGGGTCCACTAACACCACCACGACCATGTCCACGTCCGCGTCCCTTACTAGATGTTTTTCTCATTGTTATGGTTCACCACAACAACAAATATATTATTTGGCCCAATGTATTGTATTCAAATTCAGCGGGATATAAATTTGAGGCCTAGTATTTAGGCGCTGGGTGACCGGTATGGATTTAGTGACAGAATTAGACTTGGAAATGCACAGAAGCGTGTGTGTGTGAAGTTATTCTGAATGACCCAATGTGAACCTTGAATATTATATACCCTTTTAGGGATAGATTTCAAATAGCTCTGATATAGCAGAAACCACTAAATTATGAAATTGCTAAATTGGGAATTGTATTTCAACCCAGAACAAGAAATGTGCATAAACGGACACTAAATAACTCGCCCAGCTACAGCACTAAGGACAGATTTAGCAGGATATAAATTTGAGGCCTAGTATTTAGGCGCTGGGTGACAGGTATGGGTTTAGTGACAGAATTAGACTTGGAAATACACAGTAGCGGGTGTGTGTGAAGTTATTCTGAATGTCCCTATGTGCACCTTCAATATGATCTACCCTTTTAGGGATAGATTTCAAATAGCTCTGATATAGCAGAAACCACTAAATTATGAAATTGCTAAATTGGGAATTGTATTTCAACCCAGAACAAGAAATGTGCTTGAACGGACACTAAATAACTCGCCCAGCTACAGCACTAACGAGAGATTTAGCAGGATATAAATTTGAGGCCTAGTATTTAGGCGCTGGGTGACAGGTATGGGTTTAGTGACAGAATTAGACTTAGAAATACACAGTAGCGGGTGTGTGTGAAGTTATTCTGAATGACCCAATGTGCACCTTGAATATTATATACCCTTTTAGGGATAGATTTCAAATAGCTCTGATATAGCAGAAACCACTAAATTATGAAATTGCTAAATTGGGAATTGTATTTCAACCCAGAACAAAAAATGTGCTTTGACGGACACTAAATAACTTTCCCAGCCACAACAGGACAGCGTTAACGAGAGATTTAGCAGGATATAAATTTGAGGCCTAGTATTTAGGCGCTGGGTGACAGGTATGGGTTTAGTGACAGAATTAGACTTGGAAATACACAGTAGCGGGTGTGTGTGAAATTATTATGAATGACCCAATGTGCACCTTGAATATTATATACCCTTTTAGGGATAGATTTCAAATAGCTCTGATATAGCAGAAACCACTAAATTATGAAATTGCTAAATTGGGAATTGTATTTCAACCCAGAACAAGAAATGTGCTTGAACGGACACTAAATAACTCGCCCAGCTACAGCACTAACGAGAGATTTAGCAGGATATAAATTTGAGGCCTAGTATTTAGGCGCTGGGTGACAGGTATGGGTTTAGTGACAGAATTAGACTTGGAAATACACAGTAGCGGGTGTGTGTGAAGTTATTCTGAATGACCCAATGTGCACCTTGAATATTATATACCCTTTTAGGGATAGATTTCAAATAGCTCTGATATAGCAGAAACCACTAAATTATGAAATTGCTAAATTGGGAATTGTATTTCAACCCAGAACAAGAAATGTGCTTGAACGGACACTAAATAACTCGCCCAGCTACAGCACTAACGAGAGATTTAGCAGGATATAAATTTGAGGCCTAGTATTTAGGCGCTGGGTGACAGGTATGGGTTTAGTGACAGAATTAGACTTGGAAATACACAGTAGCGGGTGTGTGTGAAGTTATTCTGAATGACCCAATGTGCACCTTGAATATTATATACCCTTTTAGGGATAGATTTCAAATAGCTCTGATATAGCAGAAACCACTAAATTATGAAATTGCTAAATTGGGAATTGTATTTCAACCCAGAACAAGAAATGTGCTTGAACGGACACTAAATAACTCGCCCAGCTACAGCACTAACGAGAGATTTAGCAGGATATAAATTTGAGGCCTAGTATTTAGGCGCTGGGTGACAGGTATGGGTTTAGTGACAGAATTAGACTTGGAAATACACAGTAGCGGGTGTGTGTGAAATTATTATGAATGACCCAATGTGCACCTTGAATATTATATACCCTTTTAGGGATAGATTTCAAATAGCTCTGATATAGCAGAAACCACTAAATTATGAAATTGCTAAATTGGGAATTGTATTTCAACCCAGAACAAGAAATGTGCTTGAACGGACACTAAATAACTCGCCCAGCTACAGCACTAACGAGAGATTTAGCAGGATATAAATTTGAGGCCTAGTATTTAGGCGCTGGGTGACAGGTATGGGTTTAGTGACAGAATTAGACTTGGAAATACACAGTAGCGGGTGTGTGTGAAATTATTATGAATGACCCAATGTGCACCTTGAATATTATATACCCTTTTAGGGATAGATTTCAAATAGCTCTGATATAGCAGAAACCACTAAATTATGAAATTGCTAAATTGGGAATTGTATTTCAACCCAGAATAAGAAATGTGCTTGAACGGACACTAAATAACTCGCCCAGCTACAGC
This sequence comes from Bufo gargarizans, assembly GCF_014858855.1. Taxonomy (NCBI): domain Eukaryota; kingdom Metazoa; phylum Chordata; class Amphibia; order Anura; family Bufonidae; genus Bufo; species Bufo gargarizans. The sequence goes on from NC_058088.1 coordinate 137,777,330, forward strand.
ACTAACGAGAGATTTAGCAGGATATAAATTTGAGGCCTAGTATTTAGGCGCTGGGTGACAGGTATGGGTTTAGTGACAGAATTAGACTTGGAAATACACAGTAGCGGGTGTGTGTGAAGTTATTCTGAATGACCCAATGTGCACCTTGAATATTATATACCCTTTTAGGGATAGATTTCAAATAGCTCTGATATAGCAGAAACCACTAAATTATGAAATTGCTAAATTGGGAATTGTATTTCAACCCAGAACAAGAAATGTGCTTGAACGGACACTAAATAACTCGCCCAGCTACAGCACTAACGAGAGATTTAGCAGGATATAAATTTGAGGCCTAGTATTTAGGCGCTGGGTGACAGGTATGGGTTTAGTGACAGAATTAGACTTGGAAATACACAGTAGCGGGTGTGTGTGAAGTTATTCTGAATGACCCAATGTGCACCTTGAATATTATATACCCTTTTAGGGATAGATTTCAAATAGCTCTGATATAGCAGAAACCACTAAATTATGAAATTGCTAAATTGGGAATTGTATTTCAACCCAGAACAAGAAATGTGCTTGAACGGACACTAAATAACTCGCCCAGCTACAGCACTAACGAGAGATTTAGCAGGATATAAATTTGAGGCCTAGTATTTAGGCGCTGGGTGACAGGTATGGGTTTAGTGACAGAATTAGACTTAGAAATACACAGTAGCGGGTGTGTGTGAAGTTATTCTGAATGACCCAATGTGCACCTTGAATATTATATACCCGTTTAGGGATAGATTTCAAATAGCTCTGATATAGCAGAAACCACTAAATTATGAAATTGCTAAATTGGGAATTGTATTTCAACCCAGAACAAAAAATGTGCTTTGACGGACACTAAATAACTTTCCCAGCCACAACAGGACAGCGGTAACGAGAGATTTAGCGGGATATAAATTTGAGGCCTAGTATTTAGGCGCTGGGTGACCGGTATGGATTTAGTGACAGAATTAGACTGGGATATGGCCAAAAAATAACCACACTATTGCTGGTTAAATGCACTTGGTGATGGGCGCAGCTTGCCCCTGATGTAGTATATGGCCAAAAAATGAACAGACTATTGCTGGTTAAATGCACTTGGTGTCACAGCTTGACCAACCACACTACTGAGGGTTAAATGCACTTGGTGACGGGCGCAGCTTGCCCCTGATTTAGTATATGGCCAAAAAATGAACAGACTATTGCTGGTTAAATGCACTTGGTGTGATAGCTTGACCAACCACACTACTGAGGGTTAAATGCACTTGGTGTGACAGCTTCACCCTGATGTAGGCTTTAGCCAAAAAACAACCACACCATTGAGGGTTAAATGCACTTGGTCGCAGCTTGTGCTGGCGCACCACAAGACACAAAATGGCCGCCGATCACCCCAGAAAAATGTGACTGACAAACGGTCTGGGCAGCCTAAAAACAGTGAGCAATTGAGGATCAGCAGCTCAATGATCCACAGCTGCAGATCGATCAGTTAATCAAGTCCTTTGGAGGAGTTAATCTGCCTAATCTCGCCCTACTGTCGCAGCCGCAACCTCTCCCTACGCTAATCTGAGCAGAGTGACGGGCGGCGCTATGTGACTCCAGCTTAAATAGAGGCTGGGTCACATGGTGCTCTGGCCAATCACAGCCATGCCAATAGTAGGCATGGCTGTGATGGCCTCTTGGGGCAAGTAGTATGACGCTTGTTGATTGGCTGCTTTGCAGCCTTTCAAAAAGCGCCAAGAAAGCGTCACAAAAGCGCGAAGAAAGCGACGAACACCGAACCCGAACCCGGACTTTTACGAAAATGTCCGGGTTCGGGTCCGTGTCACGGACACCCCAAAATTCGGTACGAACCCGAACTATACAGTTCGAGTTCGCTCATCCCTACTCAGCAGGCATTGGGAAATATGTGTTTGTCAATATACAGTTGAAACTTTGCTAACCAATGCTGACATCTGCTATATACAATACATGAAAGGGTTATTTTACATTGAACAGGTTTCTACAAGTTAAATAGGAAATCACAGGTTCCTGTAAATGTATGTGAGGTGAGATGTTAAATAGCCTTTTGGTCAGGAAGACTGCTATTGTGTCCACGACTGGTGTGAAATATGTTAATGCAAGGTACTGCATTTCCACAAGAGATGAGGCTTGTATAATATATGTCTAATCTGTGATGTATCAAAAGTAAGATTATGAAAATCCCTTTCAATCCAACCATTGATCCCAACTTTTATATATATATATAAAAACGGGATCACTGTATGTTTTCCTCCATCTAAGGCTGTGTGTGTATATGTATACATATATATATATGTGTGTGTGTGACCCATGAAGACACTAAAGATGAAAAGGAGATGAAAAAAACCTTCTGTGTAATTTGGCGCACAGTAGGAAAAAATCTCCTGCATAGTGAAAAGAGAGAAGAAAGAAAAGTAAGAAAAAACATAAGGCATGTAAGTTCTACACATAGATAGGATATTCGGGTTAGACCTTTTACTGGGCTAACCCCGCCCTCCATGGCACATGGCTGCCCAGTAATGTTACAGATAGGCAGGTACATTACACCTCATGCCTTGACCAATAGAAATTCTTTTTAGACCTGGAAGGTACACATTCGCACATTTCCTGAGAGTGACGGTGGGTGGCGCTCAAACACTCACCATCCACCACCACACCCAGCACATGCGCAAATGCTCCCAAATGAATCAGCCCTTTTTTTTTAAACAAATGTGGCCTTAATCGGACAGCATCTATTTAATCTGGCACAAAGATGCTACTAACCCACAGTGAATCTCTGTTAGGCATGGTTCCGAAAGGGGGGATCAGTCCCTGAGGAAGGTCTTTTAAAACAGGGTCGACCAAGAAAGGTGATATAGCATTCACATGGACACCAGTCTCACCAACCAATGTTTCATGTTGGGGCGCCTATGGTTCAGTGAGACTGGCATCAGCGTGCCATACTTCACCGTTGCTGATGAGGACCCGCTGGTAGCTTTCACTAAGAACATTGCTCTCAGAGCTAGCAGCCATTAGATCCCTCTCAAACCAACGGTGGCGGCTTTCACATGGGTAGCAGGAACCAGAGTGCTGATCTATAGACCTACATACCATTCCTAAGCCAAAAAGAAAGTCTACTATAGTCATCCTATGCTTAATAAGACTTTACACGACAGTTCCCTCCTCTCTGCAATATGTCCACTGTGTTCTTATAGTCTCTTGCTGAATCTTCGGTTTCCTCAGCTTGCCCTCGTCGATTGTGGTGCTCCTTGGGTGTTATTGCCTCCATGATGATGCTCCGTCCTTCGGTTCGATTCTTCAGGGAGTTGACTCTGAGCCCTGATGTGGCGATGAACGTTTAGTTGGACATCCTTTCCATCAAAGACATAGGTTGATCCGTGGTGTATCTGGGAGCTGCGATGAGGATGTGATTATCTGCACGTGACTGGGCGATCCGATCGATCAAACAGCAGGAGCATCTCACCAGGATATATATGATAAAGAGAAAACAACAACATGAGGATATACTCCTATTTCCTTTAACCAGTTACCTATGGAAAACAGGAAATCTCCAAAACCACCCAAAGCTGTGAAAGGATTCTATCTCTCATTAATAATAGCCCTATCTATGCCCTGAACTACAGTGACCTTATCTATATGGGCCTGGACTTTATCCCTGGTATCTGCAGTCCTCTCCTATAAACTCACAGAAACCCCCCCTTAGAAGCTAAAAGATAATTGAGTGCCATCTTTTCCTCTAAGACGAGGGTTGGGTTGGTGCACCTGTTGGCAAGGGAAACAAAAGCGAAATATCATCATAATCAATGTTTTTATTTTTCAATCAGTTTTGTCATATATTCCTCTTGTATCTGCTGCAAGTATCTAGGCATCAGAATTAATGGATTCATTGTCCATGGGGTTGGGAGAGGTATGCCCATACTACTCCTCCCTTTGAGCATAGACCCATTAGAGTCTTTGCTCATCCCTTGAATCTTTGATGCCCTTGAATATATTGTTCTATTGGGCTGTGCAGACTGTACAATAGGCTGATTTGCATGCCCAGAGAAAACTTGTTCCTCAGGTTCTGTAAAGCCAGGAACCTGTGGTAGAGTCAAGTGTGCGCACATCTCATCATCTGATTCTGTTGTTAATTTTGTTGCCACGGGATACAATGGCACGTATGGGGGTGGGGCAGGAGTTGGATTCACAATGGGGATTCTACTTTGTTGTTCTGTATTTGAACTGCACAAGTCAGTCCAAAACTTCTGCACAGATAGCCATGCTTGGCCACAAGTTTTCATATACATTTTATTCCAATTAGGGTCTCCTTTGTACCATGGAAAAGTGTCTATGTCATTCAGACATAGGCCCTTGATCATGGCCATATGAAAGTCTGAAAAAGACCCTTCTTTTGGGAACGGGTCAGTACATTTCATTCCTTCTGTCCATTTACACATATTATCAACCCAAGGATCAGTATAAAATGGACCTAAACACCTCTGGACAAACATTTTTTAGACTTTTCCCCAATTCATTTTTAGGAGACAGTTTCACCATAGAGATTTGCAGCAGACTCAGGGTACATGATTTTCAGTTCCAAATTTTAAAATTGTTTCTTTATGGGATCCTTCTTACCATAAGAATTGCCCATTTTTTTTTTTTTTTATTTTTTTTTTACTTAGCTAAAATATACAGTGAGATCAGCTGAATTTGAAGGTTTATCTAAGGATAATTATGTTTGTGTTCAGTGCGAAAATACTTACTGATAAACCTTATGCTTATCAGTTTATGTGTTTGTTTTTTTGTATCCTATTTCTTCTAATTCAGGTTCATAACTACTCCTGAATTTATGGCAGATTTTAAACTATTCTGGATGGTATTACTTCTAATTCAGGCTCATATTACTCCTGAATCTATGGCAGATTTTAAACTATTCTGGATGGTATTACTTCTAATTCAGGCTCATATTACTCCTGAATCTATGGCAGATTTTAAACTATTGATGGCCAATTTTATACCTTCAATTTCAGCATGAACTTGCATACAATCTATACATAATCTATACACAGTCTATACAGTAAAATTCAACCTTATACATATATATAACGACTAAAAATGCTTAAGCAACTATACAGCTATATACAGGTTTAGCCAAGGATATTCGTTGCACACAATACTGTTTTTCAAACTAGGGGAATACAGACCCCATTTTTTCTTCAGGAATATCAGATTCCTGCGGGATTTCAGATCCCTCTATTACTTTAGGAATATCAGATTCCTGGGAGACGCTTATCAGAAGCGCTTACCGGGTTCAAATAATCCACTCTTACAGTATAGGGCAGTAATAATATATATCTTAAATATAGAATCACTTACCCGATACTGCTTTGGCGGATCCCACCTTCTGACACCAAACTGTTAGCTATTTTTCTTAGGCAGGTTTATGATGGTTATATTATGAGGCTTCAGACCTCCACACCCGTGAATATTTCCCTGTGCAACGAATATCCCATTTGCTTCTGATCAGAGAGATAAGACAGCCCTGACTCAACATAGGTTGTCAATATCTGAAATCTTTATTCTCCCAGCACATAGTTTATAGGGCTTGTTGGGGGTGGGAACATAGTGTCCTTCCAGATTCAATTGGACCAATCCTCCTAGAACTCAGCAGGCATTAGGAAATATGTGTTTGTCAATATACAGTTGAAACTTTGCTAAACAATGCTGACATCTGCTATATACAATACATGAAAGGGTTATTTTACATTGAACAGGTTTCTCTCTACATGCTAACAAGTTAAATAGGAAATTACAGGTTCCTGTCAATGTATGTGAGGTGAGATGTTAAATAGCCTTTTGGTCAGGAAGACTGCTATTGTGTCCACGACTGGTGTGAAATATGTTAATGCAAGGTACTACATTTCCACAAGAGATGAGGCTTGTATAATATATGTCTAATGGGTGATGTATCAAAAGTAAGATTATGAAAATCCCTATCACTCTCAATCTCCTCATCCTCTTCCTCCTCTTCTGCCCACCCATGCTGAACAGATGGAATTAAACTTCCATGGGTGAGCCGCTCTGTAGCGGAGGCAGCTGTCTCCTGCTCCTCCTCCTCTTCATTGTCCAATTCCCGCTGAGAAGACGAACTGAGGGTGGTCTGGCTATCTCCCCGTGTAATGTCTTCCCCCATTTCCACCTCTTCGACATGCAAAGCGTCGTCCTTAGGCTACTTTCACACTAGTGTTCTGCTGTCCGCTCGTGAGCTCCGTTTGAAGGAGCTCACGAGCGGAGCAGAACGCTTCCGCCCAGCCCTGATGCAGTCTGAATGGATGCGGATCCGCTCAGACTGCATCAGTCTGGCGGCGTTCAGCCTCCGCTCCGCACGGCCAGGCGGAGGCGTGTGGATCCGTCCAGACTTACAATGTAAGTCAGTCGGAACGGATCTGCTTGAAGATGACACCATATGGCTCAATCTTCAAGCGGATCCGTCCCCCATTGACTTTACATTGAAAGTCTGAACGGATCCGCTCAGGCTACTTTCGCACTTAACAAAAGTTTTAGAAAGGGCTCAACCAGCAAACTACTGGAGCACAGCCTTTCAGTTACCGACTGAAAAGAAGAAATAAATCAATAATAATATAGGTTGGCTCACAGTATTTTTGCATACATGTTTTAATAATAAATCAAATGTTAAAAATAAACTAGCTTTGTGACATCATATCAGCATACATACATACATAAATGTGTACAAATAGGCTATTATGTGCGGAGCTCACGCACAGACCTAAATGATTGGAGTACTCCTAGAAATGAGACCAAATAGCTACGGTGGGGCTGCGAGAAATATTCACTTGAATTAGGCCGTTTAAATGTCCAGGGCATAAATATCTCTTTGCCAGATGATTGAAACAAAGGTTGCAAAATTTCTTTGCTAGTTGCCACAGGAAGGTTCTCCGTTCAAATGTCCTGTAACAAATCGTAACTGCACTTGTTTGGCAGTGTTCCACTTACTGTTTGTTTGTGTAGTAGAACTTCAGACTCGCTCTCTCAGCGTCTCACTGCCTCAGCGTCCCACGTGTCCAGCAAGTTGGTCGATCGCTGGTTGATGACGTAGACGCTTGGAGCCGTCAAGCCCACGAACACTGCTTAGGCTTAGATGGTAATTGCCTAAACCTGTCCGGTCAGCGGCAGTGGATGCAACAAGATTTTACCTTCTGTTTGCGGTCATAATAAATATACTGTCCCAGGTTTTGATCCTCTTTCGGGATAGATGTTGAACTTTCCAACGGTCTGGGACGTCCTCAGATCTTTATAAGAATATAGAGATGTTGGAATTGAAGAAAGTCCTCTTCTCGCTTTTTTAAATAAAAACCGCACCAGTAGCCTTGGTCTCTATACACACTAGACGCGTTTCGGAAACAAGTTCCTTCCTCAGTAGGTAATCACAGAATGCTGAATGTAGGTACAAAGCATGACTTTAAATACTCTCTTGGGTTCAATATAAAATATGGATTGGATTGTGGATTGACCTGATTGCTCAGCCACAATTAGTACCTTCATAATGTGCACAAGGGTTATTCACAAATCTATAACAATATATATCTTATTGTCACATTATATGTGTACATAGTCAAAGACATACAAAAATGTACAAAATAAATTATAACATATGCTAAATTGGCTTTATTCTGGTATTTAGAGTATTATAGTGCCAAACAGATTCAGTAGAAAATCTGGACCGGACTGAGAGCTGAGCTATTACACAGTCACCGCTTTCACCGTATAACACATAAATAATCAATACCAGTATATCACAATACAAAATTGTATACTACAACAACAACAAAAAAAGGGAAAAAAGAAAAATATATAAAACTATAAATAAAAATGTAAAATATACACCAATAAAATATAATTAAAATTGTTTAATATTGCATCATGTCACATATTGGAATATCCAAATTGTAGAATTAGGGAGAGAGGGGAAGGAATGCAGGCGGAGTCAATGCACTGAAAACCAGCCAGGCATTGACTCCCCATGTATACCCACCCATCTCTCCTACAGGAATCCAAAGATTTCAATCTCCGAGTTGAGACCCTGAGGCATCAAGGACCCAAATTCAAAAATTTTCTTGGATTCTTGTCTTGACATTTTAGCCACAAAGTCTCCACCTCTCCAATCTGGTTTTACCGATTGGATAGCTGTATATCTCATATTGCTCGGATCACCTGCATGAAATAATTTAAAATATTTAGACAGAGGATGCGTTTCGGACTGTTTTTTTAATATTATTAATATGTTCAGATATTCTGGTTTTAAAAACCCTTTTTGTACGGCCAATATACTGTTTTGGGCATGGGCACTGAATAACATAAATTACTGACTTACTATTACATGACAAAATTTCCTTGATTTCCCATTTAAAATTATTGGACGTTGACATTATCTGTTTAGTGTTTCTATCAAAGTGTGTCTGTCTACAATTTTGACAACAGCCACACCTGAAGAAACCTTTTAGATTGGCCCATGGGGTTATCAGTGATTTTGTCTGATGTTTTCTTATAGTAGGAGCCACTTGAAGTCCCAAATTGGGGGCCCGAGTATAGACTATCGGCGGATGTGCCGGGAGTATGGGGCCTAGAATCTTATCATCTTTCAATAGATGCCAATGATTATGGACAATACTGCTCACCATCTTATGATCTTTGTTAAATGGAAGAATTATTTTAGCTGTAGTGTCTTGCTCTTGTATACTGGTCATTGCTTCTTTGGGTTTAAAAAATAGGGCTCTATCCAATTGTCTTACCCTTTGAATTGAATTCTCCAGTAATTTATTAGGGTACTCTTTTATTAAAAATTGTGTTTTCATATTTCGTGCTTCTGCCTCAAATTGTTCTTCTGCCATACAGTTTTGTCTTAAACGCCTAAATTGGCTAAAGGGGACATTTAAAAGCCATCTTGGAAGATGGCAACTTGTATTAAGAATGAAGCTGTTTTTGGCCACATCTTTTTGATATGTACTACACATAAAGGTTTCATTTTTCTTTTCAATATTTAAATCCAAAAAATCCACTGTAAATGGATCGATATTGGCTATGAATTTCAAGTTTAATTCGTTGGTATTGATGTTGTCTATAAATTCCAACAGTGATTTAGAGGATCCTTTCCAGACTACCAAGATGTCATCAATATAGCGCCGCCATAGGACCAGGTCCGCTCCAAGCTTTGGGATAATGATGTCTTGTTCCCAAGCTGCCATAAATAGATTGGCATAGCTCGGAGCGAACCTGGTACCCATGGCGGTGCCGGTAGTCTGTAGATAATAATTGGACCCAAACTGAAAATAGTTATGGTTTAGTACAAAATTGATCCCATCCAATATAAACTGGAGTTGCTCAGTTGCAAGGTTCCCTTTTTGTGACAGGATTTTCGATACTGCCTGTATACCCTGACTATGATTGATGCTTGTATACAAAGAACTGACGTCCAATGTAGCAAGCATCCAATCAGGGTGACAGTACATATTCTCCAACAGTGTGACTACTGTGGAGGTATCCCCAAGATACGAAGGTGTGTCTCTGACATAGGGTTGTAAAAACCTATCTAAATATTGAGAAATTTTTCTGTTATTAATGCAGACGGATCCGTACTGAACGGAACCTCCGTCTGCATTAATATGATCGGATCCGTTCAGAACGGATCCGATCAAGCGCAAGTGTGAAAGTAGCCTTAATTGTGAGCAGCGTGTAGTGAATGGACACAGAAGTGGGATGATTATGCTGATAATAGTGTTATTGCCGCTCACCATCTGTGTTGATTCCTCAAAGTTTGTTAAAACCTCACAGAGGTCAGACATCCATGCCCATTCCTCGCTTATGAAGCGGAAGCTGACTGGAAAGGCGACAACCATGTTGCAGCTGATATTGCACTACTGCCCTCTGCTGCTCACAAAGCCTGGCCAACATATGGAACGTTGAGTTGAGCTGGCAATTTCAAATGCTTCTGCAGCGTTGACAGACCGGCTGAAGCTGTCGATGAGTTGTGGAAATGTCCACACACGCAGCACACCATCAGTAGCTCAGGCAAATTGGGGTAGGTTTTGAGAAACCACTGAACCACTAAGTTTAAGGCTGAGTTCACACGGGCGTGACAGATTTGTTCAGGATGCGTCCCGGGTGTACTACGGCAAACCCGCGCAAGTAGGTACCCAATTGTAGTCAGATTTGACTGCGATTGCGTTCCGTTGTTCAGTTTTTATCGCACGGGTGCAATGCATTTTGCACGCGCGTGATAAAAAACTGACTGTGGTACCCAGACCCGAACTTCTTCACTGAAAGTCAGTTTTAGGTTCGGTGTTGTGTAGATGTTATTATTTTACCTTATAACATGGTTATAAGGGAAAATAATAGCATTCTTTAATACAGAATGCTTAGTAGTAGAGTTGAGCGAACACCTGGATGTTCGGGTTCGAGAAGTTCGGCCGAACATCCCGGAAATGTTCGGGTTCGGGATCCGAACCCGATCCGAACTTCGTCCCGAACCCGAACCCCATTGAAGTCAATGGGGACCCGAACTTTTCGGCACTAAAAAGGCTGTAAAACAGCCCAGGAAAGAGCTAGAGGGCTGCAAAAGGCAGCAACATGTAGGTAAATCCCCTGCAAACAAATGTGGATAGGGAAATGAATTAAAATAAAAATTAAATAAATAAAAATTAACCAAAATCAATTGGAGAGAGGTTCCATAGCAGAGAATCTGGCTTCCCGTCACCCACCACTGGAACAGTCCATTCTCAGATATTTAGGCCCCGGCACCCAGGCAGAGGAGAGAGGTCCCGTAACAGAGAATCTGTCTTCATGTCAGCAGAGAATTAGTCTGCATGTCATAGCAGAGAATGAGGCTTCACGTCAGCCACCACTGCAACAGTCCATTGGCATATATTTAGGCCCAGCACCCAGGCAGAGGAGGGAGGTCCCGTAACAGAGAATCTGTCTTCATGTCAGCAGAGAATTAGTCTGCATGTCATAGCAGAGAATGAGGCTTCACGTCAGCCACCACTGCAACAGTCCATTGGCATATATTTAGGCCCAGCACACACACAGGCAGAGGAGAGAGGTCCCGTAACAGAGAATCTGGCTTCATGTCAGCAGAGAATCAGTCTGCATGTCATAGCAGAGAATGAGGCTTCACGTCAGCCACCACTGCAACAGTCCATTGGCATATATTTAGGCCCAGCACACACACAGGCAGAGGAGAGAGGTCCCGTAACAGAGAATCTGGCTTCATGTCAGCAGAGAATCAGTCTGCATGTCATAGCAGAGAATGAGGCTTCACGTCACCCACCACTGCAACAGTCCATTGGCATATATTTAGGCCTAGCACACAGGCAGAGCAGAGAGGTCCCGTAACAGACAATCTGGCTTCATGTCAGCAGAGAATCAGTCTGCATGTCATAGCAGAGAATGAGGCTTCACGTCACCCACCACTGCAACAGTCCATTGGCATATATTTAGGCCTAGCACACAGGCAGAGCAGAGAGGTCCCGTAACAGACAATCTGGCTTCATGACAGCAGAGAATTAGTCTGCATGTCATAGCAGAGAATGAGGCTTCACGTCAGCCACCACTGCAACAGTCCATTGGCATATATTTAGGCCCAGCACCCAGGCAGAGGAGAGAGGTCCCGTAACAGACAATCTGGCTTCATGTCAGCAGAGAATTAGTCTGCATGTCATAGCAGAGAATCAGGCTTCACGTCAGCCACCACTGCAACAGTCCATTGTCATAAATTTAGGCCCAGCACCCAGGCAGAGGAGAGAGGTCCCGTAACAGACAATCTGGCTTCATGTCAGCAGAGAATTAGTCTGCATGTCATAGCAGAGAATGAGGCTTCACGTCAGCCACCACTGCAACAGTCCATTGGCATATATTTAGGCCTAGCACACAGGCAGAGCAGAGAGGTCCCGTAACAGACAATCTGGCTTCATGACAGCAGAGAATCAGTCTGCATGTCATAGCAGAGAATCAGGCTTCACGTCAGCCACCACTGCAACAGTCCATTGTCATAAATTTAGGCCCAGCACCCAGGCAGAGGAGAGAGGTCCCGTAACAGAGAATCTGGCTTCATGTCAGCAGAGAATCAGTCTTCATATCATAGCAGAGAATCAGGCTTCACGTCACCCACCACTGTAAGAGTCAATTTTCATAAATTTAGGCCCAGAACCCAGGCAGAGGAGAAAGGTCCCGTAACAGACAATCTGGCTTCATGTCAGCAGAGAATCAGTCTTCATATCATAGCCTAGAATCAGGCTTCACGTCACCCACCACTGTAAGAGTCAATTTTCATAAATTTAGGCCCAGAACCCAGGCAGAGGAGAAAGGTCCCGTAACAGACAATCTGGCTTCATGTCAGCAGAGAATCAGTCTTCATATCATAGCAGAGAATCAGGCTTCACGTCACCCACCACTGCAACAGTCAATTGTCATAAATTTAGGCCCAGCACCCAGGCAGAGGAGAGAGCTCCCGTAACAGAGGATCTGGCTTCATGTCAGCAGAGAATCAGTCTGCATGTCATAGCAGAGAATGAGGCTTCACGTCACCCACCACTGCAACAGTCCATTGGCATATATTTAGGCCTAGCACACAGGCAGAGCAGAGAGGTCCCGTAACAGACAATCTGGCTTCATGTCAGCAGAGAATCAGTCTGCATGTCATAGCAGAGAATGAGGCTTCACGTCACCCACCACTGCAACAGTCCATTGGCATATATTTAGGCCTAGCACACAGGCAGAGCAGAGAGGTCCCGTAACAGACGATCTGGCTTCATGTCAGCAGAGAATCAGTCTGCATGTCATAGCAGAGAATCAGGCTTCACGTCAGCCACCACTGCAACAGTCCATGGTCATAAATTTAGGCCCAGCACCCAGGCAGAGGAGAGAGGTCCCGTAACAGACAATCTGGCTTCATGTCAGCAGAGAATTAGTCTGCATGTCATAGCAGAGAATCAGGCTTCATGTCAGCCACCACTGCAACAGTCCATTGGCATATATTTAGGCCTAGCACACAGGCAGAGGAGAGGTTCATTCAACTTTGGGTAGCATCGCAATATAATGGTAAAATGAAAATAAAAATAGGATTGAATGAGGAAGTGCCCTGGAGTCCAATAATATATGGTTATGGGGAGGTAGTTAATGTCTAATCTGGACAAGGGACGGACAGGTCCTGTGGGATCCATGCCTGGTTCATTTTTATGAACGTCAGCTTGTCAACATTGGCTGTAGACAGGCGGCTGCGTTTGTCTGTAATGACGCCCCCTGCCGTGCTGAATACACGTTCAGACAAAACGCTGGCTGCCGGGCAGGCCAGCACCTCCAAGGCATAAAAGGCTAGCTCTGGCCACGTGGACAATTTAGAGACCCAGAAGTTGAATGGGGCCGAACCATCAGTCAGTACGTGGAGGGGTGTGCACACGTACTGTTCCACCATGTTAGTGAAATGTTGCCTCCTGCTAACACGTTGCGTATCAGGTGGTGGTGCAGTTAGCTGTGGCGTGTTGACAAAAGTTTTCCACATCTCTGCCATGCTAACCCTGCCCTCAGAGGAGCTGGCCGTGACACAGCTGCCTTGGCGACCTCTTGCTCCTCCTCTGCCTTGGCCTTGGGCTTCCACTTGTTCCCCTGTGACATTTGGGAATGCTCTCAGTAGCGCGTCTACCAACGTGCGCTTGTACTCGCGCATCTTCCTATCACGCTCCAGTGCAGGAAGTAAGGTGGGCACATTGTCTTTGTAGCGTGGATCCAGCAGGGTGGCAACCCAGTAGTCCGCACAGGTTAAAATGTGGGCAACTCTGCTGTCGTTGCGCAGGCACTGCAGCATGTAGTCGCTCATGTGTGCCAGGCTGCCCAGGGGTAAGGACAAGCTGTCCTCTGTGGGAGGCGTATCGTCATCGTCCTGCCTTTCCCCCCAGCCACGCACCAGTGATGGACCCGAGCTGCGTTGGGTGCCACCCCGCTGTGACCATGCTTCATCCTCATCCTCCTCCACCTCCTCCTCATCCTCGTCCTCCTCGTCCTCCAGTAGTGGGCCCTGGCTGGCCACATTTGTACCTGGCCTCTGCTGTTGCAAAAAACCTCCCTCTGAGTCACTTCGAAGAGACTGGCCTGAAAGTGCTAAAAATGACCCCTCTTCCTCATCCTCCTCCTCCTCCTCCTGGGCCACCTCCTGTTCCATCATCGCCCTAAGTGTTTTCTCAAGGAGACATAGAAGTGGTATTGTAACGCTGATAACGGTGTCATCGCCACTGGCCATGTTGGTGGAGTACTCGAAACAGCGCAACAGGGCACACAGGTCTCGCATGGAGGCCCAGTCATTGGTGGTGAAGTGGTGCTGTTCTGTAGTGCGACTGACCCGTGCGTGCTGCAGCTGAAACTCCACTATGGCCTGCTGCTGCTCGCACAGTCTGTCCAGCATGTGCAAGGTGGAGTTCCACCTGGTGGGCACGTCGCATATGAGGCGGTGAGCGGGAAGGCCGAAGTTACGCTGTAGCGCAGACAGGCGAGCAGCGGCAGGATGTGAACGCCGGAAGCGCGAACAGACGGCCCGCACTTTATGCAGCAGCTCTGACATGTCGGGGTAGTTGTGAATGAACTTCTGCACCACCAAATTCAGCACATGCGCCAAGCAAGGGATGTGCGTCAAATTGGCTAGTCCCAGAGCTGCAACGAGATTTCGCCCATTATCACACACCACCAGGCCGGGCTTGAGGCTCACCGGCAGCAACCACTCGTCGGTCTGTTGTTCAATACCCCGCCACAACTCCTGTGCGGTGTGGGGCCTGTCCCCCAAACATATGAGTTTCAGAATGGCCTGCTGACGTTTACCCCGGGCTGTGCTGAAGTTGGTGGTGAAGGTGTGTGGCTGACTGGATGAGCAGGTGGAAGAAGAGGAGGAGGAAGCCGAGAAGGAGGAGGTGGCAACAGGAGGCAAAGAATGTTGCCCTGCGATCCTTGGCGGCGGCAGGACGTGCGCCAAACAGCTCTCCGCCTGGGGCCCAGCTGCCACTACATTTACCCAGTGTGCAGTTAGGGAGATATAGCGTCCCTGGCCGTGCTTACTGGTCCACGTATCTGTGGTTAGGTGGACCTTGCTACAGATGGCGTTGCGCAGTGCACACTTGATTTTATGGGATACTTGGTTGTGCAGGGAAGGCACGGCTCTCTTGGAGAAGTAGTGCCGGCTGGGAACAACATACTGTGGGACAGCAAGCGACATGAGCTGTTTGAAGCTGTCTGTGTCCACCAGCCTAAATGACAGCATTTCATAGGCCAGTAGTTTAGAAATGCTGGCATTCAGGGCCAGGGATCGAGGGTGGCTAGGTGGGAATTTACGCTTTCTATCAAATGTTTGTGAGATGGAGAGCTGAACGCTGGCGTGTGACATGGTTGAGACGCTTGGTGACGGAGGTGGTGGTGGTGGTGTTGGTGGTACATCCCCTGTTTGCTGGGCGGCAGGTGCCAACGTTCCTCCAGAGGCGGAGGAAGAGGCCGAGGCGGCAGCAGCAGAATAGGCCGAGGCGGCAGCAGCAGAAGAGGTAGCAGGGGGAGCCTGAGTGACTTCCTTGGTTTTAAGGTGTTTACTCCACTGCAGTTCATGCTTTGCATGCAGGTGCCTGGTCATGCAGGTTGTGCTCAGGTTCAGAACGTTAATGCCTCGCTTCAGGCTCTGATGGCACAGCGTGCAAACCACTCGGGTCTTGTCGTCAGCACATTGTTTGAAGAAGTGCCATGCCAGGGAACTCCTTGAAGCTGCCTTTGGGGTGCTCGGTCCCAGATGGCGGCGGTCAGTAGCAGGCGGAGTCTCTTGGCGGCGGGTGTTCTGCTTTTGCCCACTGCTCCCTCTTTTGCTACGCTGTTGGCTCGGTCTCACCACTGCCTCTTCCTCCGAACTGTGAAAGTCAGTGGCACGACCTTCATTCCATGT
The DNA here is from genome assembly GCF_014858855.1 of Bufo gargarizans. Classification (NCBI taxonomy): domain Eukaryota; kingdom Metazoa; phylum Chordata; class Amphibia; order Anura; family Bufonidae; genus Bufo; species Bufo gargarizans. The sequence goes on from NC_058088.1 coordinate 137,793,318, forward strand.
GGGGTCTAGGACCTCATCGTCCCCTGCATCGTCTTCCACCCAGTCTTGATCCCTGACCTCCTGTTCAGTCTGCACACTGCAGAAAGACGCAGCAGTTGGCACCTGTGTTTCGTCATCATCAGAGACATGCTGAGGTGGTATTCCCATGTCCTCATCATCAGGAAACATAAGTGGTTGTGCGTCAGTGCATTCTATGTCTTTCACCGCTGGGGAAGGGCTAGGTGGATGCCCTTGGGAAACCCTGCCAGCGGAGTCTTCAAACAGCATAAGAGACTGCTGCATAACTTGAGGCTGAGACAGTTTCCCTGGTATGCATGGGGGTGATGTGACAGACTGATGGGGTTGGTTTTCAGGCGCCATCTGTGCGCTTTCTGCAGAAGACTGGGTGGGAGATAATGTGAACGTGCTGGATCCACTGTCGGCCACCCAATTGACTAATGCCTGTACCTGCTCAGGCCTTACCATCCTTAGAACGGCATTGGGCCCCACCATATATCGCTGTAAATTCTGGCGGCTACTGGGACCTGAGGTAGTTGGTACACTAGGACGTGTGGATGTGGCAGAACGGCCACGTCCTCTCCCAGCACCAGAGGGTCCACTAACACCACCACGACCATGTCCACGTCCGCGTCCCTTACTAGATGTTTTTCTCATTGTTATGGTTCACCACAACAACAAATATATTATTTGGCCCAATGTATTGTATTCAAATTCAGCGGGATATAAATTTGAGGCCTAGTATTTAGGCGCTGGGTGACCGGTATGGATTTAGTGACAGAATTAGACTTGGAAATGCACAGAAGCGTGTGTGTGAAGTTATTCTGAATGACCCTATGTGCACCTTCAATATTATATACCCTTTTAGGGATAGATTTCAAATAGCTCTGATATAGCAGAAACCACTAAATTATGAAATTGCTAAATTGGGAATTGTACTTCAACCCAGAACAAAAAATGTGCTTTGACGGACACTAAATATCTTGCCCAGCAACAACAGTACAGCGGTGGGTAACGAGAGATTTAGAGGGATTTAAATTTGAGGCCTAGTATTTAGGCGCTGGGTGACCGGTATGGATTTAGTGACAGAATTAGACTTGGAAATGCACAGAAGCGTGTGTGTGAAGTTATTCTGAATGACCCTATGTGCACCTTCAATATTATATACCCTTTTAGGGATAGATTTCAAATAGCTCTGATATAGCAGAAACCACTAAATTATGAAATTGCTAAATTGGGAATTGTACTTCAACCCAGAACAAAAAATGTGCTTTGACGGACACTAAATATCTTGCCCAGCAACAACAGTACAGCGGTGGGTAACGAGAGATTTAGAGGGATTTAAATTTGAGGCCTAGTATTTAGGCGCTGGGTGACAGGTATGGGTTTAGTGACAGAATTAGACTTGAAAATACACAGTAGCGGGTGTGTGTGAAGTTATTCTGAATGACCCAATGTGCACCTTCAATATTATATACCCTTTTTGGGATAGATTTCAAATAGCTCTGATATAGCAGGAACCACTAAATTATGAAATTGCTAAATTGGGAATTGTACTTCAACCCAGAACAAAAAATGTGCTTTGACGGACACTAAATATCTTGCCCAGCAACAACAGTACAGTGGTGGGTAACGAGAGATTTAGAGGGATTTAAATTTGAGGCCTAGTATTTAGGCGCTGGGTCACCGGTATGGATTTAGTGACAGAATTAGACTTGGAAATGCACAGAAGCGTGTGTGTGAAGTTATTCTGAATGACCCTATGTGCACCTTCAATATTATATACCCTTTTAGGGATAGATTTCAAATAGCTCTGATATAGCAGAAACCACTAAATTATGAAATTGCTAAATTGGGAATTGTACTTCAACCCAGAACAAAAAATGTGCTTTGACGGACACTAAATATCTTGCCCAGCAACAACAGTACACCGGTGGGTAACGAGAGATTTAGAGGGAATTAAATTTGAGGCCTAGTATTTAGGCGCTGGGTCACCGGTATGGATTTAGTGACAGAATTAGACTTGGAAATACACAGTAGCGGGTGTGTGTGAAGTTATTCTGAATGACCCTATGTGCACCTTCAATATTATATACCCTTTTTGGGATAGATTTCAAATAGCTCTGATATAGCAGAAACCACTAAATTATGAAATTGCTAAATTGGGAATTGTACTTCAACCCAGAACAAAAAATGTGCTTTGACGGACACTAAATAACTTTCCCAGCTACAACAGGACAACGGTAACGAGAGATTTAGAGGGATTTAAATTTGAGGCCTAGTATTTAGGCGCTGGGTGACAGGTATGGGTTTAGTGACAGAATTAGACTTGGAAATACACAGTAGCGGGTGTGTGTGAAGTTATTCTGAATGACCCTATGTGCACCTTCAATATTATATACCCTTTTTGGGATAGATTTCAAATAGCTCTGATATAGCAGAAACCACTAAATTATGAAATTGCTAAATTGGGAATTGTACTTCAACCCAGAACAAAAAATGTGCTTTGACGGACACTAAATATCTTGCCCAGCAACAACAGTACAGCGGTGGGTAACGAGAGATTTAGAGGGAATTAAATTTGAGGCCTAGTATTTAGGCGCTGGGTCACCGGTATGGATTTAGTGACAGAATTAGACTTGGAAATACACAGTAGCGGGTGTGTGTGAAGTTACTCTGAATGACCCTATGTGCACCTTCAATATTATATACCCTTTTTGGGATAGATTTCAAAGAGCTCTGATATAGCAGGAACCACTAAATTATGAAATTGCTAAATTGAGAATTGTATTTCAACCCAGAACAAGAAATGTGCTTGAACGGACACTAAATAACTCGCCCAGCTACAGCACTAGGGACAGATTTAGCTGGATATAAATTTGAGGCCTAGTATTTAGGCGCTGGGTGACCGGTATGGATTTAGTGACAGAATTAGACTGGGATATGGCCAAAAAATGAACAGACTATTGCTGGTTAAATGCACTTGGTGTGACAGCTTCACCCTGATGTAGGCTTTAGCCAAAAAACAACCACACCATTGAGGGTTAAATGCACTTGGTGACAGGCGCAGCTTGCCCCTGATTTTGTATATGGCCAAAAAATGAACAGACTATTGCTGGTTAAATGCACTTGGTGTGACAGCTTCACCCTGATGTAGGCTTTAGCCAAAAAACAACCACACCATTGAGGGTTAAATGCACTTGGTGACAGGCGCAGCTTGCCCCTGATTTTGTATATGGCCAAAAAATGAACAGACTATTGCTGGTTAAATGCACTTGGTGTGACAGCTTCACCCTGATGTAGGCTTTAGCCAAAAAACAACCACACCATTGAGGGTTAAATGCACTTGGTGACAGGCGCAGCTTGCCCCTGATTTTGTATATGGCCAAAAAATGAACAGACTATTGCTGGTTAAATGCACTTGGTGTGACAGCTTCACCCTGATGTAGGCTTTAGCCAAAAAACAACCACATCATTGAGGGTTAAATGCACTTGGTCGCAGCTTGTGCTGGCGCACCACAAGACACAAAATGGCCGCCGATCACCCCAGAAAAATGAGACTGACAAACGGTCTGTGCAGCCTAAAAACAGTGAGCAATTGAGGATCAGCAGCTCAATGATCCACAGCTGCAGATCGATCAGTTAATCAAGTCCTTTGGAGGAGTTAATCTGCCTAATCTCGCCCTACTGTCGCAGCCGCAACCTCTCCCTACGCTAATCAGAGCAGAGTGACGGGCGTCGCTATGTGACTCCAGCTTAAATAGAGGCTGGGTCACATGGTGCTCTGGCCAATCACAGCCATGCCAATAGTAGGCATGGCTGTGATGGCCTCTTGGGGCAAGTAGTATGACGCTTGTTGATTGGCTGCTTTGCAGCCTTTCAAAAAGCGCCAAGAAAGCGTCACAAAAGCGCGAAGAAAGCGACGAACACCGAACCCGAACCCGGACTTTTACGAAAATGTCCGGGTTCGGGTCCGTGTCACGGACACCCCAAAATTCGGTACGAACCCGAACTATACAGTTCGAGTTCGCTCATCCCTACTTAGTAGGTGTTCAAGTGGGTTAAAAAAATAACAATTAATTAATTCACCTTCTCCTCTTGATCGCGTAGCTGCCGATCTCTTCTTACTTCTTTAATCATGAGTTGCTGGCTAAAGGACCTGTGGTGACGTCAGATCACATGGTCCAATCACATGGTCCATCACCACAGTGTCTCTGACAGGGTGGTGCTTAATCAACTGGTCGCACTGGTCTGACTTCAAGAGTGGTGTCCTGCGCCGCCCTGCAAACTGGGACATGAAGCTAAGTATCGTGGATGATTGTTTTTCTTGTGCTCTGGCAGCAAGCTCAGTTACAACGCGCCTAGGGCCACGGCCTCTGCGTGCACCATCAGCATCACGGACACTTTCCCATCCCTTACTGCTGGCCTTCTTCATATAAAATGTTATATATGCTTGAAAGTATGTCACATGTACAGTAGCATAGGATTTGGAAGTGTATGCACCACAAAATTTACGTCACACGTTACATTGCATATGTGGCCCTGATAATGTCACTGTCAGAAACAGACATCGTCTATTGAAAAAAATACACTGTATGTTACAAAGACATTTTTTAACTGCACACGTTACACTTTAGATGTGGCCCTGGTAATGTCGCTATCAGAAGCAGACACCGTCTATGGAAAAAGTACACTGTATGTCAGAGATATTTTTTGCAGGCACACACTTTACACAGGAGATGTGGCGCAGCTAATGTCACTGTCTGCAGTGGACTAACTATTGCACGCTATTTAGCGCAGGTTGCGCTAAAAATATAGATTGCTGCTGCCACACACAATAGCCCTTAAAAGGACTTTTGGATATTTGAAAAGTTTTTGTAATAAAAATATTCTTATATCACTCCCTACACTGTCTGTCCCTTCCTAAGCACAGCTCTCCCTGACTAAGACTGAGCCGAACATGCGTCATCGGGTGCTATATAGCAGTCACCAATCACTGTAATGCCAGCAGCCAACATGGCTACTGCATTACAGTGAGGGCAGTACTCACCTGCACATTTATTGGCTGTGTAGCAGCCAAGAAACGTGCGGGGAGGAGACTCGAGCATTGCACTCCAGCACATGCAGTATTTGGCTGAATACCGCCATGTGCCAAGCATCGAGATGCTCGAGCCAAACTAGTGTTCGGCCGAGCATGCTTGATCAACACTAGTGCATTACTAATTAATAGATTGCGCCCACCAGGCAAACATACCAACTCTAGCACTATATATCTGCTATGTTCCAACCAACCTCTACCCCTTGAGAAATCTGACGGCGAAACTCGCGTCTGGCGTGGTGGTGGTCTGACTTGAGGCTGGGAGTTTACAATTTGGTTGGTATTATCAACATATTGCCTATACCTCATTGACTATCCTTTTTCAGTATATGCAATTTGATTCATGTATCCTTATAGCCACATTGTTAGGCTGTTTGTATCTCTTATGAACTCTTGTATTTGCACTTTTTAATACCTCCTCAAAATCTATTGCACTTGCACTTTACCATATTTATCCCGCCATCGGATCTGCACCACTGTGTTGTTTTTAACCTTTTTAATTTATTTGTGTAAGCCAATCATGCTGTTTAATATGTTTAATAAAAATGTAATGCTACAATCATGATGAATGTGTAATTAGCATGTTATTTACTATTGAACCACATATACTTGTATTGGTGTTTAACACCACAGCATAGTCTTGCCCAAACACAGAGTAACTCACACGTCCTCTCTGGGGTTACACACTGTAAACCCCTTAAAACCCTCTATGTTTTTTCTATGGCACAGAAAGCACACAAACACTGCTATCCAAATTATTACAACTGCAACCAGCCAATCCAAACTAGCATTATACTCATGCATGTATACACCATGCAGCACAGGAGTTGGCAGAGATGCAGCAATTTCTCCTCATGCAATATCAGCAGGCAATCAACACATGTAAAATCACAGAACGTGACATAACGTGGAACAGTCCCTGACCTCTGGCACCTTTTTAAGCTACCAACGAGGAACTGCAGGGACCCTATCCAATTTTACAGGACAGCTTTATACACTGTCACTTCTCACAGCCTCCTCCAGGATAGGTACATCAACCATTCTCCACCAGAACCAGAGGCCTTCAGAGACAGGGACTGGGCAAGCCAGTCAGTGATCTCCAGACTTTCTGCTAGGCTAAAGGGGGGGGGAGACAGTTTGCACATGTAAAGGAAAGTTAGGCAACATTTACCAGAACGCAGTGCAGGCACCGAGTCACACACACAGCACAACAGTACAGCGATCAGAGCTCATAAGACAGGCAGGAACTTACCGCGGTCTTCCTGGGTCCTGGTCTCAGTATCGGGGTCTGCAGCTAGGGGTGCTGTTGTGGTGCCCTTATTCTTCACCAGAAAATGTTGTGGCTAACACAATGGTTAGTCACGTAGGGGACCGAGGTGAATGACGTCGCAACGGAGAAAAATGACAGAGTCAGCAGACAGGTATAACTCAGCCAGATTCCCACCTTGGGTGGGTCAAGCCCCCTTTATTTATACCCTTTCAAACAGGGTGTGCTGGGTGTAACTTCTTAAAGTATCATCATAATTGGTTAACACGCATCCAAATAACACTCATAATTGGTTAATACTTAAAGCCATGCCTTTCATTATGGCTAATTCGTCATTTGCCAACCCAAGCGCAGCTTATCTTATTCTAACATAAGCCATACATTTCTACATTTTAAGCAAGTCGCTCAAACCCTAAAATGGCTACCAGAGGAATCTGGATACTTTTTTATCAGTACCTACAATACAACTTACAGACCTCTCCATTCTTTTTAGGTGGTAAAATTGCCAGTGTATCAAATACTTATTTCCCCCACTAGGTGGGACACATTTGTGCAAGCGATGGCTGAGTTAAATATTCAAAGTCACAGAAAAAATGACATCCAAGAACAGTTGCAATAATAAAAGTATATATCACTGAGGGCAACCTTAAAACTTAACTTCTAATAACTATCATATAAAAGACGGTCCCCAAAGGACCAAAATAACTGTAGTACAGCACTTCCAGAGCTGTTTGCACAGGGATGGTCAGTTATTGAAATACATAGGGGGTAATAAGTGGGACAGCACATAAACAATACCTATACCTGCCCCTACAATTGCCCCTCAATTAACTGCTCAGCCCAGAGATACCCCTCAGTGGTAGGGGTACTCTGTCCACGTGCCTCGGCTCACCTATCCCTGTGCATCCCTATACATATCTGATGCACTGAGTAGGTTCCTGAATGATACAGTCCCTAAATCAAGGGTTGATATCTCCCTAAAGACAGGGTATACACACTCCTCATCTAATACACTATAGCGGTACCAACGCGTTTCCCCCTATAATGAATAGGGTTCGTCAGGGGACAAATGGTACTAACTTTGTAAAGAAGATAAGGTACAATAGCAGATACAAACAAAAAGACAGGGTGGCATTAGCAGGAGGTGCTCAAACCCACATGCAGTCGTGCATATATACAGGGGAGCAAATCCTGCACTTGTGGCCCGTTGCTAATGGCGATCCCCAGCAAAATGCATACGGTGGAGGATGCCCGCGGCGAACCACAAGTACCACAATAGACATCTCACACAAGGTAACAAGTGTGTATGTCATAATCAATATAACAATATAACAAAACAATAACAAATACAGGTGCACTCTGCAGTCTCACTAAACCCTCAAACTGATTTTAAAATTGAGAGACTAGTCAACATGTCCTACGGTGTAGAACATGTCTAAGCCCGGGCACCACGTCAAGGTTTCTCAAGTAGCTACTTGAGAAACCTTGACGTGGTGCCCGGGCTTAGACATGTTCTACACCGTAGGACATGTTGACTAATCTCTCAATTTTAAAATCAGTTTGAGGGTTTAGTGAGACTGCAGAGTGCACCTGTATTTGTTATTGTTATCAATATAACAATATAATCAATATAACAAAACAATAACAAATACAGGTGCACTCTGCACTCTCACTAAACCCTCAAACTGATTTTAAAATTGAGAGATTAGTCAACATGTCCTACGGTGTAGAACATGTCTAAGCCCGGGCACCACGTCAAGGTTTCTCAAGACTGCAGAGTGCACCTGTATTTGTTATTGCTTTGTTATATTGTTATATTGATTATGACATACACACTTGTTACCTTGTGTGAGATGTCTATTGTGGTACTTGTGGTTCACCGCGGGCATCCTCCACCGTATGCATTTTGCTGGGGATCGCCATTAGCAACGGGCCACAAGTGCAGGATTTGCTCCCCTGTATATATGCACGACTGCATGTGGGTTTGAGCACCTCCTGCTAATGCCACTCTGTCTTTTTGTTTGTGTATATATAGATTCCTGGAGGTGTATAAACTCCAATTTAAATGTGCCTGTTTTCCATCTACAGGCCACATTTAGGTGCACCTGTGAGGCCTGGGCCATATCAGTCAGTCTTGAGTGGGACTCACAGACTCCTCCCTCCTCCCATTGCAAGCATGGTTACATGCTGGAGGTAACAGGTCAGCTGTTTATGAGTCAGCCTCATGCTCCTGTAATTTGCCCACTGGCTCCTGGTATCGCCCATACGGCTCAGGTAGGAGAGCGTTAGGTCTCGGGCTACTTGAGAAACCTTGACGTGGTGCCCGGACTTAGACATGTTCTACACCGTAGGACATGTTGACTAATCTCTCAATTTTAAAATCAGTTTGAGGGTTTAGTGAGACTGCAGAGTGCACCTGTATTTGTTATTGTTTTGTTATATTGTACAATAGCAGATACAATCAATAACAAGATACTGGAGCGCCCAAATACCACAGTGGTCTGTGATGGAGTAAGACTTAAGATTCGTCTTATTAAGAAATACACAATATTACTAATGCCAAGGACTGATCTGATAACCGCCATTGTAGACATCTTCCTCTCACACACCGACGTGTAGAACTGGGGGGCTCCAGGGGGCCAGAGATGCAGCTCTATTCCACAATGGAGCTAGCTCACTTTTAAATGTGAAGTCTAAGGCGGGTTCACTCACCATAGTTGGATGTCAATACAACAGCACACCTCTTCCGGTCACATAAAGTTGGTATTCATTCCTATAGGCTCCTAATGTTATCCTCCTAGTTATCATAGAGAAGCGCTCTATGCCATTTACACGTGGAACGCATCAGACACGGAAATAAAAACTGGTGAGCGGGATCCCATGCTTACAATCGTGGTCCCGCAATGTTTTATCCCCCAATCTAGCCTGCAAAATCCCGCAGGAGCATCATATGACCGCATCAAAGATGGCCGTGTGTTCCACCCTACTCCGACGTGGAACGAAAATGCCCCGATCGCATAGGACCGTGATGGCTAACCTCCGGCACTCCAGCTGTGGTAAAACTAATACTCCCAAGAAGCCCCCCCTGCTTGGCTGTTCTCAGAACTCCACAGAAATGAATGGAGCATGCTGGCAGTTGTAGTTTCACCACAGCTGGAGTGCCGGAGGTTAGCCATCACTGGCATAGGAGATAGTAAACAGTATGCAGTCACATAGCTGCATCAAAGATTGCCGTGCACTCCACCCTAGTGCGGAGTGGAATGCATAGGTGCCCGATCAAATAAAGGGCAGCGGGGGAGATTAAATGGCCTTGAGGGCTGAAAGGACTGGGGATCCCTATACTTAGGTCAAAACTCTCTCCTCAACCAATGTAATTAGGTCCCAACCCAAAGCAAAGCAAGAAGTCTATACAGTATTAGGTTTTAGTCAGGAGTCCAAAACAGATCCACCCAACGACAATAGGGGGAGGTCTTAATGGCAGGTGACAAGGTCCACAGACCCCACGGATCCACATCCAACTCCACTTTAACTGCTCCAGGACTGCATAACGCACGGATGCATCCTGGAGGCGGTCGATTCATTCCTCCTGGACGCATCTGTGCGTCATCTCGTGAGAGGCGAGATTTCCTGTGAACGCGCGCACACAGGGGCGCGCGTTCACAGGATCGGCCGGTAAGAGACTGGATCTACAGCCTGCCAGCGGCGATCGTTTGCTGGCAGGCTGTAGATTTGATTTTTTTTAACCCCTAACAGGTATATTAGACGCTGTTTTGATAACAGCGTCTAATATACCTGCTACCTGGTCCTCTGGTGGTCCCTTTTGCTTGGATCGACCACCAGAGGACACAGGTAGCTCTGTAAAGTAGCACCAACCACCACTACACTACACCCCCCCTGTCACTTATTAACCCCTTATGAACCCCTGATCACCCCATATAGACTCCCTGATCACCCCCTGTCATTGATCACCCCCCTGTCATTGATCACCCCCCTGTAAGGCTTCATTCAGATGTCCGTATGTGTTTTACAGATCCATGCATCCATGGATCGGATCCGCAAAACACATACGGACGTCTGAATGGAGCCTTACCAGGGGGGTGATCAATGACAGGGTGGTGATCACCCCATATAGACTCCCTGATCACCCCCCTGTCATTGATCACCCCTCTGTAAGGCTCCATTCAGACATCCGTATGTGTTTTGCGGATTCGATCCATGGATCCGCAAAACACATACGGACATCTGAATGGAGCCTGACAGGGGGGTGATCACCACATGTACACTTCCTGATCACCCCCCTGTCATTGATCACTCCCCTGTCATTGATCACCCCCCTGTAAGGCTCCATTCAGTCGTCCGTATGTGTTTTACGGATCCACGCATCCATGGATCGGATCCGCAAAACACATACGGACGTCTGAATGGAGCCTTACAGGGGGGTGAACAATGACAGGGTGGTGATCAACCCCCTGTAATGCTCCATTCAGACATTTTTTGGGGCACAAGTTAGCGGAAATAGATTTTTTTTTTGTTTGTTTTTTGTTTTTTCTTACAAAGTCTCATATTCCACTAACTTGTGTCAAAAAATAAAATCTCACATGAACTCACCACACCCCTCACGGAATCCAAATGCGTAAAATGTTTTAGACATTTATATTCCAGACTTCTTCTCATGCATTTGGGCCCCTAAAATGCCAGGGCAGTATAAATACCCCACATGTGACCCCATTTCGGAAAGAAGATACCCCAAGGTATTCCATGAGGGGCATATTGAGTCCATGAAAGATTAAAATTTTTGTCCCAAGTTAGCCGAAAGGGAGACTTTGTGAGAAAAAACTAAAATAAATCAATTTCCGCTAACTTGTGCCAAAAAAAAAAAAATTCTTTGAACTTGCCATGCCCCTCATTGAATACCTTGGGGTGTCTTCTTTCCAAAATGGGGTCACATGTGGGGTATTTATACTGCCCTGGCATTTTAGGGGCCCTAAAGCGTGAGAAGAAGTCTGGGATCCAAATGTCTAAAAATGCCCTCCTAAAAGGAATTTGGGCCCCTTTGCGCATCTAGGCTGCAAAAAAGTGTCACACATGTGGTATTGCCGTACTCAGGAGAGGTTGGGGAATGTGTTTTGGGGTGTCATTTTACATATACCCATGCTGGGTGAGATAAATATCTTGGTCAAATGCTAACTTTGTATATAAAAATGGGAAAAGTTGTCTTTTGCTGAAATATTTCTCTCACCCAGCATGGTTATATGTAAAATGACACCCCAAAACACATTCCCCAACTTCTCCTGAGTACGGCGATACCAGATGTGTGACACTATTTTGCAGCCTAGGTGGGCAAAGGGGCCCACATTCCAAAGAGCACCTTTCGGATTTCACAGGACATTTTTTACAGATTTTGATTTCAAACTACTTCTCACGCATTTGGGTCCCTAAAATGCCAGGGCAGTATAACTACCCCACAAGTGACCCAATTTTGGAAAGAAGACACCCCAAGGTATTCCGTGAGGGGCATGGCGAGTTCCTAGAATTTTATATTTTTTGTCACAAGTTAGCGGAAAATTATGATTTTTTTTTTTCTTACAAAGTCTCATATTCCACTAACTTGTGATAAAAAATAAAAACTTCCATGAACTCACTATGCCCATCACGAAATACCTTGGGGTGTCTTCTTTCCAAAATGGGGTCACATGTGGGGTATTTATACTGCCCTGGCATTTTAGGGGCCCTAAAGCATGAGAAGAAGTCTGGGATCCAAATGTCTAAAAATGCCCTCCTAAAAGGAATTTGGGCCCCTTTGCGCATCTAGGCTGCAAAAAAGTGTCACACATGTGGTATCGCCGTACTAAGGAGAAGTTGGGGAATGTGTTTTGGGGTGTCATTTTACATATACCCATGCTGGGTGAGATAAATATCTTGGTCAAATGCCATCTTTGTATATAAAAGTGGGAAAAGTTGTCTTTTGCTAAGATATTTCTCTCACCCATAGTAACATAGTACATAAGGCCGAAAAAAGACATTTGTCCATCCAGTTCGGCCTGTTATCCTGCAAGTTGATCCAGAGGAAGGCAAAAAAAAAAAACCCTGTGAGGTAGAAGCCAATTTTCTCCACTTTAGGGGAATATAAAATTCCTTCCCGACTCCAATCAGGCAATCAGAGTAACTCCCTGGATCAATGACCCCTCTCTAGTAGCTATAGCCTGTAATATTATTAAGCTCCAGAAATACGTCCAGGCCCCTCTTGAATTCCTTTATTGTACTCACCATCACCACCTCCTCAGGCAGAGAGTTCCATAGTCTCACTGCCCTTACCGTAAAGAATCCTTTTCTATGTTTGTGCACAAACCTTCTTTCCTCCAGATGCAGAGGATGTCCCATCGTCACAGTCACAGTCCTGGGGATAAATAGCTGATGGGATAGATCTCTGTACTGACCCCTGATATATTTATACATATTAATTAGATCTCCCCTCAGTCGTCTTTTTTCTAAAGTGAATAACCCTAATTTTGATAATCTTTCAGGGTACTGTAGTTGCCCCATTCTAGTTATTACTTTAGATGCCCTCCTCTGGACCTTCTCCAACTCTGCTATGTCTGCCTTGCTTACAGGAGCCCAGAACTGTACACAGTACTCCATGTGTGGTCTGACTAGCGTGGGTATATGTAAAATGACACCCCAAAACACATTCCCCAACTTCTCCTGAGTACGGCGATGCCAGATGTGTGACACTTTTTTGCAGCCTAGGTGGGCAAAGGGGCCCACATTCCAAAGAGCACCTTTCGGATTTCACAGGGCATTTTTTACAGATTTTGATTTCAAATTACTTCTCACGCATTTGGGTCCCTAAAATGCCAGGGCAGTATAACTACCCCACAAGTGACCCCATTTTGGAAAGAAGACACCCCAAGGTATTCCGTGAGGGGCATGACGAGTTCCTAGAATTTTATTTTTTTTGTTAGCGGAAAATGATGATTTTTTTTTTTTCTTACAAAGTCTCATATTCCACTGACAAAAAATAAAAACTTCCATGAACTCACTATGCCCATCACGAAATACCTTGGGGTGTCTTCTTTCCAAAATGGGGTCACTTGTGGGGTAGTTATACTGCCCTGGCATTTTAGGGGCCCAAATGCTTGCAAAGTAGTTTGAAATCAAAATCATAAAAAATGGCCGGTGAAATCCGAAAGGTGCTCTTTGGAATGTGGGCCCCTTTGCCCACCTAGGCTGCAAAAATGTGTCACATATGTGGTATCACCGTACTCAGGAGAAGTTGGGGAATATGTTTTGGGGTGTCATTTTACATATACCCATGCAAGTAAGGCCTCATGCAAACGACCATTTTTTTTGCGGTCCGCAAAAACGGGTTCCGCAGTTCCGTGTTCGTTTTTTCTTCCGTGGGTCTTCCTTGATTTTTGGAGGATCCACAGAGATGAAGGGAAAAGTCGTTTTGGTGTCCGTCTGTCAATGGGGACGGATCTGTTTGAAGTTGACACAATATGGTGCAATTGCAAACGGATCCGTCCCCCATTGACTTTCAATGTAAATTCAGGAGTTCCTATTATACCATCGGATTAAAGTTTTCTCCAATCCGATGGTATATTTTAACTTGAAGCGTCCCCATCGCCTCTATGTTAAAATATACCATTGGATTTGAGTTATAGCATGAAAACTCCGATCCGACAGTATATTCTAACACAGAGGCGTTCCCATAGTGTAGCGGACACTTCAAGTTATAATATACTAAGAACTGTGTACATGACAGCCCCCTGCTGCCTGGCAGCACCCGATCTCTTACAGGCGGCTGTGATCCGCACAATTAACCCCTCAGGTGCGGAACCTGAGGGGTTAATTGTGCGTATCATAGCCCCCTGTAAGAGATCAGGTGCTGCCAGGCAGGAGGGGGCAGACCCCCATCCCTCCCTCCCATGTATTACATTCATTGGTGGCCAGTGCGGCCTCCCCTCTCCCCCCTCCTAATTAAAATCCCCCCCATCATTGGTGCCAGTTTAATCGCTGGGGCTCCGATCGGTAACCATGGCAACCAGGACGCTACTGCAGTCCTGGCTGCCATGGTTACTTAGCAATTTTAGAAGCATTATACTTACCTTCGCCGGGCGCTGCTCCTACTGGTAAGTGAAAGGTCTGTGCAGCGCATTGCTTATAGCACAGACCTTTCACTTACCAGTAGGAGGAGCACTCGGCCGGTCACAGACAGCGCAGGTAAGTATAATGCTTCTAAAATTGCTAAGTAACCATGGCAGCCAGGACTGCAGAAACGTCTCGGTTGCCATGGTTACCGATCGGAGTCCCATCGATTAAACTGGGACTCCGATCGGAACTCTCCGCTGCCACCAATGATGGGCATCTGCACCTGGTGCCGGCCCAGACTTAAAGGTCATACAGAAGTCAGCGCATGCTTGCTGAGATATATGTACATATACAATGAGAAATAGCAACAGCATAAGCTTATAAACAGGTAAAATATACATATATTTTATTTAGTGAAGATTTTAAATGTCCAGGTCAGACGTGCGCGGTTTGTAGATAGTGAGACACGGAGATATTTAAGAAGATATGATGTTGAGTCAATATTTGTTTTTGACTGTATTTTGTCTAAGGGAACAGCTTTTGCTCATGTGAGGTTTTTTCGTGTTATATTGCAAATGGATGTATCAAACAATATATAAACATTTATATGCAGGATAAATCCAGACATCCTGCGCTGGTTGCAGACCGCTATTAAACTAACCATGGGGGGGGATTTTAATTTGGGGGGGGGGGGGAGGCCGCACTGGCCACCAATGAATGTAATACAGGGGAGGGAGGGGGGTCTGCCCCCTCCTGCCTGGCAGCACCTGATCTCTTACAGGGGGCTAAGATACGCACAATTAACCCCTCAGGTGCGGCACCTGAGGGGTTAATTGTGTGGATCACAGCCCCCTGTAAGAGATCGGGGCTGTCAGGCAGCAGGGGCCAGTCATGTACACAGTTTGTAGTATATTCTAACTTGAAGCGTCCCCATCACTATGGGAACGCCTCTGTGTTAGAATATACTGTCGGATCTGAGTTTTCATGAATGCAGGCGGATCTGCGGATCCGTCTGTGTGAAAGTAGCCTACGGACACGGATCATGGACGCGGATGACAATCTTGCGTGCATCCGTGTTTTTTCACTGACCCACACGGACCCATCTGTGAACCATTGTCCGTCAAAAAAATAGGACAGGTCTTATTTTTTGGACGGACAGGAAACACGAATCACGGACGCGGATGAACAACAGTGCATTTTCCGAGTTTTCAACGGACCCATTGAAAGTTAATGGGTCCGCAGAAAATCACGGAAAACGGAACAACGGACACGGATGCACAAAACGGTCGTGTGCATGAGGCCTAATGCATGATATATGCTGAATATACACTGATGGTGATTGATAAAGCTTTTTAACCGCCTCCGGACCGCCTAACGCAGATGTGCAGTCCGGAGGCGGCAGCGCTGCGCACAATGACGCATATACGCGTCATCTCGCGAGACGCGAGATGACGCGATATGCGGCCCGCGCATGCGCAGTTCGCGCCGGCATTTCGAAGAGGACCATTTCGTCATCAGCTTGCCAGCCAATGATCGCGGCTGGCAAGCTGATGATTTTCAAAAAAGCCAATCACAGAGCCATATATCAGATCATTTTAGTAAATATGATCTGTTATATGGCTGCTTGCTCCTCTGCTGGTTCTTTTCGTCGGTTGGATCCAGCAGAGGAGCAGGCTTCACAGTGAGTACACCAAACAGCACACTTTAGCCCCAGATCACCCCCCCTGAACCCCAATTAACCCTTTGATCACCCCTTTGTCAATCACTAGTGAAAGGAAAAAAGTGATCAGTGTAAACTGTCACTTTTTTTATTCACTGGTATTGACCGTTAGGTTTTAGGTATAGTTTAGGTCCCTTGGTTAGGTAGTTAGCGATCAGTTAGCGCCCAGCCCACCACACCGCAGTCCGTTATTCGCTGATTAGCGTATCGCTAATCAGCATTTGTACTTTTATAGTATCTGGAAGTGATCATAACTGATCACGGTCAGATCTATAATAGTACTAGTGTCACTTTAGTTTGCCCTCCACCCAAAACGCAGTGTTTTCCCAATCAGGCCTGATCGGTCGCCCACACGTGCGTTCGCCCACACCCGCCCCACCGCAGTGACAAAAAAAAAAAATTTGGGGATCACTGCACAATCACTTTACACGCACTGCGGCGATAAAAAAATCAGTTTTGATATTTTTTATCAACCGCAGCGGCCTCCGGTACTTCGCTAGCCTCCCCTTTGTAAGACAGGCTTGCTTTTTTTTTCTTGGGTAGTCTCAGGGAATACCCCTAAATTTAGTTGCCCAAAATGTCAAACAGGGGGTATTCCTCTGAAGAGGCCTACAGGCTTCTGACCCAGTCGGATGAGGAGTGGGAACCCTCATCTGATGAATCCAGCGGGTCAGAATACGAACCTGTAGAAAGCAGTGGCTCTCTGACCCAAAGTTCAGACGAGGAGGCTGAGGTCCCTGATACCACCAGGCGTACCCGGCACCGTGTCGCTAGACCACAGGTTGCGCAGGATCAGCTTCAAGAGCAGCAGAGTGGGGCTGGTGCTGTCGGATTACGTGGTGAGGCATACACCAGCAGCCCAGCCCTCCCTGGACCTAGTACCAGCACTGCCGTACAACCTGGTGAAGTAGCAAGCACCAGAAGGGCAGTTGAAGCTGGTACGGTGGCACGTGCAGTAGTGACCCCGTCGCAGCCACCGCAAAGACGTGCCCGTAGAGCCCCTAGAATCCCAGAGGTGCTGGCAAACCCTGATTGGCAGTCCCCAACTTCAGCCGCACCTGTAGTTTTCCCTTTCACTGCCCAGTCTGGAGATCGGGTTGAGACAGCTCAGATCGGTTCGGCCCTGGGATTTTTTGAGCTGTTCTTGACTGCGGAGCTTTTAGACATAGTTGTGGCCGAAACAAACAGGTATGCCACACAATTTATCACCGCTAACCCGGGAAGCTTTTATGCCCAGCCTTTCCGGTGGAAACCAGTCCAAGTTTCCGAAATTAAAACTTTTCTGGGCCTCCTCCTCAACATGGGCCTGACAAAAAAGCATGAATTGCGGTCATATTGGTCCACGAACCCGATTCATCACATGCCCATGTTCTCTGCTGCTATGTCCAGGGCAAGTTTTGAGGCCATCCGGCGTTTCCTGCACTTTAGTGACAACACCGCCTCCCGTCCCAGGGGCCACCCTGCTTTTGACCGGCTCCACAAAATTCGGCCCCTCATAGACCATTTCAACCAGAAATTTGCAGATATTTATACCCCAGAGCAAAACATCTGCGTAGACGAGTCCCTGATACATTTTACCGGGCGCCTTGGCTTCAAACAATACATCCCAAGCAAGCGCGCCCGGTATGGGGTCAAATTGTATAAGCTCTGTGAAAGGGCCATAGGCTATACCCACAAATTTTCTATGAGGGAAAAGATCAGACCCTGGAGCCGGTCGGTTGCCCTGACTACCTGGGGAGCAGTGGGAAGACAGTTTGGGACTTGGTGTCACCCTTATTCGGCAAGGGGTACCATCTTTATGTGGACAATTTTTACACAAGTGTGGCCCTCTTTAGGCATTTGTTTCTAGAACGGATTGGCGCCTGTGGTACCGCGCGAGCTAGTCGCGCTAACTTCCCCCAACGGCTCATTACCACCCGTCTTGCAAGGGGCCAGAGGGCCGCACTGTGTAACGAAGAACTGCTTGCGGTGAAATGGAGAGACAAGCGTGACGTTTACATGCTCTCCTCCATTCACGCAGACACGACAATACAAATTGAGCGAGCAACCCGTGTCATTGAAAAGCCCCTCTCAGTCCACGACTATAATTTGCTCATGGGAGGGGTGGACTTCAATGACCAGATGTTGTCTCCGTATTTAGTTTCCCGCAGAACCAGACACTGGTATAAGAAGGTGTCTGTATATTTAATTCAATTGGCTCTGTACAATAGATTTGTTCACTACAGTAAGGCTGGGAGAACTGGATCCTTCCTCAAATTTCAGGAAGAGATCATCGAGAACCTCCTGTACCCAGCAGGTTCCGTGGCCCCATCCACCAGTGTAGTTAGCCGTCTACACGAGCGACATTTCCCCAATGTCGTTCCTGGTACCTCAACCCAACCGTCACCCCGAAAAAGATGTTGTGTCTGTAGCAGGAGTGGAATAAGGCATGACACCCGCTATTTCTGTCCTGACTGTCCTGACCACCCTGCCCTATGCTTTGGAGAGTGTTTCCGGAAGTACCACTCACAGGTACACTATTAGCATAGGGATCATCTCACCAGGACAGGCACACAGGGCTATTAGGGCCCATTCACTGCTGCGCAAACATCTCCTTTTACATGGGACAAAGTGCATAACGCACTTCGCCACATCGTTGGGCGATTTGCGCTTTGCACATTGACCCATGGGGAAGGAGAGGTTTGTTCTATACAGGTAAATTAAAAAAAAAAAAAAAAGTCAATGGGACCCGAACTTTTCGGCACTAAAACGGCTGTAAAACAGCCCAGGAAAGGGCTAGAGGGCTGCAAAAGGCAGCAACATGTAGGTAAATCCCCTGCAAACAAATGTGGATAGTGAAATGAATTAAAATAAAAATTAAATAAATAAAAATTAACCAAAATCAATTGGAGAGAGGTCCCATAGCAGAGAATCTGGCTTCCCGTCACCCACCACTGGAACAGTCCATTCTCAGATATTTAGGCCCCGGCACCCAGGCAGAGGAGAGAGGTCCCGTAACAGAGAATCTGGCTTCATGTCAGCAGAGAATCAGTCTTCATATCATAGCAGAGAATCAGGCTTCACGTCACCCACCACTGCAACAGTCCATTTTCATAAATTTAGGCCCAGCACCCAGGCAGAGAAGAGAGGTCCCGTAACAGAGGATCTGGCTTCATGTCAGCAGAGAATCAGTCTGCATGTCATAGCAGAGAATCAGGCTTCACGTCAGCCACCACTGCAACAGTCCATTGTCATAAATTTAGGCCCAGCACCCAGGCAGAGGAGAGAGGTCCCGTAACAGACAATCTGGCTTCATGTCAGCAGAGAATTAGTCAGCATGTCATAGCAGAGAATCAGGCTTCACGTCAGCCACCAATGCAACAGTCCATTGTCAGATATTTAGGCCCAGCACCCAGGCAGAGGAGAGAGGTCCCGTAACAGAGGATCTGGCTTCATGTCAGCAGAGAATCAGTCTTCATATCATAGCAGAGAATCAGGCTTCACGTCACCCACCACTGCAACAGTCCATTTTCATAAATTTAGGCCCAGCACCCAGGCAGAGGAGAGAGGTCCCATAACAGAGAATCTGGCTTCATGTCAGCAGAGAATCAGTCTGCATGTCATAGCAGAGAATCAGGCTTCACGTCACCCACCACTGTAAGAGTCCATTTTCATAAATTTAGGCCCAGCACCCAGGCAGAGGAGAGAGGTCCCGTAACAGACAATCTGGCTTCATGTCAGCAGAGAATTAGTCTGCATGTCATAGCAGAGAATCAGGCTTCACGTCAGCCACCAATGCAACAGTCCATTGTCAGATATTTAGGCCCAGCACCCAGGCAGAGGAGAGAGGTCCCGTAACAGAGGATCTGGCTTCATGTCAGCAGAGAATCAGTCTTCATATCATAGCAGAGAATCAGGCTTCACGTCACCCACCACTGCAAAAGTCCATTTTCATAAATTTAGGCCCAGCACCCAGGCAGAGGAGAGAGGTCCCGTAACAGACAATCTGGCTTCATGTCAGCAGAGAATCAGTCTTCATGTCATAGCAGAGAATCAGGCTTCACGTCACCCACCACTGTAAGAGTCCATTTTCATAAATTTAGGCCCAGCACCCAGGCAGAGGAGAGAGGTCCCGTAATAGACAATCTGGCTTCATGTCAGCAGAGAATTAGTCTGCATGTCATAGCAGAGAATCAGGCTTCACGTCAGCCACCAATGCAACAGTCCATTGTCAGATATTTAGGCCCAGCACCCAGGCAGAGGAGAGAGGTCCCGGAACAGAGGATCTGGCTTCATGTCAGCAGAGAATAAGTCTGCATGTCATAGCAGAGAATGAGGCTTCACGTCAGCCACCACTGCAACAGTCCATTGGCATATATTTAGGCCTAGCACACAGGCAGAGGAGAGAGGTCCCGTAACAGACAATCTGGCTTCATGTCAGCAGAGAATTAGTCTGCATGTCATAGCAGAGAATCAGGCTTCACGTCAGCCACCAATGCAACAGTCCATTGTCAGATATTTAGGCCCAGCATCCAGGCAGAGGAGAGAGGTCCCGTAACAGAGGATCTGGCTTCATGTCAGCAGAGAATCAGTCTTCATATCATAGCAGAGAATCAGGCTTCACGTCACCCACCACTGCAACAGTCCATTTTCATAAATTTAGGCCCAGCACCCAGGCAGAGGAGAGAGGTCCCGTAACAGAGAATCTGGCTTCATGTCAGCAGAGAATCAGTCTGCATGTCATAGCAGAGAATTAGGCTTCACGTCACCCACCACTGTAAGAGACCATTTTCATAAATTTAGGCCCAGCACCCAGGCAGAGGAGAGAGGTCCCGTAACAGACAATCTGGCTTCATGTCAGCAGTGAATTAGTCTGCATGTCATAGCAGAGAATCAGGCTTCACGTCAGCCACCAATGCAAAAGTCCATTTTCATAAATTTAGGCCCAGCACCCAGGCTGAGGAGAGAGGTCCCGTAACAGACAATCTGGCTTCATGTCAGCAGAGAATCAGTCTTCATGTCATAGCAGAGAATAAGGCTTCACGTCACCCACCACTGTAAGAGTCCATTTTCATAAATTTTGGCCCAGCACCCAGGCAGAGGAGAGAGGTCCCGTAATAGACAATCTGGCTTCATGTCAGCAGAGAATTAGTCTGCATGTCATAGCAGAGAATCAGGCTTCACGTCAGCCACCAATGCAACAGTCCATTGTCAGATATTTAGGCCCAGCACCCAGGCAGAGGAGAGAGGTCCCGTAACAGAGGATCTGGCTTCATGTCAGCAGAGAATCAGTCTGCATGTCATAGCAGAGAATCAGGCTTCACGTCAGCCACCACTACAACAGTCCATTGTCATAAATTTGGGCCCAGCACCCAGGCAGAGGAGAGAGGTCCCGTAACAGACAATCTGGCTTCATGTCAGCAGAGAATCAGTCTTCATGTCATAGCAGAGAATCAGTCTTCATGTCATAGCAGAGAATCAGGCTTCACGTCACCCACCACTGTAAGAGTCCATTTTCATAAATTTAGGCCCAGCACCCAGGCAGAGGAGAGAAGTCCCGTAACAGACAATCTGGCTTCATGTCAGCAGAGAATCAGTCTTCACATCATAGCAGAGAATCAGGCTTCACGTCAGCCACCAATGCAACAGTCCATTGTCAGATATTTAGGCCCAGCACCCAGGCAGAGGAGAGAGGTCCCGTAACAGAGGATCTGGCTTCATGTCAGCAGAGAATCAGTCTTCATATCATAGCATAGAATCAGGCTTCACGTCACCCACCACTGCAAAAGTCCATTTTCATAAATTTAGGCCCAGCACCCAGGCAGAGGAGAGAGGTCCCGTAACAGACAATCTGGCTTCATGTCAGCAGAGAATCAGTCTTCATGTCATAGCAGAGAATCAGGCTTCACGTCACCCACCACTGTAAGAGTCCATTTTCATAAATTTAGGCCCAGCACCCAGGCAGAGGAGAGAGGTCCCGTAATAGACAATCTGGCTTCATGTCAGCAGAGAATTAGTCTGCATGTCATAGCAGAGAATCAGGCTTCACGTCAGCCACCAATGCAACAGTCCATTGTCAGATATTTAGGCCCAGCACCCAGGCAGAGGAGAGAGGTCCCGTAACAGAGGATCTGGCTTCATGTCAGCAGAGAATAAGTCTGCATTTCATAGCAGAGAATCAGGCTTCACGTCACCCACCACTGCAACAGTCCATTTTCATAAATTTAGGCCCAGCACCCAGGCAGAGGAGAGAGGTCCCGTAACAGACAATCTGGCTTCATGTCAGCAGAGAATTAGTCTGCATGTCATAGCAGAGAATCAGGCTTCACGTCAGCCACCAATGCAACAGTCCATTGTCAGATATTTAGGCCCAGCATCCAGGCAGAGGAGAGAGGTCCCGTAACAGAGGATCTGGCTTCATGTCAGCAGAGAATCAGTCTTCATATCATAGCAGAGAATCAGGCTTCACGTCACCCACCACTGCAACAGTCCATTTTCATAAATTTAGGCCCAGCACCCAGGCAGAGGAGAGAGGTCCCGTAACAGAGAATCTGGCTTCATGTCAGCAGAGAATCAGTCTGCATGTCATAGCAGAGAATCAGGCTTCACGTCACCCACCACTGTAAGAGACCATTTTCATAAATTTAGGCCCAGCACCCAGGCAGAGGAGAGAGGTCCCGTAACAGACAATCTGGCTTCATGTCAGCAGTGAATTAGTCTGCATGTCATAGCAGAGAATCAGGCTTCACGTCAGCCACCAATGCAACAGTCCATTGTCAGATATTTAGGCCCAGCACCCAGGCAGAGGAGAGAGGTCCCGTAACAGAGGATCTGGCTTCATGTCAGCAGAGAATCAGTCTTCATATCATAGCAGAGAATCAGGCTTCACGTCACCCACCACTGCAAAAGTCCATTTTCATAAATTTAGGCCCAGCACCCAGGCAGAGGAGAGAGGTCCCGTAACAGACAATCTGGCTTCATGTCAGCAGAGAATCAGTCTTCATGTCATAGCAGAGAATCAGGCTTCACGTCACCCACCACTGTAAGAGTCCATTTTCATAAATTTTGGCCCAGCACCCAGGCAGAGGAGAGAGGTCCCGTAATAGACAATCTGGCTTCATGTCAGCAGAGAATTAGTCTGCATGTCATAGCAGAGAATCAGGCTTCCCGTCAGCCACCAATGCAACAGTCCATTGTCAGATATTTAGGCCCAGCACCCAGGCAGAGGAGAGAGGTCCCGTAACAGAGGATCTGGCTTCATGTCAGCAGAGAATCAGTCTGCATGTCATAGCAGAGAATCAGGCTTCACGTCAGCCACCACTACAACAGTCCATTGTCATAAATTTGGGCCCAGCACCCAGGCAGAGGAGAGAGGTCCCGTAACAGACAATCTGGCTTCATGTCAGCAGAGAATCAGTCTTCATGTCATAGCAGAGAATCAGTCTTCATGTCATAGCAGAGAATCAGGCTTCACGTCACCCACCACTGTAAGAGTCCATTTTCATAAATTTAGGCCCAGCACCCAGGCAGAGGAGAGAGGTCCCGTAACAGAGAATCTGGCTTCATGTCAGCAGAGAATCAGTCTGCATGTCATAGCAGAGAATCAGGCTTCACGTCACCCACCACTGTAAGAGACCATTTTCATAAATTTAGGCCCAGCACCCAGGCAGAGGAGAGAGGTCCCGTAACAGACAATCTGGCTTCATGTCAGCAGTGAATTAGTCTGCATGTCATAGCAGAGAATCAGGCTTCACGTCAGCCACCAATGCAACAGTCCATTGTCAGATATTTAGGCCCAGCACCCAGGCAGAGGAGAGAGGTCCCGTAACAGAGGATCTGGCTTCATGTCAGCAGAGAATCAGTCTTCATATCATAGCAGAGAATCAGGCTTCACGTCACCCACCACTGCAAAAGTCCATTTTCATAAATTTAGGCCCAGCACCCAGGCAGAGGAGAGAGGTCCCGTAACAGACAATCTGGCTTCATGTCAGCAGAGAATCAGTCTTCATGTCATAGCAGAGAATCAGGCTTCACGTCACCCACCACTGTAAGAGTCCATTTTCATAAATTTTGGCCCAGCACCCAGGCAGAGGAGAGAGGTCCCGTAATAGACAATCTGGCTTCATGTCAGCAGAGAATTAGTCTGCATGTCATAGCAGAGAATCAGGCTTCCCGTCAGCCACCAATGCAACAGTCCATTGTCAGATATTTAGGCCCAGCACCCAGGCAGAGGAGAGAGGTCCCGTAACAGAGGATCTGGCTTCATGTCAGCAGAGAATCAGTCTGCATGTCATAGCAGAGAATCAGGCTTCACGTCAGCCACCACTACAACAGTCCATTGTCATAAATTTGGGCCCAGCACCCAGGCAGAGGAGAGAGGTCCCGTAACAGACAATCTGGCTTCATGTCAGCAGAGAATCAGTCTTCATGTCATAGCAGAGAATCAGTCTTCATGTCATAGCAGAGAATCAGGCTTCACGTCACCCACCACTGTAAGAGTCCATTTTCATAAATTTAGGCCCAGCACCCAGGCAGAGGAGAGAGGTCCCGTAACAGACAATCTGGCTTCATGTCAGCAGAGAATCAGTCTTCACATCATAGCAGAGAATCAGGCTTCACGTCACCCACCACTGTAAGAGTCCATTTTCATAAATTTAGGCCCAGCACCCAGGCAGAGGAGAGAGGTCCCGTAACAGAAAATCTGGCTTCATGTCAGCAGAGAATTAGTCTGCATGTCATAGCAGAGAATAAGGCTTCACGTCAGCCACCACTGCAACAGTCCATTGGCATATATTTAGGCCCAGCACCCGGGCAGAGAAGAGAGGTCCCGTAACAGAGGATCTGGCTTCATGTCAGCAGAGAATCAGTCTGCATGTCATAGCAGAAAATCAGGCTTCACGTCAGCCACCACTGCAACAGTCCATTGTCAGATATTTAGGCCCAGCACCCAGGAAGAGGAGAGAGGTCCCGTAATAGAGGATCTGGCTTCATGTCAGCAGAGAATTAGTCTGCATGTCATAGCAGAGAATCAGGCTTCACGTCACCCAACATTGGAACAGTCCATTGGCATATATTTAGGCCCTGGCACCCAGATAGAGGAGAGGTTCATTCAACTTTGGGTAGCCTCGCAATATAATGGTAAAATGAAAATAAAAATAGGATTGAATGAGGAAGTGCCCTGGAGTCCAATAATATATGTTTAAGGGGAGGTAGTTAATGTCTAATCTGGACAAGGGAGGGACAGGTCCTGTGGGATCCATGCCTGGTTCATTTTTATGAACGTCAGCTTGTCCACATTGGCTGTAGACAGGCGGCTGCGTTTGTCTGTAATGACGCCTCCTGCCGTACTGAATACACGTTCAGACAAAACTCTGGCCGCCGGGCAGGCCAGCACCTCCAAAGCATAAAAGGCTAGCTCTGGCCACGTGGACAATTTAGAGACCCAGAAGTTGAATGGGGCCGAACCATCAGTCAGTACGTGGAGGGGTGTGCACACGTACTGTTCCACCATGTTAGTGAAATGTTGCCTCCTGCTAACACGTTGCGTATCAGGTGGTGGTGCAGTTAGCTGTAGCGTGTTGACAAAAGTTTTCCACATCTCTGCCATGCTAACCCTGCCCTCAGAGAAGCTGGCCGTGACACAGCTGACTTGGCGACCTCTTGCTCCTCCTCTGCCTTGGCCTTGGGCTTCCACTTGTTCCCCTGTGACATTTGGGAATGCTCTCAGTAGCGCGTCTACCAACGTGCGCTTGTACTCGCGCATCTTCCTATCACGCTCCAGTGCAGGAAGTAAGGTGGGCACATTGTCTTTGTAGCGTGGATCCAGCAGGGTGGCAACCCAGTAGTCCGCACAGGTTAAAATGTGGGCAACTCTGCTGTCGTTGCGCAGGCACTGCAGCATGTAGTCGCTCATGTGTGCCAGGCTGCCCAGGGGTAAGGACAAGCTGTCCTCTGTGGGAGGTGTATCGTCATCGAACTGCCTTTCCCCCCATCCACGCACCAGTGATGGACCCGAGCTGCGTTGGGTGCCACCCCGCTGTGACCATGCTTCATCCTCATCCTCCTCCACCTCCTCGTCCTCCTCGTCCTCCAGTAGTGGGCCCTGGCTGGCCACATTTGTACCTGGCCTCTGCTGTTGCCAAAAACCTCCCTCTGAGTCACTTCGAAGAGACTGGCCTGAAAGTGCTAAAAATGACCCCTCTTCCTCCTCCTCCTCCTCCTCCTGGGCCACCTCCTCTTCCATCATCGCCCTAAGTGTTTTCTCAAGGAGACATTGAAGTGGTATTGTAACGCTGATAACGGCGTCATCGCCACAGGCCATGTTGGTGGAGTACTCGAAACAGCGCAACAGGGCACACAGGTCTCGCATGGAGGCCCAGTCATTGGTGGTGAAGTGGTGCTGTTCTGTAGTGCTACTGACCCGGGCGTGCTGCAGCTGAAACTCCACTATGGCCTGCTGCTGCTCGCACAGTCTGTCCAGCATGTGCAAGGTGGAGTTCCACCTGGTGGGCATGTCGCATATGAGGCGGTGAGCGGGAAGGCCGAAGTTACGCTGTAGCGCAGACAGGCGAGCAGCAGCAGGATGTGAACGCCGGAAGCGCGAACAGACGGCCTGCACTTTATGCAGCAGCTCTGACATGTCGGGCTAGTTGTGAATGAACTTCTGCACCACCAAATTCAGCACATGCGCCAAGCAAGGGAAGTGCGTCAAATTGGCTAGTCCCAGAGCTGCAACGAGATTTCGCCCATTATCACACACCACCAGGCCGGTCCTGAGGCTCACCGCCAGCAACCACTCGTCGGTCTGTTGTTCTATACCCCGCCACAACTCCTGTGCGGTGTGGGGCCTGTCCCCCAAACATATGAGTTTCAGAATGGCCTGCTGACGTTTACCCCGGGCTGTGCTGAAGTTGTTGGTGAAGGTGTGTGGTTGACTGGATGAGCAGGTGGAAGAAGAGGAGGAGGAAGCCGAGAAGGAGGAGGTGGCAACAGGAGGCAAAGAATGTTGCCATGCGATCCTTGGCGGCGGAAGAACGTGCGCCAAACAGCTCTCCGCCTGGGGCCCAGCTGCCACTACATTTACCCAGTGTGCAGTTAGGGAGATATAGCGTCCCTGGCCGTGCTTACTGGTCCACGTATCTGTGGTTAGGTGGACCTTGCTACAGATGGCGTTGCGCAGTGCACACTTGATTTTATCGGATACTTGGTTGTGCAGGGAAGGCACGGCTCTTTTGGAGAAGTAGTGGCGGCTAGGAACAACATACTGTGGGACAGCAAGCGACATGAGCTGTTTGAAGCTGTCTGTGTCCACCAGCCTAAATGACAGCATTTCATAGGCCAGTAGTTTAGAAATGCTGGCATTCAGGGCCAGGGATCGAGGGTGGCTAGGTGGGAATTTACGCTTTCTCTCAAATGTTTGTGAGATGGAGAGCTGAACGCTGCCATGTGACATGGTTGAGACGCTTGGTGACGGAGGTGGTGGTGGTGTTGGTGGTACATCCCCTGTTTGCTGGGCTGCAGGTGACAACGTTCCTCCAGAGGCGGAGGAAGAGGCCGAGGCGGCAGCAGCAGAAGAGGTAGCAGGGGGAGCCTGAGTGACTTCCTTGGTTTTAAGGTGTTTACTCCACTGCAGTTCATGCTTTGCATGCAGGTGCCTGGTCATGCAAGTTGTGCTAAGGTTCAGAACGTTAATGCCTCGCTTCAGGCTCTGATGGCACAGCGTGCAAACCACTCGGGTCTTGTCGTCAGCACATTGTTTGAAGAAGTGCCATGCCAGGGAACTCCTTGAAGCTGCCTTTGGGGTGCTCGGTCCCAGATGGCGACGGTCAGTAGCAGGCGGAGTCTCTTGGCGGCGGGTGTTCTGCTTTTGCCCACTGCTCCCTCTTTTGCTACGCTGTTGGCTCGGTCTCACCACTGCCTCTTCCTCCGAACTGTAAAAGTCAGTGGCACGACCTTCATTCCATGTGGGGTCTAGGACCTCATCGTCCCCTGCATCGTCTTCCACCCAGTCTTGATCCCTGACCTCCTGTTCAGTCTGCACACTGCAGAAAGACGCAGCAGTTGGCACCTGTGTTTCGTCAAAATCAGAGACATGCTGAGGTGGTATTCCCATGTCCTCATCATCAGGAAACATAAGTGGTTGTGCGTCAGTGCAGTCTATGTCTTCCACCGCTGGGGAAGTGTTAGGTGGATGCCCTTGGGAAACCCTGCCAGCAGAGTCTTCAAACAGCATAAGAGACTGCTGCATAACTTGAGGCTCAGACAGTTTCCCTGATATGCATGGGGGTGATGTGACAGACTGATGGGCTTGGTTTTCAGGCGCCATCTGTGCGCTTTCTGCAGAAGACTGGGTGGGAGATAATGTGAACGTGCTGGATCCACTGTCGGCCACCCAATTGACTAATGCCTGTACCTGCTCAGGCCTTACCATCCTTAGAACGGCATTGGGCCCCACCATATATCGCTGTAAATTCTGGCGGCTACTGGGACCTGAGGTAGTTGGTACACTAGGACGTGTGGATGTGGCAGAACGGCCACGTCCTCTCCCAGCACCAGAGGGTCCACTAACACCACCACGACCATGTCCACGTCCGCGTCACTTACTAGATGTTTTCCTCATTGTTATGGTTCACCACAACAACAAAAATATTATTTGGCCCAATGTATTGTATTCAAATTCAGCTGAATATAAATCTAAGGCCTAGTATTTAGGTGCTGGGTGACCGGTATGGATTTAGTGACAGAATTAGACTTGGAAATGCACAGTAGCGTGTGTGTGAAGTTATTCTGAATGACCCTATGTGCACCTTGAATATTATATACCCTTTTAGGGATAGATTTCAAATAGCTCTGATATAGCAGAAACCACTAAATTATGAAATTGCTAAATTGGGAATTGTATTTCAACCCAGAACAAAAAATGTGCTTTGACGGACACTAAATAACTTGCCCATCCACAACAGTACAGCGGTAATGACAGATTTAGCGGGATATAAATTTGAGGCCTAGTATTTAGGCGCTGTGTGACCGGTATGGATTTAGTGACAGAATTAGACTTGGAAATGCACAGTAGCGTGTGTGTGAAGTTATTCTGAATGACCCTATGTGCACCTTGAATATTATATACCCTTTTAGGGATAGATTTCAAATAGCTCTGATATAGCAGAAACCACTAAATTATGAAATTGCTAAATTGGGAATTGTATTTCAACCCTGAACAAAAAATGTGCTTTAACGGACACTAAATAACTTGCCCAGCCACAACAGTACAGCGGTAACGACAGATTTAGCGGGATATAGATTTGAGGCCTAGTATTTAGGCGCTGGGTGACCGGTATGGATTTACTAACAGAATTAGACTTGGAAATGCACAGTAGCGTGTGTGTGAAGTTATTCTGAATGACCCTATGTGCACCTTGAATATTATATACCCTTTTAGGGATAGATTTCAAATAGCTCTGATATAGCAGAAACCACTAAATTATGAAATTGCTAAATTGGGAATTGTATTTCAACCCAGAACAAAAAATGTGCTTTGACGGACACTAAATAACTTGCCCATCCACAACAGTACAGCGGTAACGACAGATTTAGCGGGATATAAATTTGAGGCCTAGTATTTAGGCGCTGGGTGACCGGTATCGATTTAGTGACAGAATTAGACTTGGAAATGCACAGTAGCGTGTGTGAAGTTATTCTAAATGACCCTATGTGCACCTTGAATATTATATACCCTTTTAAGGATAGATTTCAAATAGCTCCGATATAGCAGAAACCACTAAATTATGAAATTGCTAAATTGGGAATTGTATTTCAACCCTGAAAAAAAAAAGTGCTTTGACGGACACTAAATAACTTGCCCAGCCACAACAGTACAGCGGTAACGAGAGATTTAGCGGGATATAAATTTGAGGCCTAGTATTTAGGCGCTGGGTGACCGGTATGGATTTAGTGACAGAATTAGACTGGGATATGGCCAAAAAATAACCACACTATTGCTGGTTAAATGCACTTGGTGTGACAGCTTGACCAACCACACTACTGAGGGTTAAATGCACTTGATGACGGGCGCAGCTTGCCCCTGATGTAGTATATGGCCAAAAAATGAACAGACTATTGCTGGTTAAATGCACTTGGTGTGACAGCTTCACCCTGATGTAGGCTTTAGCCAAAAAACAACCACACCATTGAGGGTTAAATGCACTTGGTGACAGGCGCAGCTTGCCCCTGATGTAGTATATGGCCAAAAAATAAACAGACTATTGCTGGTTAAATGCACTTGGTGTGACAGCTTCACCCTGATGTAGGCTTTAGCCAAAAAACAACCACACCATTGAGGGTTAAATGCACTTGGTCGCAGCTTGGATGCACTTGGTCGCAGCACCGCACAAGACACAAAATGGCCGCCGATCACCCCAGAAAAAAGTGACTGACAAACGGTCTGGGCAGCCTAAAAACAGTGAGCAATTGAATTTCAGCAGCTCAATGACGCACAGCTGCAGATCGATCGATTAATCAAGTCCTTTGGAGGAGTTAATCTGCCTAATCTCGCCCTACTGTCGCAGCCGCAACCTCTCCCTACGCTAATCAGAGCAGAGTGACGGGCGGCGCCATGTGACTCCAGCTAAAATAGAGGCTGGGTCACATGGTGCTCTGGCCAATCACAGCCATGCCAATAGTAGGCATGGCTGTGACGGCCTCTTGGGGCAAGTAGTATGATGCTTGTTGATTGGCTGCTTTGCAGCCTTTCAAAAAGCACCAAGAAAGCGTCACAAAAGCGCCAAGAAAGCGACGAACACCGAACCCGGACTTTTACGAAAATGTGCGGGTTCGGGTCTGTGTCACAGACACCCCAAAATTCGGTACGAACCCGAACTATACAGTTCGAGTTCGCTCATCCCTAAACACCAGTCATCTATCCTGGCACGTCAAAAGATAAGGAAACCTATCTAATTACCCCAGGCTCATCTATGAAAATGCTGACATTGAATAAGAGACCTCTTTTAATTTTGGTCCATACACTCTTAGTATCATTTTTATTCTTAAAGATATTACAACATAATTCAATGACTCTGTCAGAAGTAAGTCTCGCCTATGAATAAAAAGAATAAAAATAAATATGTCGCACTAGAGTGAACAAAATGAGGTGCGCCTACTCACAGATCACCAAATCTGAAAGGGGTTGTAATATTAAATAAATAACAGTGGGGCACTCTCTAAAGCAATGTGAACAGTTGGTGTTGGTGCATAAAATTTGTTTATTGATATATCTTAAAATATGTCATTCACCATTTGACGTTCAAAATTTTCACAATATTAATTGAATAATAGCAGCATAGATGGTAAAATTGTGCATGCTAAAATAACATTGTGATTAAATACAGTAATATAACACAATTAATAATTTGTCAGTGAAATCCAATCAATACAATCGATAAAATCAATAAAGACTTCGCCTTCAAAGTTATTGAAAGTTTCTTAAAAAGCTGTGGATCTCCACAAATGTTAATACGCTTCAATCTTGATTATTATAGCTCCAATCTCAGGTCTTGATTACTAGCATTCTGATCTTAAGTCTCGATAAATGGTAGCTATATATAGAGCGGTGTCCCGCTCCTTGGCCTGAGACAGCGGCGTCACGCTGTAGTTTGAAAAGCGATCGATTAATTCTTATAGACAGTTCGATCTTACCCGGAGGGTTTTTTCGGCAGAGATTTCCTACCCTCGTCGATGCACCTGCTGGATGTGTCGGTGCCTCAATCCCGATGGCTGTTTGTTCCTCGAAAGAATCCCACGCCACCACCAGAAGTCCACGTAGTCTCGCTGAGGGTGAGTTTGCCTTGTCCAGGAAAGATCTCCTACAGCTGGCGTTCTCAGGATCGTTACAGCATTAAGTTATTCACCTCCAAAAGTCTATCGAAGTCTCAAACTATCTTCTAAAACATGGGGTCCGTTCACCAAACGCGTTTCGGGGTTAGAGCGATTGACCCCTTCATCAGTGGCTTCATCAGTCTCGCCTATGGGCTTGATTTTTTAAATAAGCAGCTCGAGTCCATAGACGAAGACCTCATGCATAGGGATGAGCGAACCCGAACTGTATAGTTCAGGTTCGTACCGAATTTTGGGGTGTCCGTGACACGGACCTGAACCCGAACATTTTCGTAAAAGTCCGGGTTCGGTGTTCGTCGCTTTCTTGGCGCTTTGTGAAAGGCTACAAAGCAGCCAATCAACAAGCGTCATACTACTTGCCCCTAGGGGCCATCACAGCCATGCCTACTATTGGCATGGCTGTGATTGGCCAGTACAGCATGTGACCCAGCCTCTATTTAAGCTGGAGTCACGTAGCGCCGCACGTCACTCTGCTCTGATCAGTGTAGGGAGAGGGTGAAGCTGCTGTTAGGGCGAGATTAGGCAATAGACAGGGATTTACTCAGAAAAAACACTTAATGAAGTGATTGATCTACAGCTGTGAATCATTCATCTTCTGCTATTCAATTGCTCACTGTTTTTAGGCTGCCCAGAGCGTTTTTCAGTCACTTTTTTCTGGGGTGATCGGCGGCCATCCTGTGTCTTGTGGTGCGCCAGCACAAGCTGCCAAAAAGTCCATTTAACCATCAATAGTGTGTTTTGTTTTTTTTTTGCTATATCCTACATCAGGGGCTTGGCTGGGCTTGCTATTATATTGAGGGGTGAAATACAATTGCCAAAATAGCAGTACCCTAAATCTGGTGTTTCAGCTGTGGCTAGCCAATTGTAATACTGTCTGCTGTCTAGCAAAGGATATATTTTTGTTCTGGGTTGAAAGACAATTCCAAACTTAGCAATTCCCTAAATCAGTGGTTTCTGCTATATCAGGCCAAGTTTAAATCGATCCATAAAAGGGTATATTAGATTGAAGGTGCGGATAGTGTCATCCTCAATAACTTCACACGCTACCATGCATTTCCAAGTCTAATTCTGCACGTAAACGTATACCTGTCATCCAGCGCCTAAACACTAGGCCTACAATTTATATTCAGCAAAATCTGTCGTCATTGCTGTGGCTGGTCAAGTTATTTGGTGTGTGTTAAAGCACAGTTTTAGTTCTGGGTTAAAATACAATTCCCAACTTAGCAATTCCCTAAATCAGTGGTTTCTGCTGTATCAGGCAAAATTTAAATCGATCCATAAAAGGGTATATTAGATTGAAGGTGCGGATAGGGTCATCCTCAATAACTTCACACGCTACTGTGCATTTCCAAGTCAAAATCTGTCTGTAAACGTATACCTGTCATCCAGCGCCTAAATACTAGGCCTACAATTTATATTCAGCTAAATCTCTCGTTATTGCTGTGGCTGGTCAAGTTATTTGGTGTCCGTCAAAGCACAGTTTTTGTTCTGGGTTGAAATACAATTCCCAACTTAGCAATTCCCTAAATCAGTGGTTTCTGCTGTATCAGGCCAAGTTTAAATCGATCCATAAAAGGGTATATTAGATTGAAGGTGCGGATAGTGTCATCCTCAATAACTTTACACGCTACCGTGCATTTCCAAGTCTAATTCTGTCCGTAAACGTATACCTGTTATCCAGCGCCTAAATACTAGGCCTACAATTTATATTCAGCTAAATCTGTCGTTATTGCTGTGGCTGGTCAAGTTATTTGGTGTCTGTCAAAGCACAGTTTTTGTTCTGGGTTGAAATACAATTCCCAACTTAGCAATTCCCAAAATTAGTGGTTTCCGCTGTATCAGGCCTACTTTAAATCTATCCATAAAAGGGTATATTAGATTGAAGGTGCTGATAGGGTCCTCCTCAATAACTTCACACGCTACCGTGCATTTCCAAGTCTAATTCTGTACGTAAAAGGGATACCTGTTGTAACGGACCGTTTCAGCAGACAAGGGGTTAAAATCCGTTTAGGCGATATGCCCCTTTCTGAGAGACGGGCACAGCTACTGCAGAACACCAAACTCCCGAACTGGATACAAAATAGCACTCCAAACTGGAACCTCGTGAATAGCTGCCAGCAGACGAACAGGAAAAGCGTACAATCAGCTTACTCTCCTGGCAATCAGTCTCTAACAGCATACAGGGAATCCCCCCCAATAACGAGACAAGGCTCCGTGTTCAGGGTCAAGCAGTGGTTTGAATTGCTGGCACACCCAGCCTGGTTTTTATTACAGTTGTTGCAAATACAGAACAGATACAACACATCCCCACAATGCATCATGGTTTCCTCCTCTCTGTCCCGGAGACAACCGAAGGCAATCCAATTATCTCTCAGGACAAAGGGAAGTCGCCAATAGTGTTGAGCGCGAATATTCGAATATCAAATTTTTTTCGCGAATATCGGCACTTCGCTAATTCGCGAATATTTCGAATATAGTGATATAAATTCGATATTTCGAATATTCGTTTTTTTTTTTTTTTAGTGTTATTTTTTTTTCTTTCCCACTTCCCTAAAGTTGTTCTTACCTGTCCTTTGGATTCCTGGCTTCCTGGCTGCTCCAGTCAGTGCCCGTTGCCGCTTCTGCCGACTTCCATGCTCATGGAGCGTCCCCATCACCATGGGAACATCTCCATATACTAGAATGTAC
Organism: Bufo gargarizans; assembly: GCF_014858855.1. Taxonomy (NCBI): domain Eukaryota; kingdom Metazoa; phylum Chordata; class Amphibia; order Anura; family Bufonidae; genus Bufo; species Bufo gargarizans. The sequence goes on from NC_058088.1 coordinate 137,828,046, forward strand.
TGTCGGATTTGAGAATTACGTTGAAATCGCAATTCGATTTTTTCAAGTTATAATAATCGAATTTCGATTTTAACTTAGCACTGCTATATGCCATATTAGTTAGCCTAATATGGCATATAGCAGTGCTAAGTTAAAATCGAAATTCGATTATTATAACTTGAAAAAATCGAATTGCAATTTCAATAGGAGAGTAGCCTTTAAGTTAAAATCGAAATTCGATTATTTAAATAGCATATTAATCGCGATAACAAGAATAATGCCGAATATTCGATTTCGACGAATATAAAACGAATATTCTATCGAATATTCGCGAATTTCGTCGAAATCGAATATGGCACCTGCCGCTCATCACTAGTCGCCAATACACATGTGGAGACAACAGGACAGACATCACCATTTAAACACACAATGGACAATAGAAACACACCCACACAAAATCCTCCCCTCTGCCGGTGATGATTATTGAACACACTGGCGAATATAATTATCAAAGGCAGAGAAATACAGTTTTATAAAACATATCACAGGAACCCCAAAACATGCAATAACCCCATAACCAATATATCCTCGGAACCGGGGGATCTGGGTGAACCACATATCCAAAATTCACCCACATCCGTTCAGTAGTTTGGAAGATACAGTTTTATGCCAGTTACACTGAAAATATACAAGTTATAGAGAAAATAGTCACTAATAAATGTGTCCCCTGTTTGGTAGTTTCAAACTACTGAATGATGTCTCTGTGCACCAAATACAGGCAAGATAGCACCGTGTTGAAAAGTCAGAACAGTGTCTGCGAGTTAAAATGGCTGCTATCTATTGTTCTCACCATGAGCTCCATCCAAGAAAGTAAGGCAAATGATGCAATCCAGGGACAGAGGGCTCAGTCCCAAGTGCCTTAAGACCCAATAACTTAAGGGACCATGATTCTGGGGCAGTAGGCTGGCAAACATCCCCCTCCAAAACACTGTGGCGAGGTTGGTTTCGCTACACCTGTCATCCAGGGCCTAAATACTAGGCCTACAATTTATATTCAGCTAAATCTGTTGTTACTGTTGTGCCTAGAGAAAAAGAGATTTTGTCCAGCTTGTACTTGTGGTAATCCAAGGCTTCTTTATTGAAAATTCAGTATAAAATCCAGGTACAGAAAGCAGAGTCTACATGTTTCGGGCACAATGCAATCTTAGCCCTTACTCATGACTCATGAGTAAGGGCTAAGATTGCATTGTGCCCGAAACATGTAGACTCTGCTTTCTGTACCTGGATTTTATACTGAATTTTCAATAAAGAAGCCTTGGATTACCACAAGTACAAGCTGGACAAAATCTCTTTTTCTCTATACTTCCGTATTTCTCCTGATTCGGGTGAAGGAGCTGCTCCGTGCTATACCAGTGGAATCCCTGGCAGGTGAGAGCTGCTCAATACTTTTGTTTTCTTCAAATTTTACTGTTGTGCCTGTATTAGTGTAATACCGTACCTAAATAGATAGCCAGATAGTGTTAGGTGTCTGTAAAAAAGGCCTGAATTTGAATTCAATACATTGGGCCAAATAATTTTTTTCTTATTGTGGTGAACTGTAACAATGAGGAAAACATCTAGTAAGGGACGCGGACGCGTACATGGTCGTGGTGGACCCTCTGGTGCTTGGAGAGGACGTGGCCGTTCTGCCACAGCCACACGTCCTAGTGAACCAAGTACCATAATTTACAGCGATATTTGGTGGGGCCCAATGCCGTTCTAAGGATGGTAAGGCCTGAGCAGGTACAGGCATTAGTCAATTGGGTGGTCGACAGTGGATCCAGCATGTTCACATTTTCTCCCACCCAGTCTTCTGCAGAAAGCACACAGATGGTGCCTGAAAACCAAGCCCATCAGTCTGTCACATCACCCCCATGCATATCAGGGAAACTGTCTGAGCCTCAAGTTATGCAGCAGTCTCTTATGCTGTTTGAAGACTCTGCTGGCAGGGTTTCCCAAGGGCATCCACATAGCCCTTCCCCAGCAGTGGAAGACATAGAATGCACTGACGCACAACCACTTATGTTTCCTGATGATGAGGACATGGGAATACCACCTCAGCACGTCTCTGATAATGACGAAACACAGATGCCAACTGCTGCGTCTTTCTGCAGTGTGCAGACTGAACAGGAGGTCAGGGAGGAAGACTGGGTGGAAGATGATGCAGGGGACGATGAGGTCCTAGACCCCACATGGAATGAAGGTCGTGCCACTGACTTTCACAGTTCAGAGGAAGAGGCAGCGGTGAGACCGAGCCAACAGCGTAGCAAAAGAGGGAGCAGTGGGCAAAAGCAGAACACCCATCGCCAAGAGACTCCGCCTGCTACTGACCGCCGCCATTCTCCGCACCCCAAAGGCAGCTTCAAGGAGTTCCCTGGCATGGCACTTCTTCAAACAATGTGCTGATGACAGGACCCGAGTGGTTTGCACGCTGTGCCATCAGAGCCTGAAGCGAGGCATTAACGTTCTGAACCTTAGCACAACCTGCATGACCAGGCACCTGCATGCAAAGCATGAACTGCAGTGGAGTAAACACCTTAAAAACAAGGAACTCACTCAGGCTCCCCCTGCTACCTCTTCTGCTGCTGCCGCCTCGGCCTCTTCCTCCGCCTCTGAAGGAATGTTGGCACCTGCCGCCCAGCAAACAGGGGATGTACCACCAACACCACCACCATCGTCACCAAGCATCTCAACCATGTCACACGGCAGCGTTCAGCTCTCCATCTCACAAACATTTGAGAGAAAGCGTAAATTCCCACCTAGCCACCCTCGATCCCTGGCCCTGAATGCCAGCATTTCTAAACTACTGGCCTATAAAATGCTGTCATTCAGGCTGGTGGACACAGACAGCTTCAAACAGCTCATGTCGCTTGCTGTCCCACAGTATGTTGTTCCTAGCCGCAACTACTTCTCAAAGAGAGCCGTGCCTTCCCTGCACAACCAAGTTTTCGATAAAATCAGGTGTGCACTGCGCAACACCATCTTTGGCAAGGTCCACCTAACCACAGATACATGGACCAGTAAGCACGGCCAGGGACGCTATATCTCCCTAACTGCACACTGGGTAAATGTAGTGGCGGCTGGGCCCCAGGCGGAGAGCTGTTTGGCGCACATCCTTCCGCCACCAAGGATCGCAGGGCAACATTCTTTGCCTCGTGTTGCCTCCTCCTCCTACTCGGCTTCCTCCTCCTCTTCTTCCACCTGCTCATCCAGTCAGCCACACACTTTTACCACCAACTTCAGCACAGCCCAGGGTAAACATCAGCAGGCCAGTCTGAAACTCATATGTTTGGGGGACAGGCCCCACACCACACAGGAGTTGTGGCGGGGTATAGAACAAAGGACCGATGAGTGGTTGCTGCTGGTGAGCCTCAAGCCTGGCCTGGTGGTGTGCTATAATGGGCGAAATCTCCTTGCAGCTCTGGAACTAGCCAGTTTGACGCACATCCCTTGCCTGGCGCATGTGCTGAATTTGGTGGGGCAGAAGTTCATTCACAACTACCCCGACATGTCAGAGCTGCTGCATAAAGTGCAGGCCGTCTGTTCGGGCTTCCGGCGTTCACATCCTGATGTTATCAGCATTACAATACCACTTCATTGTCTCCTTGAGAAAACACTTAGGGCGATGATGGAAGAGGAGGTGGCCCTGGAGGAGGAGGAGGAGGAGGAGGAGGAGGGGTCATTTTTAGCACTTTCAGGCCAGTCTCTTCGAAGTGACTCAGAGGGAGGTTTTTTGCAACAGCAGAGGCCAGGTACAAATGTGGCCAGCCAGGGCCCACTACTGGAAGACGAGGAGGACCTGAATCTCTGCTGAATCTCTGCTATGGGACCTCTCTCCTCTGTCTGGGTGCCGGGGCCTAAATATCTGACAATGGACTGTTCCAGTTTTGGCTGACGTGAAGCCTGATTCTCTGCTATGACATGAAGCCTGATTCTCTGCTGACATGAAGCCTGAATCTCTGCTATGGGACCTCTCTCCTCTGTCTGGGTGCCGGGGCCTAAATGTCTGACAATGGCCTGTTCCAGTGGTGGGTGACATGAAGCATGATTCTCTGCTATGGGACCTCTCTCTAATTGATATTGGTTAATTTGTATTTATTTTATTTTAATTTTTATTCATTTCCCTATCCATATTTGTTTTGCAGGGGATTTAACTACATTTTGCTGCCTTTTGCAGCCCTCTAGCCCTTTCCTGGGCTGTTTTACAGCCTTTTTAGTGTCGAAAAGTTCGCGTCCCCATTGACTTCAATGGGGTTCGGGTCGGGTTCGGATCCTGAACCCGAACATTTCCGGGAAGTTTGGCTGAACTTCTCGAACCCGAACCCAGGTGTTCGCTCAACTCTACTCATGCACACTGCCGTTGTAAGTTCGTTTCATGCATTGGCGACCGCAATTTGTAGTTTCCAATGCACAGGCAACGTCCGTGCATCGGCCGGGACGGATTGAGACCCTTTTAACTTGAATGGGTCCGTGATCTGTCTGCACTGCAAAAAAATAGAATGAGTATAATTTTTTTGCCGTGCAAAGGCACAACCAGAAACACCACGGAAGCACTCCGTAGTGCTTCTGTGGGCTTCCGATCCGTGCTTCCATTCCGCATCTCCGTGATTGCGGACACATTCAAGTGAATGGGTCAACATCCGTGCTGCAGAGTGCACACGGGCTAATGCCTGTGTACTTGCGGACCCGCCATATGCGGGCCGCAGCACAGCCACGGGCACATAACGGCCATGTGCATGAGGTCTAAAACTCATTCTGCTTTCAGCAACACACCGGAACAGACCTCTCTCCACAAACACACACACAACACCATGCTTATTCAATGTAATAAAAACACTGGGTTACATAAGGTGACCCCTTCAAAAACATTGGGGTACATGGGATTAAACCATAGGATTGGCGGGGGATTATTTAATAACCTTATCAATCATTCCAAGGGCTGAGGTTACACAGAGGGGGCGTGGTGGGAAAAAGGTGGGATCAAAGAGGCGTGGCACCTGTCAAATTGAGTTTGACGAATAATATATATGTTTCATTACTGATGAAGATGGAGAGGACTACTCACTGCTGTAATTTCGACATTAGACAGGGGAGAGGGTCAGGAGCTAGAAGGTGATGACGAAGGGATGACTACTGGATCTCAACAATGTTAGACCCTTGCTAGCGGTCCAAAATGGGGCCTTTTTTACACCTTCTGAGAGGGATGAAAAACTCAACTACTATTGAGACATCCTTAGTAGTAATTTGGTCAATGCATACGTTTGCTATCACCCATCCTCATGAAAGTCTAACGGGAGGAACCCTGTGAGCTCACGCTCCACTGTCATGACTGCTGGAGGGCAGTGGGGGGACAGGACCTAAAACTTAACTTTTATTTATAATTACTAGTGTTGAGCGTGAATATTCAAATAACTAATATTTTTGGCGAGTATCGCAACTTCGAGAATTCACAAATATTTTGAATATAGTGCTATATATTTGCTATATCGAATATTTGTAAATTTCAAACATCTAAAAAAAACATGATCCCCATGAAACATGATTTTTTTTTACGAATATTCTTAACCTCTTAAGGACATAGGGCGTACAGGTACGCCCTTGTGCCCTGGTACTTAAGGACACAGGGCGTACATGTACGCCCTGTGTATTTCTGATCACTGCCGTGGGGCTGGCAGTGATCGGAACCCGGTGCCTGCTCAAATCATTGAGCAGGCACCTAGGCTAAATGCGCCGGGGGGTCCCGTGACCCCCCCATGTCGGCGATCGCGGCAAACCGCAGGTCAATTCAGACCTGCGGTTTGCTGCGATTTCTGCAGTTTCTGATCCCCGCGGTCCCTGACCGCAGGGATCAGAAACTTTAGCATTCCTAAAATGCATCTGTATCCCTCCCTCCTGCACCCCTTAGTGATTTTTGCCGGGTGGGAGGTGCAGGGGGAGGGTTGCGGGCGGTGCGGGCGGTGCGGGAGGCGGGCGGTGCGGTAGGCGGGATCGCGATCCCCCGCCCGCCTCCCATTGCGTAATCGTTGGTGTCTAGTGGGTATACCAGGGTGCCAGCACATTGCTGGCACCCTGGTATAAACGGCTGACATCGGTGATGCGATGTCAGCCGTTTAACCCTTTCCATACAGCGGTCCGTACGGACCGCTGTATGGAAAAGGTTAACAGCGCAGGGAGCTCCCTCCCTCTCCCATCGGGGGGCTGCTGTGCCTTTGCAGCCCCTCCGAATGGAAGGGAGAGAGCTCCCAGGCAGCCCCCCAAGCCCCGTCCTTACCCTTCCCCGTCTGCGCAGTTCTGACCATAACTGAGCAGACGGGGAAGGTTCCCATGGCAACAGGACGCCTTCTCAGGCGTCCTGCTGTCCATGGTGCTGAACAGATCTGTGCTGAAAGGCATAGATCTGTTCAGACAAAGTGTAAAATACAGTACAGTACTATATATTGTACTGTACTGTATTATACAGACATCAGACCCACTGGATCTTCAAGAACCAAGTGGGTCTGGGTCAAAAAGAAAGTGAAAAAAAGCGAAAATAAAGTAAAAATCAAAAAACACATTTATCACTGATTAAAAATTAAAAAAATTAAATTCCCTACACATGTTTGGTATCGCCGCGTCCGTAACGACCTGATCTATAAAACGGTCATGTTACTTTACCCAAACGGTGAACGCCATAAAAATAAAAAATTAAAAACTATGATGAAATTGAAATTTTGCCCACCTTACTTCCCCAAAAAGTTAATAAAAGTGATCAAAAAAGTTGTATGTACTCCAAAATTGTAACAATCAAACCGTCATCTCATCCCGCAAAAATCATACCCTACCCAAGATAATCGCCCCAAAACTGAAAAAACTATGGCTCTTAGACTATGGAAACACTAAAACATGATTTTTTTTGTTTCAAAAATGAAATCATTGTGTAAAACTTACATAAATAAAAAAAAGTATACATATTGGGTATCGCCGCGTCCGTATCGACCGGCTCTATAAAAATATCACATGACCTAACCCCTCAGGTGACCACCGTAAAAATAAAAATAAAGAAACGGTGTAAAAAAAGCAATTTTTTGTCATCTTACTTCACTAAAAGTGTAACAGCAAGCGATCAAAAAGTCATATGCACCCCAAAATAGTGCCAATAAAACCGTAATCTCATCCCGCAAAAAATGAGACCCTACTTGAGATAATCGCCCAAAAACTAAAAAAAACTATGGCTCTTAGATTATGGAGACACTAAAACTTTTTTTGGTTTAAAAATTAATTCATTGTGTAAAACTTACATAAATAAAAAAAATTGTATACATATTAGGTATCGCCGCGTCCGTGACAACCTGCTCTATAAAATTACCACATGATCTAACCTGTCAGATGAATGTTGTAAATAACAAAAAAAAAATGGTGCCAAAAAAGCTATTTCTTGTTACCTTGCCGCACAAAAAGTGTAATATAGAGCAACCAAAAATCATATGTACCCTAAACTAGTACCAACAAAACTGCCACCTTATCCCGTAGTTTCTAAAATGGGGTCACTTTTTTGGAGTTTCTACTCTAGGGGTGCATCAGGGGGGCTTCAAATGGGACATGGTGTCAATAAAACCAGTCCAGCAAAATCTGCCTTCCAAAAACCGTATGGCATTCCTTTCCTTCTGCGCCCTGTCGTGTGCCCGTACAGCAGTTTACGACCACATATGGGGTGTTTCTGTAAACTACAGAATCAGGGCCATAATAATGAGTTTTGTTTGGCTGTTAACCCTTGCTTTGTAACTGGAAAAAAAATATTAAAATGGAAAATCTGCCAAAAAAGTGAAATTTTGAAATTGTATCTCTATTTTCCATTAAATCTTGTGCAACATCTAAAGGGTTAACAAACTTTTTAAAATCAGTTTTGAATACCTTGAGGGGTGTAGTTTCTTAGATGGGGTCACTTTTATGGAGTTTCTACTCTAGGGGTGCATCAGGGGGGCTTCAAATGGGACATGGTGTCAATAAAACCAGTCCAGCAAAATCTGCCTTCCAAAAACCGTATGGCATTCCTTTCCTTCTGCGCCCTGTCGTGTGCCCGTACAGCAGTTTACGACCACATATGGGGTGTTTCTGTAAACTACAGAATCAGGGCCATAATAATGAGTTTTGTTTGGCTGTTAACCCTTGCTTTGTAACTGGAAAAAAAATATTAAAATGGAAAATCTGCCAAAAAAGTGAAATTTTGAAATTGTATCTCTATTTTCCATTAAATCTTGTGCAACATCTAAAGGGTTAACAAACTTTTTAAAATCAGTTTTGAATACCTTGAGGGGTGTAGTTTCTTAGATGGGGTCACTTTTATGGAGTTTCTACTCCAGGGGTGCATCAGGGGGGCTTCAAATGGGACATGGTGTCAAAAAAACTGTCCAGCAAAATCTGGCTTCCAAAAACCATACGGCGCACCTTTCACTCTACGCCCCACTGTCTGGCCGTACAGTAGTTTACGGCCACATATGGGGTGTTTCTGTAAACGGCAGAGTCAGGGCAATAAAGATACAGTCTTGTTTGGCTGTTAACCCTTGCTTTGTTAGTGGAAAAAATGGGTTAAAATGGAAAATTAGCCAAAAAAATGAAATTCTCAAATTTCATCCCCATTTGCCAATAACTCTTGTGCAACACCTAAAGGGTTAACTAAGTTTGTAAAATCAGTTTTGAATACCTTGAGGGGTGTAGTTTATAGAATGGGGTCATTTTTGGGTGGTTTCTATTATGTAAGCCTCGCAAAGTGACTTCAGAGCTGTAGTGGTCCCTAAAAATTGGGTTTTTGCAAATTTCTGAAAAATTTCAAGATTTGCTTCTAAACTTCTATAGCCTTGTAACATCCCCAAAAAATAAAATATCATTCCCAAAATGATTCAAACATGAAGTAGACATATGGGGAATGTAAAGGCATCACAATTTTTAGGGGTATTACTATGTATTACAGAAGTAGAGAAACTGAAACTTTGAAATTTGCAAATTTTTCCAAATTTTTGTTAAATTAGGTATTTTTTGGTGCAAAAAAAATATTTTTTTTTAACTTCATTTTACCAGTGTCATGAAGTACAATATGTGACGAAAAAACAATCTCAGAACGGCCTGGATAAGTCAAAGCGTTTTAAAGTTATCAGCACTTGCAAAAAATGGCCTGGTCCTAAGGTGTAAAAAGGCTGTGTCCTTAAGGGGTTAATAGCGAATATATTCGCTATATTTCTATTACTTAGTTTTTTTGAATATTCGTCATATTCTAAAACAAGAATATATAGTAATTTAGTGAATATTCGTAAAATACTAACATTGAGCAATTTAGATAATATAGTGCTATAATCTTTAAGAGTCTTATTTTTTTTTAAATCTGAAGTTCAGAAGAGAAAAAAAGTTACAACTATTAGACAAAGAAGATTATACTCCTATATTAGCTAAATCAATCGATTCTACATAATTTTTTTGAATATTCGCTATATTGCAAGAAGCGGGGTGGAATCAATCTTGTTATTCATAGTAACATAGTACATAAGTAACATAGTATATAAGTATTCACGATTTTTACCCGAAAATAGGGAATGTTATGAATGATCGCGTGAGGACACGATATTATGAGTGATGTATTCGTGTCACGTGATGGTTTCGGTTCTGCTACCAGTGGAGTTTGGCGTTCTTTCTGTATCGAAAATGGGGCAAATTCAATTTTAAAAAGAAGAAGTTATTCTCACTGTAAGTAATATTGTATTACAGCACTGTATTTTATTTCATATTGCATGCATGGCAGAACAATATTTAGCAACACTCGATCTACGTCTAAATTATTTATATGTAGATTAAGTGTTGCTAAATATTCGTGTATGCAAACAAGAACTACAATGATACAAATTTTTATTTTATTTTTTCCTCCACCATCTGCCCCCGCCCCCATAGCAGAAACTACTGATTGGTGCACTGAGTATTCTTGTTACTTCGCAGCACTATGTCAGTAGCATGTATGTATGGACAACAGATAAATATCTATCACATGCACATAGCACATCCGTTTTCCTGCCATGCAATATATACCACACACTATATACCATACACACAATATATATAGATTTAAATTTATGTCCATAAGCTTTTTTTGTCAGTCCGCCAGTATTTGCTGGTTAATTTTGCGTTACCCAGGGTGCACCACAGGGAGGCGAACCAGCTGTACACCCAATACTGTACCGTCACTTAACTAGACAGGTACATCGCAGCTTAGCTGGCCAATATCTGATTGCTCAGACCTCCCATATATATAATCGCAATACAATCTGATCTTATATCGGAAACTTTAAATCTAATATTTCCTCTTTAAAGACGTAACTACTTTTTGATATTTATTGTGGATATTTCTTTGAATATTTGTATAATATATATTTTTTTATTATATGTGTTTATCTTTATCCTTTAGCGTTTTCTGGAAAGGGGCCCCCTATGGACCCGGCAAAGGCTAGAGAAAGAAGCAATAGTGCAGTCGGTCCAGGCCGAATTTAAACTAAAAAGCGGGATATGGCACGACCCCAAGGCCATTCAAAAAAAGTACTGCAACCTGAAATGCCTACACCACAATTGGGTCAAAGAGTATAGTAGGCGATTATGCCCAGGTACAATCCTTACATGATTTTTGTATCTCTAGCTACAACACTTTAAAGGGGTGTTCACCTTGAAAGTCACTGTTAAAGGGGCAGTCACCGTCAAAGTGAAAGTTAAAGGGGAGACTTCTAATTATAAAGTTACCGTGACAACTAAATCAATAGGGAGGGAGGGCGGATTGGCAGCAGATCTTCAAAATGCGGCTTGGCAGAAAGTCTAACGCTGGCAGCCACAAAAAATTATATACCCAACATAACACCATCCAATAACCATCCAATAACCCAATTATCTAATTTCCGAACTTTTGTTTGGTTTCCCTAAATGTCCATTACCCAGTCACAATACTCTATAGGGCACCTTCCTAACAAATTCCATGTTACCTCATCATACCTTGTAACTTAGACTAGTTTTACCCATCTATAACCCTTTTTATTTTATTTTTAAATTAAGGTAAATCCACTATTGGTATAATTTATAATCCCATGCAGATTCCACCATATAGGAATTTCTTGATCTTTACCTTTGTTATGATTTATGAATTGTTTGCGTAAATTCTCTCGGTCCACCCCCACAAAAAAAAAAAATTCAGGCGCTCATGGAGGAGGAGGGAGAAAATGTGGAGGCACCCATGGAGGAGGAGGGAGAAAATGTAGAGGCGCCCATGGAGGAGGAGGGAGAAAATGTGGAGGCCGCTTCACCACAAGATGTTGGCGAGACAGAGGTGAATGAGGAGGAGGCCGGACCTTCCAAGCCATCTGATTCTGCCCCCCCCAGCTCCAGAAGAGGAGGAAGAGGTGGTCCATTTTCCCCACCGGGAGTGCAAATATGTGCACACATTACTATAATTTGGTATACATAACATATTCACAAGCATCCCACGATCCCCCCACCACCCTGCATCTCCGGAGCTGTAATGCACATATGTAATGAATCTGAAAAATAGCAGCCCTTAGTTAACACGGCTGCCTGTTTAGCTGAGTTGCATTTGCAACCCGGTTCACAAACGTTTATGCCTGGGGGCAGGGTGTCTGTTGGTCCGTAATAGACTGTCCCTCTGCATCAAGTCACGTCCCGCTGAGGCCTACTCTTAATGGCCAGCCGTGAAGTGATTAAAAGTGGCAACAATGAAGGGACAGCAGAAACTAGTCTAATATGAAAATTAAAAAAAATGCTACATATTCTGTTAACTACCAAAAAACTATTAACTAACAAAATAAATAACATTATACTATCTATCAGAACTATCACTAAGAAAACCAAAATATAATTAACGTAAATATCTATATTTATTGTATTTAGATGTAAATAGGCAGTGTTTAAACACATACTACACACAATGCATTAATTGTCTTGCAAGTAACCCTAATTTTAATTTTTTATATATTTTTTTTTCCAGTAGTGAACAAAGCCATAAAGCACTTGGAGGCTAGCAAAAAAGAATTCCTTAACCATGTTGTGGAGCTAAAAAAAAATGCAGCATCGTTCCAATCTGAGGTTTCGGCAAATGAAGGAAAAACACCTTCTCCAGATATTGACCAAATATTTTTGGAGCTAAAAAAATTGCCCTAGAGGTTGCTTTATTATTTTTGTTAGAAATACATTTTTTCAGTTTGATAACGTGTGCTTTGATTTTTTTTAAATGTAATGTTACAGTGTACTTTTATAAATTTGTTGTAAGGCCCCGTTATTCAAGGGTCAGGACAGACAGCAGAACAGACAGCAGTAGGTACATGGTAACACTGTATTATACGTCTGTGGCAATATGAACATTGAGGTGTTGTTTCCCCAGGTTCCAGTCCGACACTTAGGGCATGGACATGTCCAGGGATCCTATTTAATTCTGCTACTGGATCTTGGGTGTCTCACTCTGGAGAGTCTGTGTGTAACAGAGGCCTAGGAAGGCTCTGTACAAGCGGGCTCAGCCGAGCTGGCTGAGGGGCCACGGGGCTAGGTGTTAGCCTGAAGTTTGAGGGACTCTGCAAGGTCTTGTAATCGACGGTTGCTAGGCCAGAGTCAGGAGGACTTCTGGGCCACAATCCCCCAAAAAGTACTGGACTTTGTTTAAAGCCTGGAAGTGCCTGATTGTTAGGCTCGGAAAAGCCGCATGTTCTTCCCGTGTGTGAACTGGGCTTTTAGTGAGGTAGGGAGTCCTCATGTTTAGGTAGAGCCCAGCTGGGCAGGTGTTTTATTTGTATTGTTTGTTTTGGTTTTGCTGAGGTGCCAAATAAAAGCAATGTTTTCCCCCTAACCCTGTGGTCGATAAAGATCATAAGAGGCGATCCCTTACACGCCGCAGCAGTGTCAGGACCTACAACATCAAGTATCGGTAATGGTGGAGTATAAGGCCCACACATAAGTCATCAGGGTCAGGACAGACTTCAGCAGCAGGTAGATGTTAAGGGTCCAGTATGAGGCCTACACATAGCTCGGCCTAACTCATCACGACAGCCAGCAGCATGTTCGACGTGTGCAGCAGTAATTTGTTCCCAGGAATGGGCCCCTACCAGACCAGGACAACACCAAAAATAAGCCAAGACACCTCTGACAGCATCATGTTGTAAATGTGCAGCAGGAATGGGCTAACGTGAAAAAAAATTGACTATTTGACTTTCTAAAATTTTTGTTTAGATGAATATTTTTTTTTTAAACAAGAAAAAGAAGTGCAAAATTAGCTACACATGACACAAAGCGTTTCTCCGACTGCTAGAACTTTCAAGATCGGGCATATCAAGTCTGTGGCAGATAAATATTTTTAATAACGTTTTAACAATAACAGTCCTTTCTGGCTTATTTTTTAATTTTTTCATGGAAAGCAACTATATCTTTTATTATTTGACGGTTCCTCTTATCCATCATCCGAACCTTCTTTGAAACCCGCCGCAGCAGCTTATGGAGAGCCAATTGATCCTTTTCATGCTCCTTCTGGTACTTGGCCATTCGCTGATGGCATTTATAGATTACTGTATGTTTAAAAGAAAAGAAAATATTAATGCAATTTATTGTCAATACATTTTTATTGTCAAAGTAATTGTGAAGGACAAGCAAAGTACAAGATACAAGTTGCATTTTGATAACATATATCCTGAGCACATTACTCCGATTTCATTTGTACAGAAAGATACAAAATAAAGGGGTACAAAGATATGAAGATACAAAGCATCCTGTTAAGGACATTATATGTAAACATAAACTCCAACAGAAAATAAACAACAATCCGAGCCGTGTCGTCACTTCAACTTCAAGGTATGATGAGGTAACACTTGAGACCAACACAAATACACAATATCAGAAAGTAACTGCTTCTCGACATTCTTCCCCCATTTTACTTTGTCTTATCCCGACTAACTCCCTGACAATCGGTCTCCATTTTCTAGGCTCGCCGGGCCCTCACACCTCCAAGCTTCCTATTCTGATAAATGTTGGGCAACCCGGAAGGATTGATGGGCAACTATAAGTTCATATGATTTCGTAGTGTTGACCGCTCTAATAATCTCCTGTAAATCGTGAATAGTGGTGCTCTTCCAGTTCCTCGCGATTGCCAGTCTGGTAGCAATTTGAATATGTAGCACACTGGTCCTAAATTTGGCTGAAAATTTGTCTAGGCCTATCAGCAATAGAGCCAGGGCTGGATCCAGAGGAACTTTATGACCGACCACCCCAGATATCCTATTAAATACATGGGACCAAAGAGAGCTGATCGCCGGGCAAGCCCAAAGTATATGCAACAGTGTTTTTCTGTGCCCGCAGTCCCTCCAACAATCCGCTTTCGAGTTTGGAAAGATAGCGTGAATCCTAACTGGGGTGTAGTACCATCTGAGAGTCGTTTTCAGGTGTGACTCTAGATGCGAGACGCATTTGAGAGTAGAGATAGCTATCTTATTTGCTGTTGACCATTGGGTTAGGGTAAAAGATTTCTTGAGCTCAGCTTCCCATGCCAATAATGGGGCGGTTTTAAGAAACCAATCTTTCTCCCCTAGAAACAAATATAACGGCTTGAGCCCCTTTGAAACTGAGCCTGCTATGGACCAATGTAATAACAATTGGGTATGGTTTCTGACCTTGAAGGAGGGATTGTTTTATAATGCGTGTCTAATCCTAAGGTATGAAAAGGCCTCCTGCTGGGGGATGTTAAAGGATTGCCTGACCGCTTCAAAGGACTTTAACCCCGAGCCCGTTAAGAGGTCGGCCATTGTATTGACTCCGCTATCCTTCCAGACATTAATGTTCAAATCCGGGATCAAATGTTGTAGAGATTCCAGGGGGGTTAGGTGTGCTACTGAGGCAGGGTTGGACCGCCCACTTTCATGGTATGCTTTCCATAAAGCTACTGATGTGGAGACATAAAATGCAGGTTGAAGGCCAGAGTAAGTATCGTGCAATGCTGCCATAAGGAGGGCACGTAAGTTATGGCCAGAAACTTGTGATTGTTCAATGTGAACCCAATGTTTCCCAGTGTCTCCCCTCCACCACTCTCTGAGTTGGTTAACTCTGGAGGCGAAATAATAATCATATAGGTTTGATAAACCCAAGCCCCCATGCCTTTTATTAACCTTATTCCAAATGAGTGCGCTCAGCATTCGGTTTGCCATGTTAAAAAAGGAAACTGGGACCGGGATAGGTATAGTACAGAACAGATATAGGAATTTCGGAAGTATATGTTGTTGGAAAGCTGCAATACGCCCCAACCAGGATAACCCGGTTTTGGCTATACTATTGAACTCTGGTTGGAGTGCTTGTAAGAGAGGGGGAAAATTGTTCATATAAAGTTCCTGTGGAGAAGCTGTCACCTTAAAACCCAAGTATTGGATTGAGGAGTCCTGCCAATCCAGTGGGAATTCCTTTCTCATTTGGGCCAAGACCGATCCTGGGATCCCCAGGGAGAGAGCTTGGGATTTGTTCTCGTTAACCTTATAGTAAGAGAGGGCCCATTACTGCTGATAGAGATGACCGGGGGCTCGTCAGGGATAAAATAATGTCATCTGCATACATTGATATGCAGTGACGTCTGTCTCCGATCTGTACTCCCGACACCTTCGGCGCCTGGCGAATTGCCTGTGCCAATGGTTCCAGAGATAGAATGAATATTAAAGGCGACAAGGGGCATCCCTGTCTAGTGCCATTTGATAAAACAAACGGGTCAGACAAAACACCATTCGCCAAAACCCGGGCCGATGGTTCCGAATAGAGGACCCGAATGGCTCTAATCATAGATTCAGGGAAGCCCATGTTTTGGA
The DNA here is from genome assembly GCF_014858855.1 of Bufo gargarizans. NCBI lineage: Eukaryota > Metazoa > Chordata > Amphibia > Anura > Bufonidae > Bufo > Bufo gargarizans. The sequence continues at coordinate 137,843,906 of NC_058088.1, forward strand.
GCACCGAGAAGACAAACGACCAATTGACTCTGTCGAAAGCCTTCTCGGCGTCCAGGGTAACCAGCACCGTCGGTAATCTGTACCTATTGACAAAATCAATCAAATTCAACACCCTTCTTGAGTTATCTGTAATCTGACGCCCATGTACGAATCCCACTTGGTCTGGTGCCACAAGGGTGGGAATAATATCAGCTAGGCGGGATGCCAATATTTTTGCGTAAATTTTGAGATCAGTATTGAGTAGGGAAATAGGGCGACAATTTTGTGGGATAGAAGGGTCTTTCCCAGCTTTGTGTAGGGTCACAATTACTGCCTCTAGAATTTCTTTGGGAATTTTTCCTGTTGTCATGGCACTGGACAGGGATGCATGAAGATGTGGAGTCAGACAGTCAGAGAAGATTTTGTAGTTGGTATTTGGAAGTCCGTCTGGGCCAGGGCTTTTATGATGTGGCAAGCTACTTATTATTTTAGAGATTTCGGCCTGAGATACAGGGGCACATAGGGATTCACTTTGGCGTTCGTCTAGAGAGGGTAATTGTAAGAAATTCAGGGATTCTTCTATTTTCTCGGAGGGGTCGTGGATAAAACCAGGTTCATCTTTCAGGTTGTACAGTTGGGAGTAGTAAAACATGAATCTGTTAGCTATAACCTTCGGGTCATATAGTTTATAAGCTTTGGAGGGATCCCAAAGGAAAGCTATTTTGGATTTCAGGGCTCTGGCTTTAACTCGACTAGCTAATAGCTTCCCTGCCTTATTGGCTTGCAAATAATATATCGCTTTAGTCTTTTTAAGTGAGAGTTCATATGTATGTAAAAAACTTTCTCTTAGCTGAGATCTAAGAACTCTTAGCTTCTCAGCAAGTTCTAGAGAGGGGGTAGATTTATTTATTGACTCTGTGTTTTGTATTTGTTTTATAATGTCATCTTGCGTCTTTTCCCTCATCTTTTTATGTCTATAACTCAGTTTCATTAAGATGCCCCTAATGAATGCTTTGTGAGCCGTCCACACTATAGTGGGGTCCGACACCGAAGCAGTATTAAATTTAAAATATTTTTGTAATGCCTTAGACACCTCTGCTTGGTGTTAGCTAGTATAAATTCATTGGTTAGGAGGAATAGAGAATTCTTCCGACACCTCCAAAGTTACCGGAGCAAGGTCCGACCAGGTGATCGTACCAATGGAGGACTTTACCGAAGCACTCAGGGAAGTTCTGTCAACCAGGAACAGATCTATCCGCGATTACGTTTGATATGCAGGGGAGTAATATGAAAAGTCCCTCTCTGAAGCATGGTGATTGCGCCAAACATCAAAAAGGGAGTTAGCTAATAGCACAGGTGCTAGCGCGGTAGCACGGGATCTGGAGGTGCCTGAAGAGTCCTGAGATGGATCAGGAGTCAAATTGAAATCGCCACAGATAATAACTCTGCCCTCCCTCAGCTTATGCACTTTTTTTTAGCACTTTGTTAATAAATCGCATGGGTCGAGTATTAGGTGCATATACTCCTACTAAGGTATTGACAATATTGTTGATAGAGCACACATGAATGACATAACGCCCCTGGGGTCTACTACCGTACTCTTTCCCTGGTACGCCACTGAATTACGTATAGCTAATAGTACTCCCCTCTTTTTACTTAGACCATGGGAGTGGATCAAAGTCGGAAATGATGGATGTTTTAGGGTACTTTCACACTTGCGTTTTTGTTTTCCGGCACAGAGTTCCGTCAAAAGTGCTCTATGCCGGAAAACGACTGATCAGGAATATCCCCATGCATTCTGAATGGAGAGTAATCTGTTCAGGATGCATCAGGATGTCTTTAGTTCAGTCATTTTGACTGATCAGGCAAAAGAGAAAACCGTAGCATGCTACGTTTTTTTCTCCGGCGAAAAATACTGAAGACTTGCCGGAATGACGGATCCGGCGTTTTACTCCATAGAAATGCATTAGAACCGGATCCGTCGCAAAGGTTTCAGTTGTTTGCCTGATCGACGGATCCGGTTTTTCTTTCTGCGCCTGCGCAAACGAATAGGCGGAGCTGTGTGCGGCGTCAACTTCCTGTCACTCTTCGATCCTGCCTGCAAGGGAGAAGGGAGGACGCCATTGTAGGTGAGTAGAAAGTTTTTTTTTTTTTTGTTTTCTCTCCGATTTTTTTTATAGAAAATCAATATAAGCAGCTCCTATGTAATTATACATGGGAGCTGTAGTAAATAGATCATGCTAGGAGTAGTATCCTTGTTGATTACTACTCCTAGCATCCACTATGTACTTCCACCACATGCGGTGCCTATGTAGTTTTGCATAGGCAATGCATGTGGTGCAAGTACATAGTGTATGCTAGGGGTAGTAGTCCTGTTGACTACCACCCCTAGCATCCACTATGTACTTCCATCACATGCAGTGCCTATTTAGTTTTGCATAGGCAATGCATGTGGTGCAAGTACATAGTGGATGCTAGGGGTAGTAGTCCTGTTGACTACCACCCCTAGCATCCACTATGTACTTCCACCAAATGCAGTGCCTATGTAGTTTTGCATAGGCAATGCATGTGGTGCAAGTACATAGTGGATGCTAGGGGTAGTAGTCCTACAAATTGTTAAATCATTATTTTTTTTTTTCTCATGTAGTCCAAAATCTATTATTTGGAAAAAGAAATTGGAAGACAACTTTAAAATAGAATGTCAAGTAAGTATTATTTGTCTGGGTTTTTGTACTAAACTAATATTTAATAATAATAATAATCAGAGTAATATTTTTTTTTCTACAGGCTCAACATCTTCTACTGAGGCCGGGACCTCTCCTCCAAGACATAGGCGGAGACATGATACGGTAAAAAAAAATTTTAAGCATTCTGCATTTACATTATGAACGTATTTTTTTTTTTTTTTTTTTTTATTCACAGTCATCATCTGCGGAGGAGAGGCCTCGCAGCCCAGAGACCGCTGGAGAGGAGGAAGTTGGTGGTGGAGGACATGAAGCGGTAAATATATATTTTTATTTTTATTTTTTTGGCTCAATATTATGATTTGTATATTACATTTTTCTTTTATTATTGGTATTTCTATTACAGGTCGCTCCTCCCGTTGGATCCAACAGAGGTCGTCAATCTAAAGCCAGAGGAAGTCGGGGAGCCCGCGGCGGTCGTGTTCGTGTGAGTATTTCCTAGAGGAATATTTTTTATTTTAAAACTGTTAAAAGGATTTCTGTCACCAGGTTTGGGCCTATAGAGATACGGACATGCGTGGCTAGATCGCCGCTAGCATGTTCGCAATATATGTGTCCTATAGGGCTGTGTGGTTTTAATTTATTTAAAAAAGGATTTTATAGATATGTAAATGAGTGTTGAATGTGTCTGCACTAACCTTCCTTGTGCGCAGTGCCGTTATATTGTTCCTTCCCTGTCCTGACATCAGCTTCATGCCGAGAACAGCGCATGAGGGACACATTCAACACTCATTTACATATCTATAAAATCATTTCTTTTATTTAATTAAAACCACACAGGCTTTTATAGGACACATATATTGCAAACATGCTAGCGCCGATCTAGCCGTGCAGGTCCTATCTCTATAGCCCCAAACCTGGTGTTAGAATCCCTTTAAACATGAGATTATAATTATTATAATTTTTTTTTATTTTTTTGGGGGTTCCAGACGCTCCACCAGAATGGATGAGGAGGAATTTGGCAGTTGTATAATTGACAATGAACTCCTCATCCAGATGGTGGAGGACAGACCACCACTCTGGGACCACACGGACCGCCGCCATGCTGACCATCATGCTACCCGGCTCCTCTGGCTTCAGATATGCAAAGTTTTAGTGCCTAATTGGGACAACCTCAATGAGAGTCAACGGGAGGAGTGCCGTAAGTATACTCTAGTATAATGCACATGTGTACTTTTCATTAGAAATTGGTTTTGTGTCTGGTTGAAGTTGGTCACTCAATGCTACCTATAGTGAACATCAATAATTTTTTTATTGTTGTTGTAGCAGGTTCAAACAAATACTAAACCATTTCTGATGTCTGAAATAAATTATTATAATATTAATTTTATTTATTTTTTCTTGCGGACAGGGACTACAATCCTGGTGCGGTGGCGGTCAATGAGGGACCGCTATAAGAAGGACTACAACGAGGAGGTCAAGCGCCCGAGTGGTTCAGGAGGAAGCCAAAAGCGGCCGTACCGGTATGCGGCCGCATTAGGTTTTCTTCGGAGAACCCTACAGCTGCGAAGGTAAGCTGTAATGTTTATAATAATTATGAATACTAATCTCCAATCTATGTGTGTGGCCTAGGCAGACTGTCATTTGACACTCTGTTTGGGACATTCACATATAGTTCCCTATTTTTCCATTAATTTATTTTTTCCTTTTACAGCACATCTAGCAGTACTCGGGCACAACAAGCTCCTCGTGAAGTCCTTCCAGAGGCCGGAGCTCAAGAGGCGGTCCCCGAAGAGCCGCCCACCGCGGGTACCTCACGTCCTACTCCAACAGCTGGTCGGGACCTCAATGTTCCCCTACCTGTGCCCTCTGGCGACGCAACAATGGCCACAATGGCACCACTTTTTGAGGCATTGATGCGTCGCCAGAGGACCGGTAGGAGCCGTCAGGCGGACTACGAGGATCTCACAAGGCTCGTTTCCATGCCCTATCCCCCATCCATGCCCTATCCCCTATCACAACCTCAACAACCCCCTACCCAAACTACCTACCCCCCTTTCCTACCTCCTTATCCCCCATCCCAGCCGCCACATTCCACCGAGCACTTTTCTCACCACTTTTCTCCTTCTCCTCCTCAATATTTTCCCACTACCAGTTTCAACACTCCTTCTACTCTTGCTCGGTCAACTCCTTCTCCCGCTCCCCATCCAGATTGAATACTCCCTCTGTTGTGCTTGCCACAACACACACTTTTATGTCCACAGGGGCACAGGAACGAGGGGGACCAACCAGTGTTGAAACCTCCACCACCCAACCTTCTACTCCCACCACTCCCACCGGTCCTACTTACAGGCATTTGTAGCCTTTTTTTTTACTTTCTTTTTATTGTAAAAAGTTATTTATATTATTTTTTAAAAAAATTTTTTAAATAAAATGTTATTGTTTATACATTTTATTTGTTTTTTATTGCTTTTGAAGTGAACTATACTTGGTTTGCTCCAACAGCGATGGGAGATTACTTTAGTGTATGTAGGAAAGGTCTTTAAAATTGTCCGATCGCCAGCGAAGCGACACAAGTATGTGTCGCTCCGCTGGCGTTGGTCCGATTACTACACCATAACAGGCCTGATAAAATCTACCTTCGCCAGTGGAGCAACACAAGTATGTGTCGCTCCTCTGGCGTTGGTCCGATTACTACACCATAACAGGCCTGATAAAATCTAACTGCACCAGTGGAGCAACACAAGTATGTGTCGCTCCTCTGGCGTTGGTCAGATTACTACACTATAACAGGCATGATAAAATCTAACTGCGCCAGAGGAGCGACACAAGTATGTGTCGCTCCGCTGGCGTTGGTCCGATTACTACACCATAACAGGCATGATAAAATCTAACTGCTCCAGAGGAGCGACACAAGTATGTGTCGCTCCGCTGGCGTTGGTCCGATTACTACACATAACAGGCCGGATAAAATCTAACTGTGCCAGAGGAGCGACACAAGTATGTGTCGCTCCTCTGGCGTTGGTCAGATTACTACACAATAACATTCCTGATGAAATCTACCTTCGCCAGTGGAGCAACACAAGTATGTGTCGCTCCTCTGGCGTTGGCCAGATTACTACACCATAACAGGCCTGATAAAATCTAACTGCGCCAGAGGAGCGACACAAGTATGTGTCTCTCCTCTGGCGTTGGTCAGATTACTACACCATATCAGGCCTGATAAAATCTACCTTCGCCAGTGGAGCAACACAAGTATGTGTCGCTCCTCTGGCGTTGGTCAGATTACTATACCATAACAGGCCGGATAAAATCTAACTGCGCCAGAGGAGCGACACAAGTATGTGTTGCTCCTCTGGCGTTGGTCAGATTACTACACCATAACAGGCCTTATTAAATCTAACTGCGCCAGAGGAGCAACACAAGTATGTGTCGCTCCGCTGGCGTTGGTCCGATTACTACACCATAACAGGCCTGATAAAATCTACCTTCGCCAGTGGAGCAACACAAGTATGTGTCGCTCCTCTGGCGTTGGTCAGATTACACAATAACATTCCTGATGAAATCTACCTTTGCCAGCGAAGCTACACAAAGATGCGTCGCTCCTCTAGCGATATAGAAGATTGAAATTGAGTATCAACACAATAATATATCTGCAGTGTAGCAAATCAAGAATGTATTTCTCTTCTATCGTGCAAAAAATAATATATAATTAAAATTTCAAATACTTTGAAAAACAATATTTATTGAAACACAAATCCAATTGAAAACTAATAAAAAAATCTGTAAACCAAATAAAAAGAAATTAACTGTAATTCACAAATAAATGCAAAATGTTTAAACAAATCGGTCCTGCCAGTCCACCCTTCCTGCCTCCGAGCAAAAATAATCTGCAAAACAGTCTCTCATCCGTGATACTGCAACACTTGACCGTGGTCCAAAACTTTCAATGCTTGGCATCTCGCTGTCCTCCTGTATCTGTTCCAAATTCAGTGGTTCCTTTTTAAGGAGGTAGTTGTGTAACACAACAGCACACTTTACAACCTCATCCACCGATTCCACCTTTATATGAATTGGTTTGGTAAAAATCCGCCATTTTGCTACCAAAATTCCAAATGTACATTCAATCATTCTTCGAGCCCTGGTCAAGCGGTAGTTGTATGTCCGTTTTGTTAAATTTAATCCGCGGCTTGAATAAGGTTTCAGAAGATTTCCACACATTTGGAAGGCCTCATCACCAACCAATACAAACGGCATGGGTGGGGCATCAGTACCTGGCAGTGGTTGAGGCTGCGGGAAATCAAATTCTCTATTATATAGACTACGGCCCATATAAGAATTTTTAAAAACCATGGAATCGTTGGTGCGTCCATAGGCCCCCACGTCGACGGCAACAAAACGGTATTCTGCATCAGCGATAGCCATTAGAATTATTGAAAAATATTTCTTATAGTTGTAAAACTCAGATCCGGTTCCTTGGGGCTTGATTATTCTTATATGTTTCCCGTCTTCTGCACCTATGCAGTTGGGAAACTGACAAATGTCTAACTATTTTTCAGCAATTTCGGTCCAATGCTGTCTAGTTGGATGCGGAATAAATTCATCATGAAGTTGATCCCACAAAACACGGCATGTCTCCTTCACAATAATGGAAACAGTCGATATGCCAAGGCGAAATTGGAAATGGAGTGAGCTAAAACTTTCTCCACTTGCAAGAAACGTATGAAAAAAAATTATAATATATATCAATCAAGACACAATTCTATGGGACTTTTTTTTAATCAAGATTTTTTATGTAGACAATAATAATGTAAAAAATAAAAGGAGAAAGGTTTCTTCTCCATGGTGACCGATATTGATCACAGTTCATTTGACATCGTTTGACCATTATTTGGATTTAAGCATAATTAAAAAATAATAATGCTGATCATCACTTGTGGCCTATCCACTTTCTACAATGATCACAGGAAATAATTTTTTTTTTTTTTTTTATTTTTTTTTTTTACTTTTACACTACAAAGGAGCAGCTTTAAAAAATTTAGACAGAATTCGTACTATATATAATATTTATCTACTTTACCTTATGGTTAACAACAGGCGTTCTGCTGGGGAAACACAGTGGCGGAAAGTGGTGTCTTGCCTTTGAATGTGAGGTGACACCCGTTGTAAGAGATCGTCAAAACTTTCTACCGTCATCCGTAAGTAATTAACAAATTATGTGTCGCTCCACTGGCGTTGGTCCGATTACTACACCATAACAGGCCGGATAAAATCTAACTGTGCCAGAGGAGCGACACAAGTATGTGTCGCTCCTCTGGCGTTGGTCAGATTACTACACAATAACATTCCTGATGAAATCTACCTTCGCCAGTGGAGCAACACAAGTATGTGTCGCTCCTCTGGCGTTGGTCAGATTACTATACCATAACAGGCCGGATAAAATCTAACTGCGCCAGAGAAGCGACACAAGTATGTGTTGCTCCTCTGGCGTTGGTCAGATTACTACACCATAACAGGCCATATAAAATCTAACTGCGCCAGAGGAGCAACACAAGTATGTGTCGCTCCGCTGGCGTTGGTCCGATTACTACACCATAACAGGCCTGATAAAATCTACCTTCGCCAGTGGAGCAACACAAGTATGTGTCCCTCCTCTGGCGTTGGTCAGATTACTACACAATAACATTACTACACAATAACAAAACGGTATTCTGCATCAGCGATAGCCATTAGAATTATTGAAAAATATTTCTTATAGTTGTAAAACTCAGATCCGGTTCCTTGGGGCTTGATTATTCTTATATGTTTCCCGTCTTCTGCACCTATGCAGTTGGGAAACTGACAAATGTCCCACTATTTTTCAGCAATTTCGGTCCAATGCTGTCTAGTTGGATGCGGAATAAATTCATCATGAAGTTGATCCCACAAAACACGGCATGTCTCCTTCACAATAATGGAAACAGTCGATATGCCAAGGCGAAATTGGAAATGGAGTGAGCTAAAACTTTCTCCACTTGCAAGAAACGTATGAAAAAAAATTATAATATATATATCAATCAAGACACAATTCTATGGGACTTTTTTTAATCAAGATTTTTTATGTAGACAATAATAATGTAAAAAATAAAAGGAGAAAGGTTTCTTCTCCATGGTGACCGATATTGATCACAGTTCATTTGACATCGTTTGACCATTATTTGGATTTAAGCATAATTAAAAAATAATAATGCTGATCATCACTTGTGGCCTATCCACTTTCTACAATAATCACAGGAAATAATTTTTTTTTTATTTATTATTTTTTTACTTTTACACTACAAAGGAGCAGCTTTAAAAAATTTAGACAGAATTCGTACTATATATAATATTTATCTACTTTACCTTATGGTTAACAACAGGCGTTCTGCTGGGGAAACACAGTGGCGGAAAGTGGTGTCTTGCCTTTGAATGTGAGGTGACACCCGTTGTAAGAGATCGTCAAAACTTTCTACCGTCATCCGTAAGTAATTAACAAATTTGTCTGGATAATTCCTCAATTCGGGAAACAGAGTTTCAAAAACTCCCCTTCTTATTCTTGCAGAGGTTATTGGATGCACCCAATAGCGACGCTTTCTACGCTGTCTGTCTCAAAGACGTCTTCTCCAGCGCGAAACCAGAATTAGAGCCTGAAATCCAAAACTAATATGGTCTGGCATCATCTTTACACTCTGCAGAAGGAACTTCTGAGTGGTAAGTGACCTTCGGTTTTCTTTTATAGCCACTTGTAGTATTTGCTTAACAGATTGCATCTTTTTATCTCTGAAATTTGAATAACGGATCCGTCCTTCCGTTTACAAACGGAAGGAAACGGAACAGACGGATCAGCTATTACAACGGATCCGGCAGACGGATCCGTCGAAAAGTGTATGTCAGATGCAACGGAATGACGGATCCGGCATAAAATACTATTGCCGGAACGACGGATCCGTTGCATGAAAAATATCCGGTAATGTTGACTTTGACGGATCCGGCAGGTAATTCCGGCGACGGTACTGCTTGCCGGGTCACTCCGCCGCAAGTGTGAAAGTAGCCTTAACCTCCCTACATCAGCTTCAAGTATGCGTGTCTCTTGTGCGCAAAATACGTCACATTTAGTCGAGAGTGCCTCTCTCCACATCATCTACCTCTTGAATGGACTACATAAGCCTCTTACATTTAAAGATCCAATCGTTAACACCATTATATCAAGCTACAGTATAGGCTGCAAGCGATAATCACTCGGACGGCGGGGAAGGAAGCACTCCCCAGCACATTGCATTATAACCAAGTGAGAGATGAGATAAAGACACAGCATCGGGAAAAAACAAAAGCAAAAAGATAAAAATGTAAACATAATAAACCAAAACTGACCGCCCTGAGAATGGGGCAGTAAAGAAATAGCACAAGGGTCAGAACATATAACCCCTTGCAAATTTTGTTGGGGGAAAACAGTCATGCCTACCACCAAGAAGAATCAAAAGGTAGTACATGTTCCTACTCCAGGTCATTATAGAACAGGTAATGGAACCTTCAGCGGTGCTTCTTCTGTCGGCGTCTCTCCACTTGGTGCCACTCTCCATCTCCAGCTTGGGGTTGGTAATGCTTCTCCATGGGAGCCTCCGTCACCGAGATGCCCCAGGTTGCTAGCACTGATTTACCCTTCTCCACCGTGCGGATCACAACCATAGCACCATTTCTCTGTACTAGCAGTTTCATAGGGTACCCCCATCGGTACGGAACAGAGTGGGATCTTAGAGCAAGAGTAATCGGGGCTAGCGTGCGCCGAAGTTGCAGGGTGGCTATAGAGAGGTATGCAAAGAGCTTAACAGATTGTTAAGGATCCGGTAAGGTGTCCAGCTTCTTTGCCGCTGCCAGGGTTTCTTCCTTGACCCGGAAAAAATGCAAGCGGGCAAGCACATTGCGAGGTGTGTCATCAGGAAGATGCTTTGGCTTGGCGATCCTGTGCGCCCGGTCAATGATGAGATCCTGCTCGGTACAGTCAGGCAGAAGAAGCTTAATCAAGTTCTTGATATATGTTTGAAGGTCCACAGCCGAAACCGACTCTGCCACCCCACGCAGCTTTAAATTATTCCTGCGGGACCGGTCCTCGAGGTCCGCTACTTTCGCACGGAGGTATGCGATTTCCTCCGCTTGAGTGTCATGGGCATCAATCAGACTATTATGTGAGTCTGCAAATTCGCCCATTTTTTGCTCTACATGCTGGACTCTATTGTCCAAGTCCATGACTGATGTTTGAATAGGTGCTATCAGTAGCGACAGATGATTGGTGCAAGCAGCATCTCTTTTTTTTTTTTTTTTTTTTGAACAATAGTTTTTATTAAGATTTTCATAAAATAAAAACAAAGAAAAATAGGTTACAATTGCATGAATACAATCACATGAATACATTCTTAGTAGAGGTATTTTTAGGCACTTGTGAAACTCCTTTTAGAAAATTAGAAATTACACATCATAAGACAGATAAACTAATACCAGTAATAAGAAATGACATCACAGGTACTTCACATAGCAAAATATTAGTGTACAGGTAACGCAACAAGATTGAAGCGTTATAACCTAATAGACGCATTGGTAGGTATCTTGCACTTATTGTCGTTCAGCCACATATCCCAATTCTTTAGAAAGGTAACTTTCGAGTTCCTAGATGAAGCCCAAATTCCTTCATATAAACAACAATTATCTAGCATTCTAAGAATTCTCTTGATATTGGGAAGATCATCAGCTTTCCAGCAGGCAGCAATTTTTAGGCGGGTAACAAATATTAGATGACTAACAATGGATCTATAATGTTGAGGGAGTTCAATAAGGCCTACAGATAAAAGAGCCATCTTAGGAGAGGGAGTGATTAGGGAGCCTGCCAGATGAGATATTAATTCAAAAATTGAGATCCTCAAACAATTAACTGATGGGCAATCCCACCACATGTGTAGGTATGTACCAGAGGCATTACCACATCTCCAACATGCTTGCGACATTTCAGGAAATATTTTATTCAAGTACATAGGGGTTCTGTACCATCTATATAGTATTTTTCTCGCTCCTTCTAGATGGTCTGAGCATTTGGAAAGCTTAGATACAGAGGTGAAGGCTTCCCCCCATTCCGCTTCTGTGAGAACAGAGCCCAACTCAGAGTTCCACAAGTCCATGATGTGTTGTAAAGGATTTGTGCTAGATTCTTTTAGTAATTGATATCCTTTAGTGATACCTTTATCTAGTCTATGTGTCATATGGATCCAGTCCATTAGCGAATGGTTTTGTGAGGTAAATTGAAAATTCCTTGGGGATTGAAGTAGATGTCTTATTCTAAGGTATTTATAGAAATCTGAGTTGGGGATGCTGAATTCTCTATGAAGATAAGCAAAGTCAACAAAAACTTCATTAATTCTCAATTGACCAATATCTGTAATACCGGAGGATATCCAGTTACTAATCTGAAGGTCTGGTATGGCCAATTCACATATTTCTAGAGGTAGGGAGGAGATTGAAGAAGTAACAAATTTTTCTGTTCTAGCAATGACATACCAGATGCTATAGATTGCATTCAGGGTTGATAATGAAGAGACATGTTTAATACCAAAGACCGCTGTGGCTGAGAGCCATAAGTTTAAGTCATGGGCGCCCATTATATTTTTCTCCAGTACAACCCATTTTTTAGAGGTATCATTTTTAATCAAGTATCTCATTTGATCAAGTATAGAAGAGGCATAGTAGTGTTTAATAGAAGGGGTGTTGAGTCCGCCTGTTTTAAGTGATCTTTGAAGAATGAGACCTTTCACTCTGGGTTTAAATTTCCCCCATATATGTCGGTTGAGTAAGGTTTGTAGTTTTGATAAATATCCTTTGGGAATGGCAATTGGAATATTACGAAACATATAAATAATTTTGGGTAATATCATCATTTTAATTGCTGCTATTCTCCCTAACCATGAAAGAGAGTCCATTCTTAGGTTATTTAAGGAATCATTTATCTTATTATATAGTGGCCAAAAATTAACTTTGAATAATTTGCTAGTAGGGAATGCAAGCTGAATGCCTAGGTATGTCAATGATTCTACAGCCCAGGGGTATTTGTATGAGTTGGAGATTAAGTTTTTGGTAGTTCTGGATAAACCCAGGTCAAGAATTTGGGACTTGTTGATATTAACTTTATAGAAGGACGCTTTGCCAAATTTAGTAATTATATTGTTAATAGCATTTAATGCAGTTGCAGGGTTTGATGTTAAGATTAGCACATCATCTGCAAAAAGACCTATGCGATGATCTGTGTTCCCCACCGTTAACCCTTTAATGAGAGGGGAGGATCTGATATGCTCCGCAAAGGGTTCCATTGCAAGGGCAAATATTAAAGGGGACATGGGGCACCCTTGTCTAGTTCCATTCTTAATATTGAATGGAGCAGATAAGAAACTAGATGAGTAAATAGAGGCGCTAGGGTTGGAGTATAAGGACATTACCGCAGACAGGAAAAAGTCACCAAATCCAAATTTTTTCAAGGTTGCATGAATGTATTTCCAGTGTATCCTATCAAACGCCTTCTCCGCGTCCAAGGAGAGGAGCAGAGAAGGCGTTCGTGTAGAGTGTGCTACATCTAAAAGGTCTATGAATCTCCTAGTGCCATCTGATGATTGCCTGTTGGGGACAAAACCAATTTGGTCATTAGCTATTAATGTGGGAAGGATACCAGATAATCTTTTTGCCAGAATTTTCGCAAAAATCTTTATATCTGAGTTTAGTAGCGATATAGGCCTGAAGTTAGCCGGCTTGTCTGCAGATTTACCAGGTTTGGGGAGCGTAATTATCAGTGCGTTTAACATATCTTTGGGGATCGACTCCTGTTCTGCTATTAAGTTGAAGGATCTATTCAAAAAGGGGTTTAGAATGTGTTTAGAAATTTTATAATATTCATTTGTAAGCCCGTCCGGACCAGGAGATTTATTGTTTTTGAGGGAATGTATTGCTTCAGAAATTTCCTGATGTGTGATTTAAAGTTAAGGGATTGATTTTGGGCTGGAGTTATGGAAGGAAGTGATATACCAGTAAGGAAATCATTAATATATTCAGTAGTCGGTTGGACAATGTCAGGTGCTTTCTCCAGATTATATAAATTTTCATAATATTTGGCGAATTCCTCTGCTATATGCTTGGGATTATATAATTTTTGGTCTTGACTGTCGTATAAGAAGGGGATTCTTGATTTAATTTCTCTTTTTTTAATTCTATTAGCTAAAATTTTGGACGCTTTATTACCTTGAGAGTAGTGGTCTGAATTGACTTTACGCAGGTGGAATTCATGTTTTTCGTGTAAATGGAGATATAAATGGTGCCTGGCTGTTTTTAATTTGCTGATAATTTTAGGGTCTAAAGAAATCTTAGAAGAATCCTCTAGGTTTTTGATATCAGCTAGTAATTTATCAAGAGTTTTCCGTCTATTCTTCTTTTGGATAGCCGCATGTTTTAACAGAACACCCCTTATAAATGCCTTGTGCGCACTCCATAATGTAATATCTGAAACCAGCTTATTGTCATTGGATTTAAAATATTCTTTTAATGAATTTTCTACTTCTGTACGAATAGAAGAATTTTGGAGTAAGGAGTTATTGAGTCTCCATGGGGAATATATTCTATTACTATACTTGTCATCCAGAGTAAGAGTGATAAACGCATGGTCAGACCACGTTATATTAGAGATTGATACTTCTAACACTTTTTGAAGGAGCCATTTATCTGATACAAAGAGGTCAATTCTAGAATAAGTATTGTGTGGGTGTGAAAAGAAAGTAAAATCTTTTTCATTAGCATGGTGAACCCTCCATATATCTAGAAGACCCTCTTGGAATAAGAAATCTCTGAGGTGTGAATTCTTTTGAGAGGGAAGAGGAGAGGGCAGCCTATCAATTGAGGAGTCAGGACACATGTTGAAGTCGCCACAAATCAATAGAGAGCCTTGCTTAGAATCCTGAGCTAATTTGACTGTACGTTTGATAAAATTGATCTGATCAGCATTAGGGGCATATAAATTAACTATTGTGTATCTAGAGTTGTTTATATTGCATATAATGATAATGTATCTGCCCTCTTCATCAATTATTGTATTATGACACTGGAAGGCAACAGAATTTTTGAAACCTATAATCACACCTTTTCTTTTATTTGAAGCTGATGAGAAAAAAATGTGTGGAAAGGAGGGGTGAGAAAATCTGTAGGAGTCTTCCTTATTAAGGTGGGACTCTTGAATACAGATAATGTCAGCTCCTTGTTTCCTCACCTCATTCCAACATGCTGACCGCTTAAATGGGCTATTAAGACCTTTAACATTTGCAGAGAAGATTTTTATACCTTTACTAGCCATATTGATTTCTAATGCAATATGCTAATATTTCTAACCTGAGATGATTAATTATTAGTGTGTGAGTGAAATAGTGAAGTACACCTATGTTACCGTAAAGAAATTGTGGGGAACGTAGATTTGAATCTTTGACTTCCTTTGTTTGAGGTAGACCTTTTTTGTGTAACCTTGTAAAATAATAAGATAAAACATGGAAAAAAAAAAGATTAATAAATAACAGAAACATAACAATGGTCTAACAGTGACCACAAGTAGTGATGTATCTCACTTAGTATGGGAGGCGTTAGGAAAACAGTGGATTAGGGAATGTGAACACAGAGATGTAATATGTGTTCTCAGAGGTAGAGCATCAGGGTGTGGAACCCCATAAGAATAGCATAATAGTAGTATAACCAAACAAGTATAACATGGAAGGATACTTATGGTATCAAAGAAACTGTCCCGCATAAGTTTCACGGAGGATTTCTTCCCACTTTGGTCCATTCTGGAGTCAGGTTAAGGTGGCTTCTATCAGAGGAAGGTCTATTAGAAGGAGAGTTTCATTGCTTTGTCTCTTTCTTTGTCTTTGTCTTTGGCTTTGGCGCCCTCCGGTGGCACAGAGATGTTCCATTTGGCAAAAGCTACTGACGCTTCCTGTGGAGAAACTAGGACATTTGATGAATTTTGGTATCTCACAATCAGCTTGACAGGGAAACCCCATTTGTAAGGAATATTGTTATCCCTTAATGCTTTGGTGTATACTTGGAACTCGCGTCTCCTGCTCAGTGTCGCTGGTGATAAGTCAGTGAATAGGAGGACATTACAAAATCTTTCAGGGATATCCGTCCTCTTTTTTTGAGCTTCTCTCATTAGGGAGTCTTTTAGGTGATAAAAGTGTATTCTGGCAAGAACATCTCTGGGAATAGAGGCTGGAAGAGCTTTGGGTTTGGGAACCCGGTGAACCCGGTCTATTATCAACTCTGGCCCTGGAGTGTCTGGCAGATATGCCACTATGAGGTCCGCAATAAAGTCCTGCAGCTGAGAGTCCAGAACACTTTCAGGAATGCCTCTGAATCTAATGTTGTTTCTTCTGGAGCGATCCTCCAGATCAGCGATTTTAAGTTTCATGGTGGCTATGTCATCTTCAACCGCATTATGATTATCAACTAGTGAGTTATGCGCTGAGACAAATTCCTCCATTTTTTCTTCCAAATGTGCGGTTCTTTCTCCTATAGCGACTATGTCTGCATCAATAACAGAGATTGTCTCTTTAAAGTCGCCATGAATAGATCTTTTTAGATCTGACAGCATGTCCTGCATTGCATTGACTGTTAATCCAGGATCTATGCCTGGTGACGCAGGGTAAGTATCAAGGGGAGGACTGTATGGCTGCTGTTCACTCACCCTCTTTTGTTTTTTAGGTTCCTGTGAAGAAGGAGAGTCGGATCCTGCTGAAGAGGGAGACCCTGGTGAACGCTGAATGAGCGCCGCTGCAGAGGACGGGCAGGGCGCTCCCTCTGTGTGGCGGGAACCGGCGCCATCTTGTGAAGACCCAGGAGCTGGATGGAAGAATGCCGTCATTTTCTGAGGCTGCGATCCCTTCTTCCTTCCTCTGGTCATCATCGGAAGGAGTACTGGAGCAAGGTCCGTTCTGGGGTAGGTAAGTATCTCCAAAATCTTTGAAATATAGCCGCTTTGTGCCGCTGTCGGAGTTCCACAGCCGGAGCTCAGGCACTATGCGACCTCTGCTCCCGGCATCCGGCCACGCCCCCAGCATCTCTTTTAGTAACAGGCTAGACGCTGGCTTATCATCTGTGGGAAAATTGCAGAGCACTTCTGACACGGTGTCTGCATTCGACATGCCAGTACTGTTACGAGCTTCATAAGCAGCTGCCTCTGGATCTTGCAGCCTAGGCCTCTGCTTAGCCGGGCTTGCGTTGGGGGATTGCTGTGCCGCACCTTTCCCCGGCGATACCACGCTGCTCCCCTTTGTGACCCCTTTTCCAGTATCTTGGCTCTTACCCGGCCAGGTGTGTTGCGGGGACCCACGGGGGCTTTGCTGCTGCGAACATCCACTGTCTGGGGTGCGCGGCGAGCCTCCGTTAGCAGAGGATGACGGGCTGGAGCTGGGTTCGGCCTGTCCGACTCGTGCGCCGACACCATCTTTGTCGCACTCGTGGCCAAAGAAAAACTCCAGCTTCCCCTGGTTCTTCATACTTCTTTTCCCTCTCATCATCATCAGGGAAGGCTCCGGTGTCGGCTGACACCAAAGGAGAGAATTGCAATCCGGTAGTAAGGTTCCGCTGGGTTGAAATGCTAAGCTGGAGCAGGAGCTCTGGAGTCAAGCGGCCATACTCCTCAGCGTCGTGGCCACGCCCCCCATATTAATGCAATTTAGTTTAGCAGACAATTAGTACATTGTGTGGAGTAGGTGTATAAACACTTAAGTTTTACATCAAAATCCAGAAGTTACACATGTTTATGGTCATTATACACTACGTGCAGAATTATTAGGCAAATGAGTATTTTGACCACATCATCCTCTTTATGCATGCTGTCTTACTCCAAGCTGTATAGGCTCGAAAGCCTACTACCAATTAAGCATATTAGGTGATGTGCATCTCTGTAATGAGAAGGGGTGTGGTCTAATGACATCAGCACCCTATATCAGGTGTGCATAATTATTAGGCAACTTCCTTTCCTTTGGCAAAATGGGTCAAAAGAAGGACTTGACAGGCTCAGAAAAGTCAAAAATAGTGAGATATCTTGCAGAGGGATGCAGCACTCTTAAAATTGCAAAGCTTCTGAAGCGTGATCATCGAACAATCAAGCGTTTCATTCAAAATAGTCAACAGGGTCGCAAGAAGCGTGTGGAAAAACCAAGGCGTAGAATAACTGCCCATGAACTGAGAAAAGTCAAGCGTGCAGCTGCCAAGATGCCACTTGCCACCAGTTTGGCCATATTTCAGAGCTGCAACATCACTGGAGTGCCCAAAAGCACAAGGTGTGCAATACTCAGAGACATGGCCAAGGTAAGAAAGGCTGAAAGACGACCACCACTGAACAAGACACGAAAGCTGAAACGTCAAGACTGGGCCAAGAAATATCTCAAGACTGATTTTTCTAAGGTTTTATGGACTGATGAAATGAGAGTGAGTCTTGATGGGCCAGATGGCTGGATTGGTAAAGGGCAGAGAGCTCCAGTCCGACTCAGACGCCAGCAAGGTGGAGGTGGAGTACTGGTTTGGGCTGGTATCATCAAAGATGAGCTTGTGGGGCCTTTTTGGGTTGAGGATGGAGTCAAGCTCAACTCCCAGTCCTACTGCCAGTTTCTGGAAGACACCTTCTTCAAGCAGTGGTACAGGAAGAAGTCTGCAAGGCAAGAAAAACATGATTTTCATGCAGGACAATGCTCCATCACACGCGTCCAAGTACTCCACAACGTGGCTGGCAAGAAAGGGTATAAAAGAAGAAAATCTAATGACATGGCCTCCTTGTTCACCTGATCTGAACCCCATTGAGAACCTGTGGTCCATCATCAAATGTGAGATTTACAAGGAGGGAAAACAGTACACCTCTCTGAACAGTGTCTGGGAGGCTGTGGTTGCTGCTGCACGCAATGTTGATGGTGAACAGATCAAAACACTGACAGAATCCATGGATGGCAGGCTTTTGAGTGTCCTTGCAAAGAAAGGTGGCTATATTGGTCACTGATTTGTTTTTGTTTTGTTTTTGAATGTCAGAAATGTATATTTGTGAATGTTGAGATGTTATATTGGTTTCACTGGTAAAAATAAATAATTGAAATGGGTATATATTTGTTTATTGTTAAGTTGCCTAATAATTATGTACAGTAATAGTCACCTGCACACACAGATATCCCCCTAAAATAGCTAAAACTAAAAACAAACTAAAAACTACTTCCAAAAATATTCAGCTTTGATATTAATGAGTTTTTTGGGTTCATTGAGAACATGGTTGTTGTTCAATAATAAAATTAATCCTCAAAAATACAACTTGCCTAATAATTCTGCACTCCCTGTAGGGTGTTTTGGATTAGAGATAGTTTGGATACAGTTTAATCTTATTATTTTGGGTAGTTTACTGTATATTTATTAGCTACTTTAGACACTTGCACACGACCGTATGCCCTTCGAGACATACGGTCCATGAGCATGCCATATATCCTGGAGCAGCATACTACATACTGCACATGGGAGAGCACAGCAGCAGAGGTTATTATGATACTCTCCACATCGTCCGCCCATGGGACTATAGTCCTGTGTTCATATGAGTGCAGGACAATCGACCTGCGGGTGGCCGATGCGCACAGCATCAATAGTAACCTATGGTTAATATACATTATTGGCATAGTAACCTATGATGCTGCTCGCTCCCGTGTGCATGTTGTATTCCGCTCCGGGACATATGGCATGCTCATGGACCGTACGTCTCGGAGGGAATATGATGGTGTGCAAGAGGCCTTAGGTTACATGCACATGACCGTTGTATGTTTTGCATTGTGCATTAATGGTGTATCTGAAAAACCCGTAAGGCTTCCCTGTGCGTTATGTAGTTAGCGTAACTGCCCAGACAGCCATTTCAATAACTGCATATTCTTGTCCGCAAAACGGACAACAATAGGACAGGCAATATTTGTTCTAGGCACCACATAATGGAGCTATGGATAGGGACATCACACGGATTTCAGATTGCATCTTTTTCGGCACCATGGAATTAAATGGGTCCATATCAAAGCTGTAAAAACTGCGGCTCAGATGCAGAGCTAAACAACGGTCGTGCGCTGATGGGTGCATTTCTGTTTCTTTATAGCAGGAAGTGACTGGACGCACAGGGACATACTATTATGTAACAACAAACCCCCGGGCCCCAAGTGTAGTTGCTTGCTAACCGGGGTGCAAAGGCTGCTCAGGTAAACAGTCAGCTATGTTAACTATGGTCGGCTATAGTTTCAATTTCTTACACATGGGCATTTTTGCTCCAGAGTTGAAAGGGGGGTGGGGGGATCATGTGATGTATGTGAACATCTTATGTATACAGAATTATTTTGATGTGTGCACATATTTACCCACCTGGTGGGGGGTGTAGACCACCACTCCCTCCTCCTCTTCTTCTTGACCTGGGTGGTTTGATTCTGGTGGATGAGAAGATCCGGCCTCCTCTGCCTCGACTTCCACCATTGCACATAGATCGGGGGGGGAGTGCAGACATCAGAGGGGGAACTGCAGACATCAGGGGGGGAACTGCAGACATCAGAGGGGAAGTGACCCAGACATTTGCAGAGGGTCCTTCCTGCTCTCCCTCCGACTGCTCCTCAAACTCATCAGGGAGGGAAGTGCAGACATCAGAGGGGGAACTGCAGACTCCAGGGGGGGAACTGCAGACATCAGAGGGGGAACTGCAGACATCGGGGGAGGACTGCAGACATCAGAGGGGGAAGTGGCCAAGACAGTTGCAGAGGGTCCGGCCTGCTCTCCCTCCAACTGCTCCTCCAACTCTTTCTCCATCGACACCTGCACCACGTTCAGAACAGGCCTTTTTCGTCTTTGTAGTTTTGTCGATGGAACGGGAAGCCCTGTAAATAATCACACAATGTTAAGAATTTAAACCAGAAACTCAGAATTCATAACAAAGTAATAAATCAAGAAATTCTGAGATGTATTTATCTGCTTGGGATTATGATTATACACATGGTGTATTTTCCTCAATTTGTGGTTTTATAATATGCGAAAACAAGTGTTATAGATGGATAGAACTAGTCGAAGTTACAAGGTACGATGAGCTAACACAGGGATTTGTTAGGAGGATGTGCTATAGTGCCGCGGCCCAGGACTGGGCCCTGGAAGATTGTTTGCCAAGCCGCGGTGATCAGGGACATCTTTAACGTGGTACTAATGAAGCGCTTCCATTATAGAATCGCTTCATTTGTACAGGAGAACCAGGAAGCGGTGAAGGATCTGTACTCACCGCTTCCTGGTCCTCGGCTCGGCTATCGGCTGTGCAGGGCTGCTCACAGCGTGAGGTCGCTCTGTGACCTCACACTGTGCCCCGCGATACACAGCCGACAGCAGAATGAAGAGGATTGCGATGGTGACCAGGAGCAGGAGAGGTAAGTGTTTTTTTTTAATTTGCAATGACATAAGGGCTGATGTCTGACCTGGGGGCTGACATGAGGGGGCTGATGGCTGACATAAGAAGCTGATGGCTGACATAAGGGGCTAATGGCTGACATAAGGGGCTAATGGCTGACATAAGGGCAGATGACTGACATGGGGGGCTGATGGCTTATATGGGGGGCTGATGGCTGACATGGGGAGCTGATGGCTAACATGGCGGGCTGATGGCTGACATGGGGGCTTATGGCTGACATGGGGGCTGATAGATGGCTAAAGGTTGGGGGGTTGATCTGAGGCATTGGGGGTCTGATCTGAGGTCTGATTAACATTGGGGGTCTGATTGCTGGTCTGACCTGACGTGTAATGAAAAATATTTTTTTCTTATTGTTCTAATTGTTCTTATATAGGGCGAAAAATACGGTACAGTGCAGCAGAGACCAGTGCAGAAGAGACCAGTGCAGCAGAGACCAGTGCAGCAGAGACCAGTGCAGTAGAGACCAATGCAGCAGAGACCCTAGTCAGTTAATATAGTCGTTATATAGTGTTATATATTTTAATATGCACCTTGTGTTTTGTTATGCGTCAGTCAGCGCCAACTAGCACCACCTAAACCCTGCCCACCCCCAAAGCCCCGCCCCAGAACCCCCCACTCGGTCCCTGGGAAAATTGTCTTGCATGAAACTGGTCCTTGGTGCAGCCACTTCTGTAGGGTATTGTGGCTGGGTTATTGATGGTTTGGGAAACTAAACAACACTTCTGCAATTAGATATGGCGTTATTGGATGGTGTTATGTTTTTTTAAGTTACTTTTGGTGGCTGCCAGCATTATACTGTCTGCCAAGCCACATATTCATAATCTGCAGCCTGCCCGCCCTCCCTCCCTGTTGACTAAGATGTCACAGTCACTTATTAGAAGGGGGCTTAAACTTGCTTGCCGATAGGTGGTGACCAGTGAGTGGACATGATGGTTAAATTCTATTTATCCATACATGGTTCCCGCACAGTATGTATAACTCTATATATGTATACAATCACAGCAGGGGAGAGATGTATGACATAATCGGATGATTTTGTACATGTACATGGTATTAAGTAATCACTTGTGACAAAACCCCTGTTTTATGAATGCCCAGACTCTTATATTTCGTCTGCTGTTCATTTAGTTAACCCTATTTCGCCCTTCAAATGTACAAAAACCACCTTATCTGCCTGTGACGCAGTTAGCAAACACAATAGACATTAACAAACACAATGGATATTGCCTGTGATACATTTAGCAAACACAATGGTCTTATTCATTGACTGCATGGAACTATGTCTGGCCCCTTTATCCAATTATCTCCAGGATAGAGAGGATAGATTTTACTGTTAATGTGGGATTGTGTTATATCTTACTGTATATTGATTGGTCACAGTATTTTGTGTGCCTGTTCCCCACAAAGGCCTCATTACTGTATATATACATTACAGAGTGTTGTTGAGAGAGGGACCAAACTCATGCAAGCATTGTTCCTGGGCATAATCTTGAATTGGATTACTCAATCATACTTTAGCCTCTTGATGTCACACCATTTTTTGGGGATGGCTGGTATTTCATGCCGCACTCCATATTTGGCATATTACTCTGATTGAAGAGACAGTACTATCTCCATTTTGTCCTTTATTTTCGTGGTCCGGTCATATCCCCAAAGAATAAATTGCTGATGGATAAAGATGAAAGCATATATTCAAAACATTTTTAGTATACCACATATTAAACATATATCCAGAAAAAAAAACAAAAAAAAAAAACATTGAAAGTCAAATTAAAATTTTCATGTTACTGTTAAGCATCCTGATTCTCTTGAGATTCTATGTGTGTGGGCTCTGACATATCACATATTGCCCAAGTAAGTTGAGATGTACCTGTCTTTTTAAGGCACGGTACCGTATGTATAGATGGGTAACCTCGCCGCGGTGCATCCTGTGTGATGCAAAATGAACCTGTAAAACCTTACATTCAGACTAAGAAAGCTCTTGGTCATAAAATAGAATCTATATACAGATGTAACAACGTTAGCGATCCCTTTTTTCTCATAAGGAAAGAAACGAATCGCGATTCTAACCTGCAATTCATAACAAAGCCAGTAGATGGCAGTATTATCCAATCTTAATTAAAACCACAGTAGCTGTTTTAACTAAATTACAAATACACACAAGGCTATATGCCAAAAGCCAGGTATAATTCAAGCCAGCACCTATTCATAAAACAGGTAAGGCTACTTTCACACTAGCGTTCGGGTGTCCACTTGTGAGCTCCATTTGAAGGGGCTTACAAGCGGCCCCGAACGCATCCATCCAGCACTAATGCATTCTGAGTGGACTCGGATCCGCTCAGAATGCATCAGTCTGGCAGCGTTCAGCCGCCGCTCCGCAGGCAGACACCTGAACGCTGCTTGCAGCGTTCAGGTGTCCACCTAGCTGTGCGGATCCATCCAGACTTACAATGTAAGTCAATGGAGACAGATCCGTTTGAAGATGACACAATATGGCTCAATCTTCAAACAGACCCGTCCCCCATTGAGATTTTTAAAACCATCTCTCATCTAACTGAGAGTCAATAAATCTAAAAAAAAAAAAATTCTCTAAAAACTTTCGGGTAGCTTGGGGGACCATGCACCTAAATCTTTATCATTAGGGTGACAAAATTATATATATTTTTTTTATTGCTAGCTAATTCTTCTCTAACTGTTTAGGAAGGCTGTATAAAAATTTACGGCTTTCTAATTGTTCTAATATATATTTAATAACCCATCTATGCTGTTTTGTTATGTACACTAATTTGCATAAATATGCATATTAGCCTACTTTCCATTATGAACAGCGCCATCTATTGGATCCATAGTCTTATGTCCTACAGTCTGCAAACTATTATCAATTTCCACATGGACAGCGCCATCTATTGGATACATAGTCTTATGGCCTACAGTCTGTAGACTATCATCATTTTCCTCATGGACAGCGCCATCAATTGGATCCATAGTCTTATTGCCTGTAGAGATGGGAAGTTCGGATCTTCGATTCATGAATCGAATCTTCGTCTCACTCGCTGAGCTAACAAGAAGCAAGTGAACTGAAGCTTAGGTTGCGCAATGCGCATGCGCAGAAGCTTCGATCCACTTGCTGACTCGGCTCTTGGTCTGAGTCAGGAAGTTTATTCTTTAAAACCCTGTGTGTAAGGGTCCATTGACATGTCCGTGATGTGTTGCGGACCCTCAAATTGCTGGTCCGCAACACACCCGGCCGGCACCCGCTATAGAAATGCCTATTCTTGTCCGCAGTTGCGGACAAGAATAGAACATGTTCTATCTTTTGCCGATCTGTGGACCGGAAGATCAGGGCCGCGCTCCGCAAATGCGGAAGCGGAGAGCACATAATGTGCTCTCCGCTTCACGTCCGGGCCCATATATTGCGGAACGGGTGCGGACCCTTTTGCGGATGTGTGAATGGAGCCTAAATGTGTAATTATCTACCCCACTGTAGGGGAAAAAAAAACAAGCATCCAGGGGGGGGGGGGGGGGAATTTAACACTCGGGTAAATATAATTAAAATGGAGGATTAAATGTGTAAATGTATTTTTAAAAAAATACATCTCTTTCAATAGATATATAGCTACTGAATGAGACAGAAGAAGAGATGTCTTTAACATATATCTCCTTGAGAAGATAATTTGACCCTAAAGGGTTAATTCAACCTGTAGTCTAAACGGTGTGTCCTGTCACTTCTCTTATCTCTCTGCTGACTGCTGCCTGTCCCTTAACCTCATCACTGCTGCAGCCTGGTCATCAGCCTCAGTGTAAACTGTTCGAGTGAATCACGATTCTTTTAACTCAAAGAATTGAACGAGTGTACAGACTCCCTGTACAGTGTGTGACTCAGAGCTGCTTGCCTGAGCTCTGATTGGTTGCAGGCTGGGGTGGGCGGGACTGGCTTCCACTCTAGGATCAGACTACACTCCTCCCTGCTGTGGTGTCTCTCTGCTCTGCTACCTGACTGCCTAGTTTATCAGCTGGAACACTGTTTGCAATATCTTGTCCTTATTTATGCAAATGAGCTTACTTGACAAAACATTATAGAAAGGTTATTTGAATTTACTGTATTCAGACAATTAGAAAACAGAACATTTTTATGCAGCCCTCTTAAGCAGTGAAAGAGCAGTTAGCTAGCAAAAAAAAATAAAAAAAAAATTACTATTGTTTTTCACCCTAATGGTAACGACTGGTGCATAGGACCCCTAGAAATCCAAAATAGAGTAATATTGAGATTTACTGGCTTTCTCCTTTTGGATTGAGAGCTAGTTTAATATGTCTTAGGCTGTTACTGTGAGGTATTCTGATGGTACCTGTCTCCCAGATAGGACATTGGTTTATACCTTGCTTATGTCATATAGCCTTCAGTTAAAAAAAGAACTGGTTGATGTTGTCTTTTGTTATTTACTTATTAAAAGGTTATAAATGGTAGGCTGGGAACTAATAATAAGTGGTTATTAATATTAGGTAAAGACAAATGAAACTATTTGTTTGTCTGTTATTTATATACGATGGGCATATCTGTCTCAGTATTGTAACTAACAGCAATGTATCTCACTCCTGTTGTAACCAACACCAACCCCCAACATTGTCCATCTAATATTAAAGAAGAAAATTGTGGTGGCACACTCTCATTTGGATAAAAATTATTATTTAATGTTTTTAGATAAAGTTTAGTTTATAATAATAAATTCTCTGGGTATTAAGATTTAAATGAAAAATAAGATAAAAATGAAGACAATTAAAAATGATGATGAAAGTTCAAAGTCTTGCAAAGAGTTTTTAACGGGTCTCTTCTGTAAGTATTGGATGGTGATATCATGTAGGCAAAAATGAGAACAGTTCACTTTTATAGGTTGGCGTTGTTCTTTCAAGGCTGTGCAATGTAACTAGTGCAAAAAAATTCTGTATATTGAAAAGTCGGTGCAAAAAAATGTTAATAAAAACATACGTAGTTGATTGAGGTATATAGCTTGAAAAAAGGTGCTCAATTAAAATAAATGTTGTGCACAACAAAGGTTAGTTAAAGTCCGTGTATTGCCTCCAGGCTGGTGGGTATATCTTATATTGAATATTCTTATGTTATATCACTCACCGGTGACAATAATTATAAAAATATATAAATGCCACAGTAATTTTCCCGTGTGTTCACCGGGTTTCCCAGTGTTGGGATCTCTGCCTTGTAAAGAAATAGCGCTTCTGCTGGCAAATAATCAGTATGCTTTGACAGTAATATGTTATTGCTGCTGGTAGTGCATACTATCTTCATCTGTTCCGATATTTTTTCCCCTTTAGGCAAGGACCTGCGTGGCGTCCCACGTGATCGCTAGCCTTACCATGTGATGCGCACACGTGATTGTGATGCGGTGTGACGTCACTTGGTATTTGTTTTTGATTGGCCAATCCTTTCCACTGCGGGAAGATTTGAAAAATTATCGTGACGGTTGATATTTCTCGTCCGAATGATTTTCAGTTCCAGAAGTCCGGGTTAATTGTAGTCCTCACTAGTTCCTCAGACCAGACGCGTTTCGGGACACTTATGGTCCCTTCCTCAGTGGTCAAGTTATGATGTATCCGGAGCAAGTGAGGATTTATGTGATGTTTTCTTTAAGGGGTGTTGCTTTCAATTTACTTGGGTTATTTAGGAATTCTGGTGCGGATTTTATCAGCTGATGGATGCTGTTTACTTTGGTTGTTTGGAGATTTTGGTCCGGATTCTCTCTACTAGATGGATGAGTAATTTGGTGTGTGTTCACACTGTCTGTTCACATTAGGTTTCTGAGTGCGATTTTAGTATAATTTATATATGACATACTTTCTTATTAGTTTTTTGTACTTCATTTCAGTAATGTTTAAAGTGATCTCTCTTTTTATAGTGATGGATCTTGAATGTGACTTAATGCATCTTTAAGTGTGTTTGAAATGTGGTTATGATTTATCTCCTTATTTTATGTATCCCCATATCTTGGAGGAGTGATATTTAATAATTGAGATTTGTATGATTTCTGAATTTACAGTGCGGTTTCTGTGCGTTTTTTTGGAATAATATGAATTTTTATTTATGATGTCCAAATATATTTTAGAAGTTGGGGTTTCTTGTTCTCCTTAGTTGATTGAATTGGTATGATATATCAAGGACATTTCTGGGTTGTCTTTTTCTGGATGTCTTTTTTCTTGTCCAGACTGTTTAGTTCTGGTATTTATAGTTAGAGTATGTACCTGATTTGTGTGTCACATCAATTAACTCTGAGAGACCTTTTCTATTATATTAGACGTATTCTGAGTTTTGAGTGTGTTTGAAATGTGGTTATGATTTATCTCCTTATTTTATGTATCCCCATATCTTGGAGGAGTGATATTTAATAATTGAGATTTGTATGATTTCTGAATTTACAGTGCGGTTTCTGTGCGTTTTTTTGGAATAATATGAATTTTTATTTATGATGTCCAAATATATTTTAGAAGTTGGGGTTTCTTGTTCTCCTTAGTTGATTGAATTGGTATGATATATCAAGGACATTTCTGGGTTGTCTTTTTCTGGATGTCTTTTTTCTTGTCCAGACTGTTTAGTTCTGGTATTTATAGTTAGAGTATGTACCTGATTTGTGTGTCACATCAATTAACTCTGAGAGACCTTTTCTATTATATTAGACGTATTCTGAGTTTTGTGTTTATTTGCGGTGTCTTCTGCGGTTTCTGTGCGGTTTCTCAACTGGGGTTAGTTATATTGAGAGGGTTAGGATGCGTGGTTAGGATCTCAATATAACTAACCCCAGTTGAGAAACCGCACAGAAACAGCAGAAGACACTGCAAATAAACACAAAACTCAGAATACGTCTAATATAATAGAAAAGGTCTCTCAGAGTTAATTGATGTGACACACAAATCAGGTACATACTCTAACTATAAATACCAGAACTAAACAGTCTGGACAAGAAAAAAGACATCCAGAAAAAGACAACCAAGAAATGTCCTTGATATATCATACCAATTCAATCAACCAAGGAGAACAAGAAACCCCAACTTCTAAAATATATTTGGACATCTTAAATAAAAATTCATATTATTCCAAAAAAACGCACAGAAACCGCACTGTAAATTCAGAAATCATACAAATCTCAATTATTAAATATCGCTCCTCCAAGATATGAGGATACATAAAATAAGGAGATAAATCATAACCACATTTCAAACACACTAAAAGATGCATTAAGTCACATTCAAGATCCATCACTATAAAAAGAGAGATCACTTTAAACATTACTGAAATGAAGTACAAAAAACGAATAAGAAAGTATGTAATCTATAAATTATACTAAAATCGCACTCAGAAACCTAATGTGAACAGACAGTGTGAACACACACCAAATAACTCATCCATCTAGTAGAGAGAATCCGGACCAAAATCTCCAAACAACCAAAGTAAACAGCATCCATCAGCTGATAAAATCCACACCAGAATTCCCAAATAACCCAAGTAAATTGAAAGCAACACCCCTTAAAGAAAACAGCACATAAATCCTCACTTGCTCCGGATACATCATAACTTGACCACTGAGGAAGGGACCATAAGTGTCCCGAAACGCGTGTGGGCTGAGGAACTAGTGAGGACTACAATTAACCCGGACTTCTGGAACTGAAAATCATTCGGACGAGAAATATCAACCGTCACGATAATTTTTCAAATCTTCCCGCAGTGGAAAGGATTGGCCAATCAAAAACAAATACCAAGTGACGTCACACCGCATCACAATCACGAGCGCGCATCACATGGTAAGGCCAGCGATCACGTGGGACGCCACGCAGGTCCTTGCCTAAAGGGGAAAATATCAGAACAGATGAAGATAGTATGCACTACCAGCAGCAATAACATATTACTGTCAAAGCATACTGATTATTTGCCAGCAGAAGCGCTATTTCTTTACAAGGAAGAGATCCCAACACTGGGAAACCCGGTGAACACACGGGAAAATTACTGTGGCATTTATATATTTTTATAATTATTGTCACCGGTGAGTGATATAACATAAGACTATTCAATATAAGATATACCCACCAGCCTGGAGGCAATACACGGACTTTAACTAACCTTTGTTGTGCACAACTTTTATTTTAATTGAGCACCTTTTTTCAAGCTATATACCTCAATCAACTACATATGTTTTTATTAACATTTTTTTGCACCGACTTTTCAATATACTGAATTTTTTTGCACTAGTTACATTGCACAGCCTTGAAAGAACAACGCCAACCTATAAAAGTGAACTGTTCTCATTTTTGCCTACATGATATCACCATCCAATACTTACAGAAGAGACCCGTTAAAAACTCTTTACAAGACTTTGAACTTTCGTCATCATTTTTAATTGTCTTCATTTTTATCTTTTTTTTCATTTAAATCTTAATACACAGAGAATTTTTATTATAAACTAAACTTTATTAAACTTTATTTAACTAAAAACATTAAATAATAATTTTTATCCAAATGAGAGTGTGCCACCGCAATTTTCTTCTTTAATATCATATACTCTCACGGTTTTAGGTGTACTGGCGAGTGAGCACCTCTATCCATATAGAGTCTCAGGAACTATTTCATTTAAATTGTCCATCTAATGTTATCAAGCTGTGATGGAAGAAAGAAGAAGCACTACGCCTTTTGTTATCTTTGTTTTGTTTTTCCTTTGGAGAATGTTTAGGTGGGGGAAGGGTTTGGTGCTGGTGACTCTAGCAATTCTGTTTTATGATTTATTTTTTATTCTGTGTGTTGATACATCGCGATACCAAATTGATAAACTTTAATGTTTTACTACTCTTTCATCATAAAATCCGTTTTGTGCTGAATAAATTTGTATTTTGAATCACCATAGACTAAAATAGATGACATCCTGATGCAAACTGGACAGATTTCTTTCCATTCATAATACATTGGGATATGCCTGATCAGTTATTTCCCAGCATATAGCCTCCAGAGTCCATGTGACAGGCCAAAACGAGGGGATGCATGTCCGAGTGACACCAGAGTCCATGATCCCTGCGTTTTGGCCTATGTCACATGGACTCTTGTGTCACGCGGACATGCATCAAAGTTAGAGGTAGGTGGAGAGTCCTTAAAAATGATTTCAGGGATTTAGGTCAAAAGCTGAGGGCAAGGACCTCAAAGGTAGTATTTTCCGAAATACTGCCTGTACCACGAGCCACACAAGAAAGGCAACGGGAGATTAGGGAGATTAACAAGTGGCTCAAGAACTGGTGTAGGAAGGAGGGGTTTGGGTTCCTGGAGAACTGGGACGATTTTTCTATCGGCTACAGGCTCTATCGTAGGGACGGGCTGCACCTCAATGGGGAAGGGGCAGCTGTGCTGGGGAGAAAGATGGCTAGAAGGTTGGAGGAGTGTTTAAACTAGGGACTGGGGGGGAGGGTAATTACGTTATAGGACGGGAAGATAGCGCAGATAGAGACCGGGGGCAAGGTAATGGGACTGGGGGAGGAATGGAAGGAGGGACTAGAACAGTTCAGAAGGAAAGGTGTAGGGTAAAAAATATACATAAACCTCTCAAATGTATGTATACTAATGCCAGAAGTCTGACTAATAAAACTGGTGAACTGGAATTAGTGATGTGTGAGGAGAACTATGACATAGTGGGAATAACTGAGACATGGCTGGATGATAGCTATGACTGGGCGGTTAATGTACAAGGTTACAGTCTGTTTAGAAAGGATCGTCAAAACCGGAGAGGGGGAGGGGTCTGCCTTTATGTAAAGTCTGGTCTAAAGCCCACACTCCGCGAAGATATAAGTGAGGGACAAGAACATGTGGAGTCAGTGTGGGTAGAGACACATGGAGCTAAAAACAACAATAAATTACTAATAGAAGTTTACTATAAACCACCTAATATACCAGAGTCCACAGAAAATCCATTACTAAACGAGATAGACGAGGCGGAAAATCATAATAAGGTGGTTATTATGGGGGACTTCAACTACCCAGATATAGACTGGGAAACTGAAACTTGTATATCTCATAAAGGAAACAGGTTCTCAGCAATAACCAAAGACAATTACCTCTCCCAACTGGTTCAGGACCCGACTAGAGGGACGGCCATACTGGACTTAGTATTAACCAATAGGTCGGACAGAACAACAGACGTGCAGGTTGGGGGACACCTGGGAAATAGTGACCACAAAGTAATAACCTTCCAATTATCATTCAAAAGAGCATTTCTACAGGGAGGAACAAAAATACCAAACTTCAAAAAAGCTAAATTTAGCCAACTAAGAGAGGCCATAGGCCAAACTAACTGGGACAAAGTCCTCAAAAATAAAAATACAGCCACAAAATGGGATATCTTTAAAAGCATCCTAAAATCTCATTTATGGTAATGAAAGGTTAAGGAACAAAAAGAAACCAATGTGGATAAATAGAACTGTAACGAAAGCAATAAATGACAAAAAGAAAGCATATCATTTACTGAAACAGGAGGGGAGCACGGAAGCACTGAAAAACTATAAGGAAAAAAATAGAACATGTAAAAAACAAATAAAAGCGGCCAAACTAGAGACCGAGAGATTAATTGCCAAAGAGAGTAAAACTAACCCTAAAATGTTCTTCAATTATATAAATGTTAAAAAGTATAAATCTGAAGGTGTCGGCCCTTTAAAGAGTAATGAGGGGGAAGTCGCAGAGAGCGATGAGGAGAAAGCAAAGCTGTTAAATATTTTTTTCTCCAATGTATTCACTGAGGAAAATAAATTGTCAGATGACATGCAGAATGCAAAAATAAATTCCCCATTAAAAGTGTCCTGTCTGACCCAGGAAGAAGTACATCAGCGACTTAAAAAGATTAAAATAGACAAATCGCCAGGACCGGATGACATACACCCCCGTATCCTAAAGGAATTAAGTAATGTCATAGCCAGACCCTTATTTCTGATATTTGCAGACTCTATACTGACAGGGAATGTCCCACAGGATTGGCGCATGGCATACAGTCATGTGAAAAAATTAGAACACCCTTTGAAAGCATGTGGTTTTTTGTAACATTTTTAATAAAAGGTTATTTCATCTCCGTTTCAACAATACAGAGAGATTAAAGTAATCCAACTAAACAAAGAAAACTGAAGAAAAGTCTTTTCAAGATCTTCTGTAAATGTCATTCTACAAAAATGCCTATTCTAACTGAGGAAAAAGATAGGACACCCTCACATGTATTCCCTCTTAAATTGGCTCAGATCTCACACAGGTATATCACACCAGGTGCACATAATTAGTAGATCGTTACTCTGCATGTTGAATGAGGCTTGCCCTATTTAAACCTCAGACATTTAGTTTGGTGTGCTCCTGACTGTTGAAGTGAGAGTGAGCACCATGGTGAGAGCAAAAGAGCTGTCAGAGGACTTCAGAAAAAAGATTGTAGCAGCCTATGAGTCTGGGAAGGGATTTAAAAAGATCTCAAAAGATTTTGAAATCAGCCATTCCACTGTCCGGAAGATAGTCTACAAGTGGAGGGCTTTCAAAACAACTGCCAACATGCCCAGGACTGGTCGCCCCAGCAAGTTCACCCCAAGAGCAGACCGCAAGATGCTAAAAGAGGTCTCCAAAAACCCTAAAGTGTCATCTCGAGAACTACAGCAGGCTCTGGCTACTGTTGATGTAGAAGTACATGCCTCTACAATCAGAAAGAGACTGTACAAGTTTAACTTGCATGGGAGGTGTGCAAGGAGGAAACCTTTGCTTTCCAAGAGAAACATCGAGGCCAGACTGACATTTGCCAGAGAAAAAGTTGACAAAGACCAGGACTTCTGGAATAATGTTCTTTGGACAGATGAGTCCAAAATTGAATTATTTGGACACAACAGCAGAGGACATGTTTGGCGTAAACCAAACACAGCATTCCAAGAAAAGAACCTCATACCAACTGTGAAGCATGGAGGTGGAAGTGTCATGGTTTGGGGCTGCTTTGCTGCAGCAGGACCTGGTCAGCTCACCATCATAGAATCCACGATGAATTCTACTGTGTATCAGAAGGTGCTTGAATAACATGTGAGACCATCAGTTAGAAAATTAAAGCTGAAGCGGAACTGGACCATGCAACATGACAATGACCCAAAACATACTAGTAAATCAACCAAAGATTGGCTGAAAAAGAAGAAATGGAGAGTCCTGGAATGGCCAAGTCAAAGTCCAGATTTGAATCCCATTGAGATGCTGTGGGGTGACTTGAAAAGGGCTGTACGTGCAAGAAACCCCTCAAACATCTCACAGCTGAAAAAGTTCAGCATTGAGGAGTGGGGTAAAATTTCCTCAGACCGATGTCGAAGACTGGTAGATGGCTACAAGAACCGTCTCACTGCAGTTATTTCAGCCAAAGGAGGTAACACTCGCTATTAGGGGCAAGGGTGTCCTATCTTTTTCCTCAGTTAGAATAGGCATTTTTGTAGAATGACATTTACAGAAGATCTTGAAAAGACTTTTCTTCAGTTTTCTTTGTTTAGTCAGATTACTTTAATCTCTCTGTATTGTTGAAACGGAGATGAAATAACCTTTTATTAAAAATGTTACAAAAAACCACATGCTTTCAAAGGGTGTCCTAATTTTTTCACATGACTGTATGTGGTGCCAATATTCAAAAAGGGGACAAAAACAGAGCCTGGAAACTATAGGCCGGTAAGTTTAACATCTGTTGTGGGTAAACCGTTTGAAGGTTTTCTGAGAGATGCTATATTAGAGCATCTCAACAGAAATAAGCATATAACGCCATATCAGCATGGCTTCGTGAGGGATCGGTCATGTCAGACTAATTTAATCAGTTTCTATGAGGAGGTAAGTTCTAGACTTGACAGCGGCGAATCAATGGATGTCGTATATCTGGACTTCTCCAAAGCATTTGACACTGTACCACATAAAAGGTTAGTATATAAAATGAGAATGCTCGGACTGGGAGAAAACATCTGTATGTGGGTAAGTAACTGGCTCAGTGATAGAAAACAGAGGGTGGTTATTAACGGTACACACTCAGATTGGGTCACTGTCACTAGTGGGGTACCTCAGGG
The DNA here is from genome assembly GCF_014858855.1 of Bufo gargarizans. Lineage (NCBI taxonomy): Eukaryota > Metazoa > Chordata > Amphibia > Anura > Bufonidae > Bufo > Bufo gargarizans. The sequence continues at coordinate 137,878,187 of NC_058088.1, forward strand.
GTCAGTATTGGGCCCTATTCTCTTCAATATATTTATTAATGATCTTGTAGAAGGCTTGCATAGTAAAGTATCAATTTTCGCAGATGACACTAAACTGTGTAAAGTAATTTACACTGATGAGGACAGTATACTACTACAGAGGGATCTGGATAGATTGGAGGCTTGGGCAGATAAGTGGCAGATGGGGTTTAACACTGATAAATGTAAAGTTATGCACATGGGAAGGAAAAATGCAAGTCACCAGTACATACTAAATGGTAAAACACTTGGTAACACTGACATGGAAAAGGATCTAGGAATTTTAATAAACAGCAAACTAAGCTGCAAAAACCAGTGTCAGGCAGCTGCTGCCAAGGCCAACAAGATAATGGGTTGCATCAGAAGGGGCATAGATTCCCGTGATAAGAACATAGTCCTACCACTTTACAAATCGCTAGTCAGACCACACATGGAGTACTGTGTACAGTTCTGGGCTCCTGTAAACAAGGCAGACATAGCAGAGCTGGAGAAGGTCCAGAGGAGGGCATCTAAAGTAATAACTGGAATGGGGCAACTACAGTACCCTGAAAGATTATCAAAATTAGGGTTATTCACTTTAGAAAAAAGACGACTGAGGGGAGATCTAATTAATATGTATAAATATATCAGGGGTCAGTACAGAGATCTATCCCATCAGCTATTTATCCCCAGGACTGTGACTGTGACGAGGGGACATCCTCTGCGTCTGGAGGAAAGAAGGTTTGTACACAAACATAGAAAAGGATTCTTTACGGTAAGAGCAGTGAGAATATGGAACTCTCTGCCTGAGAAGGTGGTGATGGTGAGTACAATAAAGGAATTCAAGAGGGCCCTGGACGTATTTCTGGAGCTTAATAATATTACAGGCTATAGCTACTAGAGAGGGGTCGTTGATCCAGGGAGTTATTCTGATTGCCTGATTGGAGTCAGGAAGGAAGTTTATAGTCCCCTAAAGTGGAGAAAATTGGCTTCTACCTAATAGGGTTTTTTTTTCTTTGCTTTTCTCTGGATCAACTTGCGGGATAACAGGCCAAACTGGATGGACAAATGTCTTTTTTTGGCCTTATGTACTATGTTACTAAATAACAAAAGGCAACATAAAACAGTTCTTTTTTTTAACTGAAGGCTATATGACATAAGCAAGGTATAAACCAATGCCCTATCAGTGAGACAGGTATGATCAGCATACCTCACAGTAGCAGGTATGTGTCAGTAAGTCTCAATATCACTCTATTTTGGATTTCTAGGGGTCGTATGCACCAGTCATTACCATTAGGGTGAAAACAATAGTATTTTTATTTTATTTTATTTTTTTACGCTAGCTAACTCCTCTTTCACTGCTTAAGAGGGCTGCATAAAAATGTTCTGTTTTCTAATTGTCTGAATACAGTAAATTCAAATAACCTTTCTATAATGTTTTGTCAAGTAAGCTCATTTGCATAAATAAGGACAAGATATTGCAAACAGTGTTCCAGCTGATAAACCAGGCAGTCAGGTAGCAGAGCAGAGAGACACCAACAGCAGGGAGGAGTGTAGTCTGATCCTAGAGTGGAAGCCAGCCCCGCCCACCCCAGCCTGCAACCAATCAGAGCTCAAGCAAGTAGCTCTGAGTCACACACTGTACAGGAGGGAGTCTAAGAATCGAATGAGTCTGTACACTCATTCGATTCTTTGAGTTAAAAGAATCGTGAGTCACTCGAACAGTTTACACTGAGGCTGATGACTAGGCTGCAAGCAGTGATGAGGTTAAGGGACAGGCAGCAGTCAGCAGAGAGATAAGAGTAGTGACAGGACACACAGTTTAGACTACAGGTTGAATTAACCCTTTAGGGTCAAATTATCTTCTCAAGGAGATATATGTTAAAGACATCTCTTCTTCTATCTCATTCAGTAGCTATATAACTATTAAAAGAGATGTTTTTTTTTTATACATTTACACATTTAATCCTCCATTTTAATTATATTTACCCCATTTATATTTTTTTCCCCCTACACATTTAGGCTCCATTCACATGTCCGCAAAAGGGTCCGCACCGGTTCCGCAATTTTGCGGAACGGGTGCCGACGTGAAGTGGAGAGCACATTATGTGCTCTTCGCTTCCGCATTTGCGGAGCGCAGCCCCGAACTTCCGGTCAGCAGCTCGGCAAAAGATAGAATATGTCCTATTCTTGTCCGCAACTGCGGACAAGAATAGGCATTTTTATAGCGGGTGCCGGCCGGGTGTGTTGCGGACCAGCAATTTGCAGGTCCGCAACACAACACGGCCATGTGAATGGACCCTTACACACAGGGTTTTAAAGAATAAACTTCCTGACTCAGATCAAGAGCCAAGTCAGCAAGTGGATCGAAGCTTCCGCGCATGCGCATTGCGCAACCTAATCTTCGGTTCACTTGTTTCTTGTTAGCTCAGCGAATGAATCGAAGATTCGATTCATGAATCGAAGCTCCGAACTTCCCATCTCTACAGGCAATAAGCCTATATATCCAATAGATGGCGCTGTCCATGTGGAAATTGATAATAGTTTGCAGACTGTAGGACATAAGACTATGGATCCAATAGATGGCGCTGTTCATAATGGAAAGTAGGCTAATATGCATATTTATGCAAATTAGTGTACATAACAAAACAGCATAGATGGGTTATTAAATATATATTAGAACAATTAGAAAGCCGTAAATTTTTATACAGCCTTCCTAAACAGTTAGAGAAGAATTAGCTAGCATTAAAAAAAAAAATATATATATTTTTTTTTTTTTTTTTTTTTTTTTTTTTTTATAATTTTGTCACCCTAATGATAAAGATTTAGGTGCATGGTCCCCCAAGCTATCCAAAAGCTCTTAGACAATTTTGAGATTTACTGACTCTCAGTTAGATCAGAGATGGTTTTAAATATTTCATAGTGCACCAGGCTGCCATTGTAAGGTATCCCAGTTACCTGTTTTATGAATATGTGCTGGCATTTGACATATAGCTTGTGCTATGTTTTAAATGTGCCATCTGCTGGTTGCAGAGATGATTTGCATTCTGATATTTTAGTTACTATGTGCCATCTGCTGGTTGTAGGGATGAATTGCATTCAGATTTTTAAATTACTATTTTTAGTTAGTGATGGGAAGTTCAGATCTTTCACATGAATCGGTTCATTTGAATCAGCTTATTCAAATGAACCGATTCATGAATCGGATCTCCGGTTCACTTCATGAGCCGGCAGAGGCAAGTGAACTGAAGATCAATGCGCATGCTCAGCTCATCGAATCTTTGGTTCACTTGCTGAGTCGGCTCTCAAGTGAACCGAAGGTCAGGAGGGACTGGCTTCTGGCAAACACAGCTCTGCTGCAGTGAAGCAGACTGTGATAATTGTCTGAGAGCGTTAAAAGAATCGTGTCACCGAGTCCCTACCAGACTTCCTGCTCTGCTACAGCATGTAGCAGAGCTGTGTGTGTACAGGGTGCATGTAGCAGTGTAGCATGATGCTACACTGCTGCATGCACCCTGTACACACACAGCTCTGCTACATGCTAGATTAATGCCCCCCCCCCCCCCTTGCCCCCGGACGGACTTATAGGGAGCCGCAGAGCAGGGAGCCTGGCAGGGACTCGGTGACTCACGGTTCTTTTAACTCAAAAGAATCAAATGAGTCTCTGACTCATTCGATTCTTTTAACTAATAGACTCAGCCGATTCTCGGAGTCCCTGCGACTCCCCCTGTGCTGGTAGGCAGTGCTGGCTGCCTCTGATTGGCTGGAGGGCGGGGAGGGGTGGGGCTAGCGTCCACTGGAGGCTCCTATTACACTGCCTGCTGCTGATCTGACTGAGCCGTTTCATTCGGATCAGCTCAGTCAGAGGAACCGACTCTTCCGGATCAGTGAACTGAATCGGTTCAAAAGAACGATTCGTTCATGATCCGGACATCACTATTTTTAGTTACTTTATCGTTTTTCACTTTTGCAATTGTGAAGAGAGTGGTAACGTTGCTACATCTGTATATTGTGTGTGTGTGTGTTATATAGTGTAGTACATATATAGTGGCAGGAAAATTGATTTGCTATGTGCATGTGATACAGTTTTTCCATGGACCATACATACATGCTGCTAAAATCGTGCGCTAACAAAACAAGAATGCTAATTTCACCAATTCGCATTATATACTGTCATGGGTGTAGGAACCCCCAAAAATCTGTGGGGGGGTCATCATTTTTGCTTGCTTGCCGGGTATATTCTTATTCAGTAAACTGCGAGTTGTTTATATTGTTACATTTTAAGTGTGTGTGTGTGTGTGTGTGAAAAATCTTACAACATGAAAATATTCAAAAGGAACAGTTCCTTGTTTATCAGGTCACAGAAATTAACCAAACGTTTGGCATATATTTCAGTTATTCCACTTAAAACTAGTGGTAATAATACTTTAAGTAATGCACTTTGCCTGATTTTAACAAAACAAAAGATCTTGTATAAATACAATTAAATACTATAACTATATAAATAGAACCAATATGCTCAAAAGATCTTGTATAAAAACAATTAAATACTATAACTATATAAATAGAAACAATTTTCTAACTGCAGAGTGAGACCCTCCAAGCACCACAACCACTGCAGCGTACTTCAGCTAACTAGGTGCAAGGTAGCTGTGAATGTAAATGTGTGCCTGCCACTGCCAGCTCACACACTAAAGGTACAGGAGATGTGTGGTAAGTGTGCACACATTCACACAAGGCTGTTCCCTATCCAGCTCAGTACACTCATTCCCCCCCTCCCCCCCTCCCCCCCTCCCCCCCTCCCCCCAGAAGGAGTGTGGAACACTGTGAGGCCTTTTTCTCCAAGCTGCTCCGGATCAGTGCTCTGGGCAGCTGGCTCCGAGTTGGAAGTGGGCACAATAACAAAAAAATATTTTTCATTACACCTCAGGTCAGACCACCAATCAGAACCCTAATGTTAATCAGACCTCAGCTAACAGCCCCAATAAGATCCTCAATGTTAATAAGACCTCAGCTCAGACCCCAATATGAATGACCCCCAATCAGACCTCAGATAAGAGCCCCATGCCTCATAGCATCCCCCAGTGCCTCTCATCAGGCAGTAATAACAGCCCCCCAATCATGTGCCAGTAATAACAGCCCTCCCCAATCATGTGCCAGTAATAACAGCCCTTCCCAATCATGTGCCAGTAATAACAGCCCCCCCCCAATCATGTGCCAGCAATAACAGGGCCCCCCATTATGTGCCAGTAATAACAGCCCCCCCAAATCATGTGCCAGTAATAACAGCCCCCCAATCATGTGCCAGCAATAACAGCCCTCCCAATCATGTGCCAGTAATAACATGGCCCCCCATTATGTGCCAGTAATAACAGGCCCCCCTCCATTATGAGCCAGTAATAACAGCCCCCCCCCCCCATTATGTGCCAGTAATAACAGGGCCCAGCCCCCTCAATCATGTTCCAGTAAAAGTATTGTATATATATTTTTTTAAAATAACACTTATACTTACCTCTTCCGGCCTGTGTCCTGAACTGTACGGCTCAGGCAGCACGATGACGTAATGTGCCGGCAGCCTATCAGAGGAACAGGAAAGGGACACACCTCTCCCCTGCTCTTCCGCACAGCCTTCTGTTTGTATCGCTGTCCTGAGGACGGCGATACAAACAGATTACTATGGAGATGAGAGCTTCCAAAATGGAAGCGCTCATCTCAGTGCCCCGCCGCCGCCGCACACATTGCCCCGTTGGGGGAAATTTCATCACCATACCTGTCCCCCCGCATTATTTCCTGGGGGGATCCGTCCCCCCTGCTTCCTATGCCTATGTATACTGTAACCAGTAAAAATGTGTTGAATTGACTTTCAGACAAAAAATAATAATATCGTATTAATATAGATAATAATCACATCTACAAATATTTCTGAATTTGTGATCTACAAAACAATCATTGTACTGCATGCAATATGTACAAAAACAACATATATGCTTTAAGAGAATATTACTTACAGTTAATATGATGTCATCTTCATCTTTCTCAAATATGTGTCCAAACTTTGATGTACTTCCAGTAGCCATTGTAGTCATTCACATGTAAAGTTCAACTACTGATGAATGCTTGATGAAGGGTAGTTCACACTTGTCACTGTCACTGGGCGGTTCTAATACTGTAATTACATCAGACGCTTTCTCACGCACGATTACGTTACCCGCTTATTTAAATTAGGGAGAGCGATAGCGAATATAATAAATTGAATATTATTCGGGAAAAAATATATATATAAATTACGATTTTGATTATTCCACCCGGCCGTTACCGTACTGGTGCTTCTTCCTGCTTGGCCTGCCTGACCAAAGTAATCGTCTAAGTCCGTCTAGCCAAATTTTCTCTTTTAGCAAACTATTAGAGATCGGCTAAATATTGCCATATATTCTTTTTATTGGAATATCCACGAATACAGGGAGTGCAGAATTATTAGGCAAGTTGTATTTTTGAGGATTAATTTTATTATTGAACAACAACCATGTTCTCAATGAACCCAAAAAACTCATTAATATCAAAGCTGAATATTTTTGGAAGTAGTTTTTAGTTTGTTTTTAGTTTTAGCTATTTTAGGGGGATATCTGTGTGTGCAGGTGACTATTACTGTGCATAATTATTAGGCAACTTAACAAAAAACAAATATATACCCATTTCAATTATTTATTTTTACCAGTGAAACCAATATAACATCTCAACATTCACAAATATACATTTCTGACATTCAAAAACAAAACAAAAACAAATCAGTGACCAATATAGCCACCTTTCTTTGCAAGGACACTCAAAAGCCTGCCATCCATGGATTCTGTCAGCGTTTTGATCTGTTCACCATCAACATTGCGTGCAGCAGCAACCACAGCCTCCCAGACACTGTTCAGAGAGGTGTACTGTTTTCCCTCCTTGTAAATCTCACATTTGATGATGGACCACAGGTTCTCAATGGGGTTCAGATCAGGTGAACAAGGAGGCCATGTCATTAGATTTTCTTCTTTTATACACTTTCTTGCCAGCCACGTTATGGAGTACTTGGACGCGTGTGATGGAGCATTGTCCTGCATGAAAATCATGTTTTTCTTACCTTGCAGACTTCTTCCTGTACCACTGCTTGAAGAAGGTGTCTTCCAGAAACTGGCAGTAGGACTGGGAGTTGAACTTGACTCCATCCTCAACCCAAAAAGGCCCCACAAGCTCATCTTTGATGATACCAGCCCAAACCAGTACTCCACCTCCACCTTGCTGGCGTCTGAGTCGGACTGGAGCTCTCTGCCCCTTACCAATCCAGCCATCTGGCCCATCAAGACTCACTCTCATTTCATCAGTCCATAAAACCTTAGAAAAATCAGTCTTGAGATATTTCTTGGCCCAGTCTTGACGTTTCAGCTTGTGTGTCTTGTTCAGTGGTGGTCGTCATTCAGCCTTTCTTACCTTGGCCATGTCTCTGAGTATTGCACGCCTTGTGCTTTTGGGCACTCCAGTGATGCTGCAGCTCTGAAATATGGCCAAACTGGTGGCAAGTGGCATCTTGGCAGCTGCATGCTTGACTTTTCTCAGTTCATGGGCAGTTATTTTGCGCCTTGGTTTTTCCACACTCTTCTTGCGACCCTGTTGACTATTTTGAATGAAACGCTTGATTGTTCGATGATCACGCTTCAGAAGCTTTGCAATTTTAAGAGTGCTGCATCCCTCTGCAAGATATCTCACTATTTTTGACTTTTCTGAGCCTGTCAAGTCCTTCTTTTGACCCATTTTGCCAAAGGAAAGGAAGTTGCCTAATAATTATGCACACCTGATATAGGGTGTTGATGTCATTAGACCACACCCCTTCTCATTACAGAGATGCACATCACCTAATATGCTTAATTGGTAGTAGGCTTTCGAGCCTATACAGCTTGGAGTAAGACAACATGCATAAAGAGGATGATGTGGTCAAAATACTTATTTGCCTAATAATTCTGCACGTAGTGTATTCTAAAATATATAGCAATATAGCAAATATATTTGTTGTTCAATCAACTTTGGCATACTCCTCCCTGACAAGCATCCCCGTCACCATGGGAACGCCTGTGGGTTAGAAAATACCATCAGATCTGAGTTTTCACGATCTCAGGTTTATTCTAACCCACAGGCGTTCCCATGGTGTCGGGGACGCTTGTCGGGGAGCAGTATGCCAAAGTGGAATAACAGTACACATTGAAAAAAAAATACGAATATTCTAAATAACGAATATATTTGCTATATTGCTATAACTTCATTTTTTCGAATATTCATAATATTCTAAAAAACTAAGTTATAGCAATATAGCGAATTACACTTATAGACTGCAATTTACCTAATATAGTGCTATAATATATATTTTTTTTAAATAGTGTAAATTTTTTCCAAAACTGAAGTTCAGAAGAGACAAAAACTTAGACTATAAAAAAAGATTATAGCACTATATTAGCTAAATTACAGTTTATATGTGTATTTTACAAATATTTGCTATATTGCTATGTGACGAAACGAACCTCGCCACAGTGTTTTGGAGGGGGCTGTTTGCCAGCCTACTGCCCCAGAATTACGCCCCTTTGAGCTACTTTTGCTAACTTTTAAACCGCTGAACCTATTCAAGTGAATTTTGGATAGGTTTGTCCCCAAGTTATACTGGTTAAAGTGATGTAAGTTATATGTATGGACAATGTAAACTCACAAAGTTGTAACAATTTATAATAAGTGTAACTTGTCAGCTTGGGAGGAATATGCTGGGTGTGTTTCTATTGTCCCATTGTGCCATTGTGTGTTTAAATGGTGATGTCTGTCCTGTTGTCTCCACATGTGTATTGTCGATTTCCCTTTGTCCTGAGAGATAATTGGATTGCGCCTCGGTTGTCTCCAGGACAGAGAGGAGGAAACCATGATGCATTGTGGGGATGTGTTTTATCTGTCCTGTGTCGTAGTCTTCCTTCTGGTCCCCTAGGGGCGTGTCAACCAGATGGGGACCTGCATAAATATGGGCGGGAAGCCCTCAATAAAGAGTTGCTGTTTTTACATTCAACATAGAGGCTTGTCTTGTATGGGGATTGCTATACGCTGTATACTCTCCTGGCTATTACTACTAGCTGTTGTAAGAGCTGTTCCTGTTCCTGGTTCCTGTGGTGGTATCAGTGTCGAGCGGAGTGCTTGGAGTCCTCGGGAGGCACTGGGAGCATCCATTAACGGAGGTACCCGGTTGGGGTGCTAGGAGATCCGTTACATTGGTGGCAGCAGTGGGATCGGTCCCACAGCCAGAAGGACAGCTACAGGAGACACCATTCCATGGATTTTATAATTTGAGGGCAACGCATATCTTAGTACAGCGACCCTGACAGCACCAGAATGGAAACAGCAGTGGAGTATGATGAGGGTGTCATGGATGACCGAGATGCAGTCCGCAAAGGCATCTGGTACCAGGTATTGGGTATTGTGGAGTATATGCGGGACGAGAGACTCCCCACGGAAGACCAGCGGTTGCTGAAGCGAGTAGCCCTGCGGATGCCCTTCCTGGGAGAGCAGCCCCATGGAGGAATGGGTAAAGGAATTTGAACTCCTAGCATGGCGGGAGCTGTGGCTGGAAAATGCCTACCAGGCGCTCTGGTGGTATGGGGCACAGTACCGACCCAGGGCAGCTGAGCATGACAAGCCAGAGGGAGAGGAGTTTGATGGTCCTGGCTTGTTATGGGAGACTTTTTTAGAGCTGGAGTTTGGGAGCCCTACACAAGCCCGGTTCCGTGATCTCTTGGAATGGAGGGAGAGCAGGTATGACTGGGACGACACTCGTGATATTGAGCAGGACCTGGTCCACCTGGTGACCCGGGAGATTGAGCTGGAACAGGGCTACCAGCAGCTGTTCCACTCCAGTGAGAAGGCTCAGCAGGAGAGCAGAGTGTCAGACCCAGGTCCAGAGCTCTTCAGCTGGGAGGATATTGTGTACGTTTACTGGGAAGAACCCCAGGTGGCCGGTGGAGATGGAACCGAGGTCTCTCCACTGCCCCTGCAGGGAATTGGGAGCCCAGTCTCCATTCCCCAGCGGCAGGCTGAGTTACAGGGGGCAGAGACAGTCAGTCCTGTCCCCCAGCGGCAGAGTGTCCTACAAGGAACAGAGAGCCCTGTAACGGACCGTTTCAGCAGACAAGGGGTTAAAATCCGTTTAGGCGATATGCCCCTTTCTGAGAGACAGGCACAGCAACTGCAGAACACCAAACTCCCGAACTGGAACCTTGCGAATAGCTGCCAGCAGACGAACAGGAAAAGCATACAATCAGCTTACACTCCTGGCAATCAGTCTCTAAAAGCATACAGGGAATCCCCCCAATAACGAGACAAGGCTGCGTGTTGAGGGTCCAGCAGTGGTCTGACGTGCTGGCACACCCAGCCTGGTTTTTATTACAGTTGTTTGCAAATACAGGACAGATACAACACATCCCCACAATGCATCATGGTTACCTCCTCTCTGTCCCGGAGACAACCGAGGGCAATCAAATTATCTCTCAAGACAAAGGGAAGTCACCAATACACATGTGGAGACAACAGGACAGACATCACCATTTAAACACACAATGGGACAATAGAAACACACCCACACAAAATCCTCCCCTCTGCCGGTGATGAACACACTGGCGAATATAATTATCAAAGGCAGAGAAATGCAGATTTATAAAACATATCACAAGAACCCCAAAACATGCAATAACCCCATAACCAATATATCTTCGGAGCTGGGGGATCTGGGTGAAACACATATCCAAAATTCACCCACATCCGTTCAGTAGTTTGGAAGATACAGTTTTATGCCAGTTACACTGAAAATATACAAGTTATACAGAAAATAGTCACTAATAAATGTGTCCCCTGTTTGGTAGTTTCAAACTACTGAATGATGTCTCTGTGCACCAAATACAGGCAAGATAGCACCGTGTCGAAAAGTCAGAGCAGTGTCTGTGAGTTAAAATGGCCGCTATCTATTGTTCTCACCATGTGCTCCATCCAAGCAAGTAAGGCAAATGATGCAATCCAGGGACAGAGGGCTCAGTCCCAAGTGCCTTAAGACCCAATAACTTAAGGGACCATAATCCCAGGGCAGGAGGCTGGCAAACAGCCCCCTCCAAAACACTGTGGCGAGGTTGGTTTTGCCACAAGCCCAGTCTCCTTTCCCCAGCAACAGGACACTGTATTCGGAGTGGAAACAGTCGGTCTCCCTCCCCAGAGGCTGGAAGTATGTATGGGAGAGGAGCTTTTTACCCCCTCTCCTTATTGGCAGTGTGAATTGCAGGGAATTGGGAGCCCAGTCTCCATTCCCCAGCGGCTGGGTGATTTACAGGGAATTGGGAACCCAGTCTTCATTCCCCAGCGGCAGGCGAAGTTACAGGGGGCAGAGACAGTCAGTCCTGTCCCCCAGCAGCAGAGTGTCCTACAGGGAATAGAGAGCCCAGTCTCCTTTCCCCAGCAGCAGGACACTGTATTGGGAGCGGAGATGGTCGGTCGCCCTCCCCAGCAGCTTGAAGTATGCATGGGAGAGTAGCTTGTTACCCCCTTTCCCCAGCGGCAGCTTAACGCACCAGAGGAAGACAGTAAGCCCCACAACAGTGCAGATGGGACCGTGGTCTCTGCACTTACAGCACAGGGGGGTAGGGACAGTCGGTCCTGTCCCCCAGCAATAGGGCTGTTTAGCTAAAGGGGAGACAGTCGGTCTCCCCCTCCAACAACCAGACTCCAACCAGGCTTCTTCTGTGGTAGCGCTGGCACCAGGGCAGAGTCCCGCTGATCCCTGCCCACAAAGCAACCTCCACTCCAAGCCAGGGAGCAACTCAGAGACCGGGAGTACCAGCTACCAATATAACCTTGGTGGATTCACTGGACAGAGACAGGCTACTAAATTCAACAGGTCCAGTATTTGGTTGTGGGTGGGCGGCCAGACTAACTCAGGTACCGACTGGCGTGAGGTCAGGTATCTGGTTAGTCTTCCCTGGGAGGGGGAGATGTGTGACAAAACCAACCTCGCCACAATGTTTTGGAGGGGGCTGTTTGCCAGCCTACTGCCCCAGGATTATGCCCCTTTGAGATACTTTTGCTAACTTTTAAACCCCTGAACCTATTCAAGTGAATTTTGGATAGGTTGGTCCCCAAGTTATACTGGTTAAATTGATGTAAGTTATATGTATGGACAATGTAAACTCACAAAGTTGTAACAATTTAAGTGTAACTTGTCAGCTTGGGAGGAATATGCTGGGAGTGTTTCTATTGACGTATTGTGCCATTGTGTGTTTAAATGGTGATGTCTGTCCTGTTGTCTCCACATGTGTATTGGCAATTTCCCTTTGTCCTGAGAGATAATTGGATTGCTCCTCGGTTGTCTCCAGGACAGAGAGGAGGAAACCATGATGCATTGTGGGGATGTGTTGTATCTGTCCTGTGTCGCAGTCTTCCTTCTGGTCCCCTAGGGGCGTGTCAACCAAATGGGGACCTGCATAAATACGGGCGGGTAGCCCTCAATAAAGAGTTGCTGTTTTTACATTCAACATAGAGCCTCGTCTCATGTGTATGGGGATTGCTATACGCTGTATACTCTCCTGGCTATTACTACTAGCTCTTGTAAGAGCTGTTCCTGGTTCCTGTGGTGGTATCGGTGTCGAGCGGAGTGCTTGGAGTCCCCGGGAGGCACTGGGAGCATCCATTAACGGAGGTACCCGGTCTGGGGGCTAGGAGATCCGTTACATGCTATAACTTAGTTTTTTAGAATATTCGTAATAAAAAACGAAGTTACAGCAATACAGCAAATATTTGTAAAATGCACATATTAGCCATAGCCAACCAATAGGAAAGTTGCAGGAACACATCTCTGGTCACACAGTTGGCAGATTGAGAGTTTGTATTAATGCTACTCGCACCTCAAGTGGCTTGGTATGTATGATCCCACTTAGTATCTAATGGGAACAACACAGGACACAGTGATGCAGGTAATATCAGCCTATGTATTGTCACAGTATGACTGTCAAGCAATTGTGATTATGGTCTCATTGATTGGTTTTTTTTTATAACGCCTCTGTTTCAAACTCAGCATTTCATGAATATATGTTGCATTTAATATTAGTCCTTGCACTGTTGCATAGTATGAATGCTAAGAGACTGTGACTAATGGTGTTTCTATCTGTTGGTTACAACTCTGCCGAATTGTTTTGCCATAAACTCTGTATCTTAGGAGTGCATGTGTGTTCCACTGGTTCAATTTTTGCGCGTTTTGTCCCTATATCAATGCACTGTTAGTCCATTAAGAGGCCGCACACTTTTTCTGTATTGACCCATTTAGGTATTGTCCCCTGATGAACCCTCTGTTGCATTAAGAGGGGGAAACGCATTAGGACCTGTGAAATTGGGATACATCTTGTAATAGGGTCTTTTCAAGGTCAGTTCAGTCCTAGGTATGCGGACAGAGTACACCTACCATTAAGATGTATCTCTGGGCTGAACAGCTGTGGAGGGAAAGTTTAGGGATAGTTATTCTCTGTATCCCAATTTCTAAGCCTTTTACCCCCTTCGTCTACCGTTGATAGCTTTCTACGCACCAATTCTATACAGACAGGGAATGTCCCACAGGATTGGCGCATGGCAAATGTGGTGCCAATATTCAAAAATGGTCCAAAAACAGTGCCTGGAAACTATAGGCCGGTAAGTTTAACATCTGTTGTGGGTAAACTGTTTGAAGGTTTTCTGAGAGATGCTATATTAGAGCATCTCAATGGACATAAGCAAATAACGCCATATCAACATGGCTTTGTGAGGGATCGGTCATGCCAAACTAATTTAATCAGTTTCTATGAGGAGGTAAGTTCTAGACTTGACAGCGGCGAATCAATGGATGTCGTATATCTGGACTTCTCCAAAGCATTTGACACTGTACCACATAAAAGGTTAGTATATAAAATGAGAATGCTCAGACTGGGAGAAAACGTCTGTATGTGGGTAAGTAACTGGCTCAGTGATAGAAAACAGAGGGTGGTTATTAACAGTACACACTCAGATTGGGTCACTGTCACTAGTGGGGTACCTCAGTGGTCAGTATTGGGCCCTATTCTCTTCAATATATTTATTAATGGTCTTGTAGAAGGCTTGCATAGTAAAGTGTCAATTTTTGCAGATGACACTAAACTGTGTAAAGTAATTTACACTGAAGAGGACAGTATACTACTACAGAGCGATCTGGATAGATTGGAGGCTTGGGCAGATAAGTGGCAGATGAGGTTTAACACTGATAAATGTAAAGTTATACACATGGGAAGGAAAAATGCAAGTTACTCGTACATACTAAATGGTAAAACACTCGGTAACACTGACATGGAAAAGGATCTAGGAATTTTAATAAACAGCAAACTAAGCTGCAAAAACCAGTGTCAGGCAGCTGCTGCCAAGGCCAATTAGATAATGGGTTGCATCAGAAGGGGCATAGATTCCCGTGATAAGAACATAGTCCTACCACTTTACAAATCGCTAGTCAGACCACACATGGAGTACTGTGTACAGTTCTGGGCTCCTGTAAACAAGGCAGACATAGCAGAGCTGGAGAAGGTCCAGAGAAGGGCAACTAAAGTAATAACTGGAATGGGGCAACTACAGTACCCTGAAAGATTATTAAAATTAGGGTTATTCACTTTAGAAAAAAGACGACTGAGGGGAGATCTAATTAATATGTATAAATATATCAGGGGTCAGTACAGAGATAGATCTCTGTACTGACCCCTGATATATTTATACATATTAATTAGATCTCCCCTCAGCTATTTATCCCCAGGACTGTGACTGTGACGAGGGGACATCCTCTGCGTCTGGAGGAAAGAAGGTTTGTACACAAACATAGTAAAGGATTCTTTACGGTAAGAGCAGTGAGACTATGGAACTCACTGCCTGAGGAGGTGGTGATGGTGAGTACAATAAAGGAATTCAAGAGGGGCCTGGATGTATTTCAGGAGCATAATAATATTACAGGCTATAGCTTCTAAAAAGGGGTAGTTGATCCAGGGAGTTATTCTGATTGCCTGATTGGACTCGAGAAGGAATTTTTTATTCCCCTAAAGTGGGGAAAATTGGTTTCTACCTCACATTTTTTTTGTTTTTTTTTGCCTTCCTCTGGATCAACTTGAAGGATAACAGGCCGAACTGGATGGACAAATGTCTTTTTTCGGCCTTATGTTACTAATTAGGATGCTTTATCCAAGTTGTAATTTTATTTTATTGTGATTATATTTAAAGGTAAGTTTTAAGTCCTTGCCCTCAGTGATACATTATATACATTAGCAAGGATCAGTTGCCAATATACCTTCAGTGATTACAGCAATTATCTGACTGTAGTGTGCTGCCACAGTGGAACATTGTGACAAATGGCTCATTGCTTCTGTTCATGTGCTACTGCCACGATTGTGATGCTGCCACCCACCTGATGCCACATGACTACTGCCACCATCTTATGCCATTACTGCCACTGCTGTTACCCATTCTCCCCACTCTGTTCTGGGGCCACTATTGTGACTCTTAATGCTGTTTCCACCCTCACCACTCTTTTACGGGGCCACTATTGTGACTCTTCATGCTATTTCCACCCTCGCCAGTCTGTTACGGGGACACTAGTGACCCT
This sequence comes from Bufo gargarizans, assembly GCF_014858855.1. Lineage (NCBI taxonomy): Eukaryota > Metazoa > Chordata > Amphibia > Anura > Bufonidae > Bufo > Bufo gargarizans. The sequence goes on from NC_058088.1 coordinate 137,893,866, forward strand.
GTTTGGCCGTGTTGACATCACTGTTTATTTTTCCATCAGAAGAAAAGAAAAATAATGTGTCTTGTCCTTTGAGAGTCCATAAGGTCTCTACTAGACGGTCAGTATTTTGCATCAGGATTTGATCATGATTTGGAAGCCAAAATCGTGAGGGGGCCAAAACACAGAAGGCATGCAAAAATTTACATGACATGTTATCTCTGTTTTGGACCCACTCCTGTTTTTACCTTACAAATACTGATCAAATGATGACTAAATACTGACGATTTGAAGGCAGATGCTCAATATACAGGATCACGTTTTTGTGGGCTGTTCTTCTGATGGATCATTAGAAGGGAAAAGTAAACAGTGATGTGAACTCAGCCTTACTGCTGACACCCTCCCCACTGTCATGGGGCCACTACTTGAATCTTGGGCCACTGTTCGGTTAAGTCTATTCTAATAACTTAGACCTTATGCTAATATTGACCTAAGTTCACACTTCTGTTACTTGGTCAGTTATTTCCATCACTTATTGTGTGCCAAATTCAGGAGCCAAGCCTACTCTCAGATTTTTATAAATAGATCTGCACCTGTTTTATTGTTTTGGCCCACACCTTTGGCCTGACAATAACTGATGAGAATAAATGACCAAATAAGTCAAGTGTGAACTAAGCCTAACAGTGACACACAGTCAATCTACAGCTAACAGAAGGGATTCAAACACGTGTATTTGCACTGCCACAACATGAATTAAAATAACCTTTTTTTATTTCTTCTACTTTAGCGGTGCTGACTCCATGACCTTATTGTTACACTAAAGAGTCATTGGGACACTGCTCCTTTGTTTTTTTTTTTGCTTTATTGATGGCTCCTGTATGCTTTTCTTTTGGTTTAGCTAGGGGTTAGCTAGGACTGTTGGTGGCCTGCACGTCCATATACAGGTCCTTCTAAAAAAATTAGCATATTTTGATAAAGTTCATTATTTTCTGTAATGTACTGATAAACATTAGACTTTCATATATTTTAGATTCATTACACACCAACTGAAGCAGTTCAAGCCTTTTATTGTTTTAATATTGATGATTTTGGCATACAGCTCATGAAAACCCCAAATTCCTATCTAAAAAAATTTGCATATCATGAAAAGGTTCTCTAAACGAGCGGTTCATTACTCCAAACCGCAATCATGGATAAGACTGCCGACCTGACTGCTGTCCAGAAGGCCATCATTGACACCCTCAAGCAAGAGGGTAAGACACAGAAAGAAATTTCTGAACGAATAGGCTGTTCCCAGAGTGCTGTATCAAGACACCTCAGTGGGAAGTCTGTGGGAAGGATAAAAACGAGAAGAGGTGACCGGACCCTGAGGAAGATTGTGGAGAAGGACCGATTCCAGACCTTGGGGGACCTGCGGAAGCAGTGGACTGAGTCTGGAGTAGAAACATCCAGAGCCACCGTGTACAGGCGTGTGCAGGAAATGGGCTACAGGTGTCGCATTCCCCAGGTCAAGCCACTTTTGAACCAGAAACAGCAGCAGAAGCGCCTGACCTGCACTACAGAGAAGCAGCACTGGACGTTTGCTCAGTGGTCCAAAGTACTTTTTTTCGGATGAAAGCAAATTTTGCATGTCATTTGGAAATCAAGGTGCCAGAGTCTGGAGGAAGACTGGGGAGAGGGAAATGCCAAAATGCCTGAAGTCCAGTTGTCAAGTACCCACAGTCAGTGATGGTCTGAGGTGCCATGTCAGCTGCTGGTGTTGGTCCACTGTGTTTTATCAAGGGCAGGGTCAATGCAGCTAGCTGTCAGGAGATTTTGGAGCACTTCATGCTTCCATCTGCTGAAAAGCTTTATGGAGATGAAGATTTCATTTTTCAGCACGACCTGGCACCTGCTCACAGTGCCAAAATTACTGGTAAATGGTTTACTGACCATGGTATTACTGTGCTCAATTGGCCTGCCAACTCTCCTGACCTGAATCCCATAGATAATCTGTGGGATATTGGGAAGAGAAAGTTGAGAGACGCAAGACCCAACACTCTGGATGAGCTTAAGGCCGCTATCGAAGCATCCTGGGCCTCCATAACACCTCAGCAGTGCCACAGGCTGATTGCCTCCATGCCACGCCGCATTGAAGCAGTCATTTCTGCAAAAGGATTCCCGACCAAGTATTGAGTGCATAACTGAACATAATTATTTGAAGGTTGACTTTTTTTGTATTAAAAACACTTTTCTTTTATTGGTCGGATGAAATATGCTAATTTTTTTAGATAGGAAATTTGGGTTTTCATGAGCTGTATGCCAAAATCATCAATATTAAAACAATAAAAGGCTTGAACTACTTCAGTTGGTGTGTAATGAATCTAAAATATATGAAAGTCTAATGTTTATCAGTACATTACATAAAATAATGAACTTTATCACATTATGCTAATTTTTTGAGAAGGGCCTGTATATGTGAACTGCTTGTCATTCTGATGCACAGTAACAGTTTTGCTACCAGAAAGGACTAGCTATTCATGTTGTTACAATGCACAGTGATGTACCCTGAAATACATTCTCCCTAAAGTTTAACTGCCAGTTGGGATAGATCTGATTTAACACACTTTGTAATTAAGCAAATTTGTGTAATTATTGTGTAAATAAATCATGGGTTATTTTAGCACCCTGTCACTGCTTTTTATTTATTGTTATTATATTCTGTAATTGGAAACCAAGGTGGATATCCTGCTGCAGAAGGGAGCTGCTTTCAGACCACATACACATAACTGAAAGCTACATCCAATGATGTGCCTATCCAGCACAACCTCCTCCAGTGAGTTTTATTTCACGTGCAACACGTCAGTCAGTTTCATAGTTACAAATCCTATGACAGATTCTCTATAAATAGGATTTTTTCTTCTTACAGCTCATATTTCCTAAGTAGTTCATTCTGCCAATGTCTTTTCTTGTTGGGGAACACCATTGGAATTCTTATTTTTTGAAACTCCTCAATACATTTGACTAATTCTCCTTCTAGAGTGTTTTTTTCCTCACTGTGTGCTGGTGGGTCTTCACAATGCTCTATACTATTTTCTTCTGGCACTTTCAGCATACTGTTTCTTCTTGAGCCTGGTGTCTTGCTCTGGTCATACTTTTTCAGAGAATGAGATAAGTCTTTTGTGATATGGCATAATGCACTTTCATCATGGGGCACAGCAAAATCACCTGTTTTTTTTTTTTTTTTTTCCATTAGAAAGCTCAGCAGAAACTGCAGTTGAATCATGAGTATCTAGGCTAGAGCTCAAAATCTCATTTCCACTATCTGACGCTTGCTTGATTGCTATGAGTAGTGTTGGTATTGTGTCTCTCTTCTCTTCCATTTCATTTGCAACTGTTGAAAACAAAAGAAAGATAAATAAATTAATAAACCATCAGACATAAAATTTGGCAAACAGGTACATTGGGGAATGTTGGGGAATGGAGTTTTCATAAAGGTCTCAGCTCTCTAGGACATACTATTCCCAAAAAATGCAAATTGCACATTACATGACTCATATTAGCTAATAGAAGCTTGCAGGTCCTTCACTCATATCCTATCTGTCATACATGGTCACATGACCCTTATTAGCGAATAAAAGCTAGAAGGTCCCCCAGTCATTACCTCACTGACATACACATAGTTTTACATCAGGTAACACTGTAGAGGTCATAATTAAGGCTGTGGAAGTCACTGTTAAGGTAGAGCGGGGGGGACATGGAAGTCACTGTTAAGGGGGCAGCATGCTGTGGAGGTCACTATTAAGCGGGCAGGGCACTGTGAAGGTAACCTTTGAGAGGGGGTGGGGACTATGGAGGTCACTGTTATAGAGGGTGCGTTGCTGTGGAGATCACTTTTAAGGGGTGGGGTGCTGTGGAGGTCATTGTTATGCGGGTGGGGAACTGCAGTGGTCACTGTTGGGGAGCAGGCTGCTGTAGAGGGCAATGTTTAGGGTCAGGGAAGAATTGGGGTAAGAAATTAAAATAGAAGTTGTCTTGTTTTTGTTTTTGTCTTTTGTCAAAAGGTCTCTTGTAAGTATCTGGGGCGGTATAACCAGAGTCTTAGAAATAATTTTAGTCATATCTGGGGCGGCAGAACCAGGATGTTAGGAAATCCTTTCTGAGTTTTAGAGTCTCAGAGGTAGTTTTAGTCATATCTTGGTCGACAAAACCAGGATATTAGGAAATTGTTTCTGAGTTAAATTTCTAGTTCTTGGGGTGGTAAAACCAAGGTCTTGGGGACTAAGTTCTTGGGACAATACCAGAAACTTAGAGATAATTTTAAGCATACAGATGTAGTAGCGCTTGCGAACACTGTTTTTGTATAGCGTTACTAATGAATCGCGACTTCTCCTCTTTCATTCCGAATGGAATAACAATTGTAACAGCAATACACAAGGTCAGTCGATGGCAGTGTTAACCTAAAATATGTAATTATATTACACTACACTATACTCGATCCTCCTCCGCAACCTTTCTCCACATATCTAACAATATATAGTGTATATGTAGGTATAATACTTCCCCCCCCCCCCATTCCAGCAGCTTCTGATGTGTCCCATTTCAGGATGGCTGAGCGGGCGCGCAATCCCCCAGTTTGCTTCACCACTGAGCTGCTATAATTAATATTAAATTAGATGGCCAGCTCTATATATAAAACATATAGCCTTTATTCTGAGAACAATGCTGGCTGAAAGGTTCTGATCCCCACAGTTCGTGACTGTGGGGATCAGAACCTTGTTAAAGATATATATATATATATATATATATAGTTATTTTATAACTTAACCCCCCACAGCTCCTGATGTGCCCCATTTCAGCTCCCCCGCCTCCACCCCTTTCCCCATTTTCAGGATCGCATGAGCAGTTAGCAAAGTGTCAGCATACAGCTGACACTCTGCTTGAAATGACCGACATCGGTGCAGTCCATAGGGACCACTGTATGGAAAGGGTTAACAGGGAGGGAGCTCTCTCCATCTTCTATCGGGCCACTGCTGTGCCGTTACAGCGACCTGATGCTTGACGGGTTCACAGAGGGAGGGAGCTCCCTCCCTTCCCCATCGGGCCGCTGTGCTTCCGACTTGCCATGGTACTGTATAATTAATGAATATACTACTAAAGAGAAAGCTCACCGGGATATTGCCCAGCCTCCTTCACCACTCAACTGCTATAATTAATATTAAATTAGATGGCCGGCTCTATATATAAAACATAAATCCTTTATTCTAAGAACAATATACAAACCGGATTCCCAAAAAGTTGGGACACTATTCAAATCGTGAATAAATACTGAATGCAATGATGTGGAGGTGCCAACTTCTAATATTTTATTCAGAATAGAACATAAATCACGGAATAAAAGTTTAAACTGAGAAAATGTACCATTTTAAGGGGAAAATATGTTGAATCAGAACTTCATGGTGTCAACAAATCCCCAAAAAGTTGGGACAAGGCCATTTTCACCACTGTGTGGCATCTCCCCTTCTTCTTACAACACTCAACAGACGTTTGGGGACCGAGGAGACCAGTTTCTCAAGTTTAGAAATAGGCATGCTCTCCCATTCTTGTCTAACTGTTCAATCGTCTTGGGCCTTCTTTGTTGCACCTTCCTCTTTATGATGCGCCAAATGTTCTCTATAGGTGAAAGATCTGGACTGCAGACTGACCATTTCAGTACCCGGATCCTTCTCCTACGCAGCCATGATGTTGTGATTGATTCAGAATGTGGTCTGGCATTATCTTGTTGAAAAATGCAGGGTCTTCCCTGAAAGAGATGACGTCTGGATGGATGTTGTTCTAGAACCTGAATATATTTTTCTGCATTGATGGTGCCTTTCCAGACATGCAAGCTGCCCATGCCACACGCACTCATGCAACCCCATACCATCAGAGATGCAGGCTTCTGAACTGAGCGTTAATAACAACTTGGGTTGTCCTTGTCCTCTTTGGTCCGGATGACATGGTGTCCCAGATTTCCAAAAAGAACTTTGAATCGTGACTCGTCTGACCACAGAACAGTCTTCCATTTTGTCACACTCCATTTTAAATGATCACTGGCCCAGTGAAAACGACTGAGCTTGTGGATCTTGCTTAAAATTGGCTTCTTCTTTGCACTGTAGAGTTTCAGCTGGCAACGACGGATGGCACGGTGGATTGTGTTCACTGACATTGGTTTCTGGAAGTATTCCTGAGCCCATTCTGTGATTTCCTTTACAGTAGCATTCCTGTTTGTGGTGCAGTGTCGTTTAAGGGCCCGGAGATCACGGGCATCCAGTATGGTTTTACGGCCTTGACCCTTATGCACAGAGATTGTTCCAGATTCTCTGAATCTTCGGATGATTTTATGCACAGTTGATGATGATAGATACAAAGTCTTTGCAATTTTTTGCTGGGTAACACCTTTCTGATATTGCTCCACTATCTTTCTGCGCAACATTGTGGGAATTGGTGATCCTCTACCCATCTTGGCTTCTGAGAGACACTGCCACTCTGAGAAGCTCTTTTATACCCAATCATGTTGCCAATTGACCTAATTAGTGTTAATTGGTCTTCCAGCTCTTCGTTATGCTCAAATTTACTTTTTCCAGCCTCTTATTGCTACTTGTTCCAACTTTTTGGGGATTTGTTGACAACGTGAAATTTTGAATCAACGTATTTTTCCTTTAAAATGATACATTTACTCGGATTAAACGTTTGATCTGTCATCTACGTTCTATTACAAATAAAATATTGACATTTGCCATCTCCACATCATTGCATTCAGTTTTTATTCACGATTTGTATACTGTCCCAACTTTTTGGGAATCCGGTTTGTATTATACATTAATGTAAATATACTTAAATAAACAAAACAAATATAAAAAAAATAAAAATATTGAATATGAATATTGAAGTTGAATATGTTATTTTATTAATCTGCTTACCAGTGTTTTAGTGCGATTGTCCGCTGTTACATACGTGGCTGACTTTACTATAGTTGTCTTTCTTCCAGTAATAGCGGACAATAGCACTGAAACACTGGTAAGCAGATTAATAATATACCATATTCAACTCAAGCACATAGAAGGTATGAAAGGCATTGAAATATAAAGTGGCAAAAAAAACATATAAAGAAGAGGACTATAACAACAGGAGGACTTATTCTGCTCTATAATATTGCTATTAAATAACATGTTTTAAAAAGTGCTTCGGCTCCGCACTAGTAATAAACAAAATTGCATGATACACGTATATTTGTTTTGCTTTTATAAAGTATATAAGTATATTTGCATTAATGTATAATAAATCGTTCTTAGAATAAAGGATATATGTTTTATATATAAAGAAGGCCATCTAATTTAATATTAATCATGGTATAACTAAGCCTGATCAGAGTCCTGCTAAAAAAAAAAGATTTTTTTTTATAGCCGCAAATATATAATTGATAAAAAATAAAATAAAATAAAATACACTAAACATGTTTGATATCTAGGCCTGGTCCTTAAGGTGAAGAATAACTATGTCCTGAAGGGGTTAGTGAGCTATATACCTATTTATTTATACCTATTTTATTACTGTCTGCTACACAATAATTATGAAATATATATATATATATATATATATATATATATATATATACAGTACAGACCAAAAGTTTGGACACACCTTCTCATTCAAAGAGTTTTCTTTATTTTCATGACTATGAAAATTGTAGATTCACACTGAAGGCATCAAAACTATGAATTAACACATGTGGAATTATATACATAACAAAAAAGTGTGAAACAACTGAAAATATGTCATATTCTAGGTTCTTCAAAGTAGCCACCTTTTGCTTTGATTACTGCTTTGCACACTCTTGGCATTCTCTTGATGAGCTTCAAGAGGTAGTCACCTGAAATGGTTTTCACTTCACAGGTGTGCCCTGTCAGGTTTAATAAGTGGGATTTCTTGCCTTATAAATGGGGTTGGGACCATCAGTTGCGTTGTGGAGAAGTCAGGTGGATACACAGCTGATAGTCCTACTGAATAGACTGTTAGAATTTGTATTATGGCAAGAAAAAAGCAGCTAAGTAAAGAAAAACATCATTACTTTAAGAAATGAAGGTCAGTCAGTCTGGAAAATTGGGAAAACTTTGAATGTGTCCCCAAGTGCAGTCACAAAAACCATCAAGCGCTACAAAGAAACTGGCTCGCATGCGGACCGCCCCAGGAAAGGAAGACCAAGAGTCTCTGCTGCGGAGGATAAGTTCATCCGAGTCACCAGCCTCAGAAATCGCAGGTTAACAGCAGCTCAGATTAGAGACCAGATCAATGCCACATAGAGTTCTAGCAGCAGACACATCTCTAGAGCAACTGTTAAGAGGAGACTGTGTGAATCAGACCTTCATGGTAGAATATCTGCTAGGAAACCACTTACTAAGGACAGGCAACAAGCAGAAGAGACTTGTTTGGGCTAAAGAACACAAGGAATTGACATTCGACCAGTGGAAATCTGTGCTTTGGTCTGATGAGTCCAAATTTGAGATCTTTGGTTCCAACCACCGTATCTTTGTGCAATGCAGAAAAGATGAACGGATGGACTCTACATGCCTGGTTCCCACCGTGAAGCATGGAGGAGGAGGTGTGATGGTGCTTTGCTGGTGACACTGTTGGGGATTTATTCAAAATTAAAGGCATACTGAACCAGCATGGCTACCACAGCATCTTGCAGCGGCATGCTATTCCATCCGGTTTGCGTTTAGTTGGACCATCATTTATTTTTCAACAGGACAATGACCCCAAACACACCTCCAGGCTGTGTAAGGGCTATTTGACCATGAAGGAGAGTGATGGGGTGCTGCGCCAGATGACCTGGCCTCCACAGTCACCAGACCTGAACCCAATCGAGATGGTTTGGGGTGAGCTGGACCGCAGAGTAAAAGTAAAAGGGCCAACAAGTGCTAAGCATCTCTGGGAACTCCTTCAAGACTGTTGGAAGACCATTTCAGGTGACTACCTCTTGAAGCTCATCAAGAGAATGCCAAGAGTGTGCAAAGCAGTAATCAAAGCAAAAGGTGGCTACTTTGAAGAACCTAGAATATGACATATTTTCAGTTGTTTCACACTTTTTTGTTATGTATAAAATTCAACATGTGTTAATTGATAGTTTTGATGCCTTCAGTGTGAATCTACAATTTTCATAGTCATGAAAATAAAGAAAACTCTTTGAATGATAAGGTGTGTCCAAACTTTTGGTCTGTACTGTGTATATATATATATATATATATATATATATATTATACGCTTTGAAAAAATGAGGATGCAGCACACTGTAAGTTGCGGGTGCAAGATCAGGCCAATGTGAACCGGCACCTAGGTCCAATGTAATATAAAGATGAAAGAAGGCCAGCAGCACACCACGGATTTCAACGGAAAGCGTGTAGTTTATTCACCCAGAGTCAGCAGCGACGTTTCAACAGCTTGTTGCTGTCTTTCTCAAGCTATGTGCACATGTGTTACAGACATGCAATTTAAAGGTGCATCAATTGAAAATACAATTAAAGCTATTTATCCATAAAAGGGAAAAATTTATAAGTTCTATGGTTCATCATGTTTAACAAAATACATAAATTGTGTCCCAAAGTTACAAAATACAGTACATACATTAAGTGTCCGAAAAAAATACATAGTGTATATAGTATAGGGCACATACTGTAAATACCCTTAATTAGTGCAGGTGTGTTATAAATAATCCCCACATTAAAAACTCACAAACAGCTGAAGCTCAGTGCAGAGCCGTCATCATGATCATGGCGGCGTCCCTGTTCAGTCTCTGCGCATGCGCGAGAAAGTCAAATTGCACGAGACTACGTTCGCAGAGAGACGGACCAAAAACCACAACAAAGATGGCCCGATCTGTCCCCCGGTCAGTGTGCGCATGTCCATGTTAAGTATCGGCCTCCCATCAATGGTCACGTGAAACGGATCACATGATCGGATGTCAACAGGTACATAAATTATATTAAAGAATCCACATATTGAAATCTAGGTCGGGACCGCGGTGGACTCTCTGGTCTCCAACCACAGCCTCACCATCAAGTCTGCTGACAAGGGTGGTGGGGTTGTGGTTATGGACACCAGTGAGTACATCCGGGAGATCTATGATCAACTAAATGACGCACAGGTGTATAAGCGGGTCACACAGGATCCTAAATTCAGCTTACTTAGAGAATTACGTGATACTTTGAACCAAGCCCTGGAGGCTGGTATCATTGATGATAAACCTTTCTCATATCTATACTGTGACAAACCGTGTACGCCCATTTTATACACCTTGCCCAAAATCCCCAAAAGCTGGTGTCCCCCCCGGACGTCCAATCGTTTCCGGGAGGGGGTCACTATTCTGTAATGCGGCTATTTTCCTTGATAAAATGTTGCGCCAATATGCCATCTCTGCAAAGTCTTTTATTAGAGACACAGGTGATTTTTTATCCAAGATAAGTGACCTTGATATACTTGTGGGTGCTACTCTGGTATCATTCGACGTGTGTAGTTTATACTAAACATGCCTTAAAACATCTGATTACACTGAGGTTTGCCAAACTTTCATGCTATCACTATTGAGATTTGTTTAGCCAAAAACTATTTTCTGTTTCAGGGCGACTTTTATGTGCAGATGCGTGGGACGGCAAAGGGGTTCAACGTGGCGCTCACTTATGCCAACATCTATATGGCCCACCTTGAGGAGTCGTCCATATATGGCAACCACCACTTCAGACATGTTCTGGGGTGGTGGCGCTATATCGACGATATCTTCCTGGTGTGGACGGGCGACACGTTGGGCCTCTTTGCGTTCCACGCGTTTCTCAACTAAGTCAATCCAACAGTCAAATTCACTGTGGTCCACTCAACTGAGAGGCTACAGTTCCTTGATATGGAGGTCCGGATCATGGGACCGGGGTTGAGGACTGACCTGTTTGTGAAGCCTACCGACAAAAATACGCTGCTGCGCTATGACAGTCATCATCCCCGCCCCATGATTCGGTCATTACCCTTCAGTCAGTTCATCCGGGTCCAGAGGATCCTGAACGATGGACATACCAGAAACATAAGATGCACAGAAATGGGTCAGAGATTTGCCACTCGTGGATATCCCAAAGAATTGATCAGAGATAGCATTCGGCGAGTGCGTAATAAAGGCACTACAACCAATTCTACATTGGTCCCCCAAAAAAACCATATTCCCTTCATTTCTCAGTTTTCTGCTGACAGTCCGCAAATCGCAGCTGTCATTCGGAAACACTGGAGGATGATAGGGAATAGTTTCCCTCAGGTCGAGGAGTTTGATACACCTCCTTTATTCTCCTATCGTAGAGGACGCAATTTGGGGGATAAATTGGTGAAGTCTGACGTGGGTAGTGCCAAGACCAGTGTGAGAGCAATGTGTGGTAGCAACCCTTGTTATCACTGCATTAATTGCAACCTCATGATGAAAGGGAACATGTTCCTTAATTCGGCTACCAACAAAATGGTTAAAATTACCCAATATTTGATGTGTGATTCGTCCTAAGTGGTCTACCAGCTGACATGTCCCTGCGGGAAGTGGTATGTTGGGGAGACCACGTGGTATTCTATCAACACCGGTATTCCATCAGAAAAGAAAAGATGGATCTACCGGTGTCTAAACACTTTAAAAAAGCAGGACACACACAGAAAGATCTAAGGTTCCATATATTGGAACAGATAGAATTGGGAAGGCGTGGGAGGGATAGACAAGCCCTCCTTAAAAAGCGAGAGCTATACTGGATCTTCACTTTAAAAACCTTGAAGCCCAATGGGTTGAATGTTGACTTTAGGGTCGATTAGTGTTGTCTCTCTCGTGTCACGCATGGGTCCTCACCCTCTATTGTGGGTTGAGGGTATACATAACAACTATGTTATTCGATTTTGGATTTTTTGTAATAAATCCTTTCTTTGTTTTTAGATTTATATATCGACCATGGTCAAGACTGATGCTCCGTGTTGTGAGGGGAACATCGTCGTTCCGGGTGGCCACCCACAGTTCTTTTTGACCTCATCCACGCACATGATGGCCCGACTGCAGCTCTGGTGCGGATGTGGAGCATGGTCCATGACAGTTTGGAACCTACCCATATATTATATCTATACAGTTTCCCTATAAAATGCTAATGTTTTTTTTCCCCATTTATCCAGTTTACACCCTGTGCATTTTTTTGGAGGGGAGGGGTGGTACGTTGGAGTGGGCAGGGAGGCCCCTTGCGACGTCGCCACCTCCTCAGCTTGACAGTGATTGATTCGCTGATACGGACAATCACTGCCACTGGACGCCAGTCTCTCTCAATATGCGCATGTTAGGGTGGTAGTGTAGCCAGTGATTAGGTTGACGGGACACTGGGTCCTGGATTCCCGCATTTGTTCCTTTGTGAGGGTCCTGGATATCTGGACAGTGGTACAGACCTAGATTTGAATATGTGGATTCTTTAATATAATTGATGTACCTGTTAACATCCGATCACGTGACCATTGATGGCAGGCCGATACTTAAGATGGACATGCGCACACTGACCGGGGGCCATATTTGTTGTTGTTTTTGGTCCGTCTCTCTGCGCACGTAGTCTCACGCGATTTGAATTTCTCACGCATGCGCAGAGACTGAACAGGGACGCCGCCGAGATCATGATGCCGGCTCTGCACTGAGCTTCAGCTGTTTGTGAGTTTTTAATGTGGGGATTATTTATAACACACCTGCACTAATTAAGGGTATTTACAGTATGTGCCCTATACTATAAACACTATGTATTTTTTTCGGACATTTAATGCATGTACTGTATTTTGTAACTTTGGGACACAATTTATGTATTTTGTTAAACATGATGAACCATAGAACTTATTAATTTTTCCCTTGTATGGATAAATTGCTTTAATTGTATTTTCAATTGATGCACCTTTAAATTGCATGTCTGTAACACATGTGCACATAGCTTGAGAAAGACAGCAACAAGCTGTTGAAACGTAGCTGCTGACTCTGGGTGAATAAACTGCACGCTTTCCATTGAAATCCGTGGTGTGCTGCTGGCCTTCGTTCCTCTTTATATTATATAAATTAAATATAGTGCACCATATTATAGCCTAAACTTTGATTAATTGATACTGTCGGATGATAAATGGGAAATATTTATTGCAGCAGCCGACGTGACCCGCGATGCGGGGCCGGGATCCAAGCGGGATCCAAGCGGGACCCCGTCCTCAGAGTGGAATTTACATCTCTCGTTCCCGTGCGGGGAAAGGGGTAGCCTTTGTGAGAGCCAGGGTAATACCATACAAAGGCAATTGCAATGAATCACATCCTCCCCAGGAAATAAAGTGTTAAGCCAAACAAATAGGAGGAGGGCGACTGCTCACAGCTACCAAGATAATTTTATTTGTAAATAAACACAGACAAGAAGAGTAGAGATTCATCTGTTACATACTGCATAGAATATTACATTTCTGTCTGAAGGAATTATTCATATTGTGTGGAAAGAACATTCTCAGGTTTTCTCAAGTGACTTGCCCCCTTCTAAATATTTTGGATGATACAGTACTTCTACTGTGTGTAATCACATTTGTTTCCAAGATAGAGACTTTTCTGAAGCAGCCTCTGAAGTATGAACGATGGTGCATTCAGTGTAGCTGCACAATGCAGTCACAATTTATTTGTTGTGACGCCAGTACCATTTAAGGTGGTACAACCAGTTGTAGTAGTAGTATTGAAGAATGAGGTAGACAATGGTAGGATACAACTCACAACTTTTACTGTAGCTGGTTTAAGTTGCAGCATAAACATCCAGCCAGAATACAGTCTCTGGGTATATAGAGGAATTCTGTTGATCCACTGTTTTGGCTAGGTCCTGACTCAGGCTGTGGTTCAGTATAATTCTTACTGGTAGGTGACTTTGCTTCCAGTCCCTTTTAAATCCAGTGAAGTTTGGTGAGGTCGCCCGTGGCTAGAGAATCCTTCACCTAGACTCCCCAAAGGTCTTTGATGCCTGGGTAGTGGTTATTATCCTTTGGTTTAAGTCATTTTTCTACTTTGTCCCTTCTTGGACTAGACTTCACTCCTGAGCTGACTTGTGCTTGATCTGCACACTCAATAACTGGCAAAAAACTGAACACAGATTAGACCTGAGCTGGGCTAGATATCCCAGGGTGGTGCTATCCCCAGCCAGTGGTGGGATGTATAAAGCACACTTGACCAGCCTATGAACAGGGATACAACAGATGTAGCAATGCAAAATGACATGCAATACAGCAATGATAATGAAGCAATACATTTGCAGTTCCACGTGTCCTGAGTGGGACGCTGCAGTATTACTTTAGATGTTTCCACTTTCCCAACTACTACCCCCACCACCAGCCATGCATATATTTTTTTCCCAGACCCTTGTTTGCTAGCATAGTGCAATAAATGTACAGCACCTCCTTCAAATGAGTGGAAAAGTAATGACACCATGTTGGTATGGAATTTCAACTTGGGGCAGAAATTAAATAAATCGCCTTTGTCATCAGTATGTAGCTTTTCTGAACCATTCAGCTGTACAAGATAATATAACATATTCCCGGACTGAAATCCAGAAATACCATTCACATCCCGACATCCATGCTGGAGCTGAGAATTTACCCTGGACACAGCACTCCACAGCGACTTTAGCTCCACCAGGGCAGCACCACGCATCCTCCTGTGACAGGGATGGTAGGGCGTATCCCTCTATAACCAGAGCAGCAGCGCACATCCCGTAGTGACCCGAATGACATCACACACCTCTCTACCACTAAGAACCATTAATGTCATTATTAATTAATAAATAAATATAAACATAAGACCTAATGGAGTGATTATACGGCTAATGACTTCTTCCACTGAGGAAGGGGAAAGCGTCTCCCCGAAACGCGTTTGGCATAATAACTTGGATGAATACCCCGTTTTCCTATGGAACTTAGTGCACTATAAAGAAACAAAGAAAGAAAAAAAGAATCTCTTTACTACGGAAACGAAAGTCTGTGATCCTCACATTGGACCAAGACGCTGAGATCAGCTGTGAGAGACACGTGGGACACGAGTAACTCCGCAGCTGGGACGCCGGCTCATAGAACGGAGCAAAGACTTACCAGTAAAGTCCCATCAGACTAACTGCACAGGCGAAGGTAAGCCCACATAAGTGGGTAAAATATTGTGAGGCGTTGCATTAAGATACTGGCGAGTGAACTGTACTAGCCATCCACTAAGACTTTCTCTTATAAGCAGCTAGATTCCAAATAATCGCAACAATATACAGCTGATATAACAGGAACCAAATACGATTTATACAAAGTATCAAATATTTGGAGCGCATCTTGAACAATTATCCCCGGTGATACTCTGAGACAAGACAGCATTAATGTCCAGTGACACAATAGTATAACGGTGTTTTTTTTTTTTTCTTCAAATATAGGACTAACCTGGGTCACCATTTTTATTGGTGTGTTTTTTATGATTGCGTTTTTTATAATTGCGTTTTATCTGATTGATGTATTATCTACATACATGCCACACAGGTTGTAGTAGAAATATCATTTGGGCCGGTGAGGGCTGCACACGATACTTTTCTCTCTGAATCTGACAAATACATTCCAAATACATTCAGAGCATTGGAGAGGGTATTTGAGGCTGCCATCATTTGCCCAAATATATAATCCCAAACTGTGAGAATAAGAGTATTGTGTTCTGATAGATTTTTTTATCAATGTAATTTTATTGTTACTTTATTATACGTTTAAAAAAATAGTATCCTATATTTCCATATACAAGTGCCCATTCCACATTTTTTACTATTAATACCATATAAAGGCAAAAAACACAGACAAGACGGGTAGAGATTCATCTGTTACATACTGCATAGAATATCACATTTCTGTCTGCAAGAATTATTCATATTGTGTAGAAAGAACATTCGCAGGTTTTCATTAGGCATACAGACGTGGACAAAATTGTTGGTACCCTTTGGTCAATGAAAGAAAAAGTCACAATGGTCACAGAAATAACTTTAATCTGACAAAAGTAATAATAAATTAAAATTCTATAAATGTTAACCAATGAAAGTCAGACATTGTTTTTCAACCATGCTTCAACAGAATTATGTAAAAAAATAAACTCATGAAACAGGCATGGACAAAAATGATGGTACCCCTAACTTAATATTTTGTTGCGCAACCTTTTGAGGCAATCACTGCAATCAAACGCTTCCTGTAACTGTCAATGAGACATCTGCACCTCTCAGCAGGTATTTTGGCCCACTCCTCATGAGCAAACTGCTCCAGTTGTGTCCGGTTTGAAGGGTGCCTTTTCCAGACTGCATGTTTCAGCTCCTTCCAAAGATGCTCAATAGGATTGAGGTCAGGGCTCATAGAAGGCCACTTTAGAATAGTCCAATTTTTTCCTCTTAGCCATTCTTGGGTGTTTTTAGCGGTGTGTTTTGGGTCATTGTCCTGTTGCAAGACCCATGACCTGCGACTGAGACCAAGCTTTCTGACACTGGCTAGTACATTTCTCTCTAGAATTCCTTGATAGTCTTGAGATTTCATTGTACCCTGCACAGATTCAAGACACCCTGTGCCAGACGCAGCAAAGCAGCCCCAGAACATAACAGAGCCTCCTCCATGTTTCACAGTAGGGACAGTGTTCTTTTCTTGATATGCTTCATTTTTTCGTCTGTGAACATACAGCTGATGTGCCTTGGCAAAAACTTCGATTTTTGTCTCATCTGTCCACAGGACATTCTCCCAGAAGCTTTGTGGCTTGTCAACATGTAGTTTGGCATATTCCAGTCTTGCTTTTTTATGATTCGTTTTCAACAATGGTGTCCTCCTTGGTCGTCTCCCATGTAGTCCACTTTGGCTCAAACAACGACGGATGGTGCGATCTGACACTGATGTTCCTTGAGCATGAAGTTCACCTTGAATCTCTTTAGAAGTCTTTCTAGGCTCTTTTGTTACCATTCGGATTATCCGTCTCTTAGATTTGTCATCAATTTTCCTCCTGCGGCCACGTCCAGGGAGGTTGGCTACAGTCCCATGGATCTTAAACTTATGAATAATATGTGCAACTGTACTCACAGGAACATCTAGTTGCTTGGAGATGGTCTTATAGCCTTTACCTTTAACATGCTTGTCTATAATTTTCTTTCTGATCTCTTGAGACAGCTCTTTCCTTTGCTTCCTCTGGTCCATGTCGAGTGTGGTACACACCATATCACCAAACAACACAGTGATTACCTGGAGCCATATATATAGGCCCAATGGCTGATTACAAGGTTGTAGACACCTGTGATGCTAATTAGTGGACACACCTTGAATTAACATGTCCCTTTGGTCACATTATGTTCTGTGTTTTCTAGGGGTACCATCATTTTTGTCCATGCCTGTTTCATGAGTTTATTTTTTTACATAATTCTGTTGAAGCATGGTTGAAAAACAATGTCTGACTTTCATTGGTTAACATTTATAGAATTTTAATTTATTATTACTTTTGTCAGATTAAAGTTATTTCTGTGACCATTGTGACTTTTTCTTTCATTGACCAAAGGGTACCAACAATTTTGTCCACGTCTGTAGATGGCGCCTAATCCCCACAAACATATAACTATGTGAAAAGCGCAATGGGATATAGCGATACCCCTAAAAGACGAGTACTCAGCGATAGCTGTAAATAATAACTTACTTTGGTGGGGGGCTGTCAACCGGTATAAAGGCACCTGTGGCAGTGGCCCCCCAAATAGGAGAAACACAAATGTATAACAGTGTTTGATATTTTGAAGTGAACTAAGGTACTCACTTCACTGGGGGGGCTGTCACATAGTTTAGGTGTCACAACTACCTAGGACAGTGAACCCCCCTGGCCTGGGTTGCTGTAATTCACTTGAGAAAACAGGTAGATAAAAGAGGGCAGTTTTTACTCACTTCACTGGGGGGCTGCCAAACAGGTGTAATGCAAGTTACCTGAGACAGTACCCCCCGGCCGAGTCTGCTTCTCACGGTCCTCAATTGGAAAATTAGAGTCCTCAATCTTTAGAATGGGTATCTTCAAGTACTTTAATAAGGCTCAACGCGTTTCGGGGTTATGCAAAACCCCTTCCTCAGGAGCAAGGTATTGAGTAATACATAAAATCAAATCAACTTACATGTTAAATAGATTCCTTTCACCAGTGTATCAAATTCCCGCGCTCAGGGGACGAAAAAGAGCGGGAAATCGCGTTCAAGCACCGCCTCCGGTCGGTGGAACGCATCCAGAATCCGGAAGTCGCGTATCTGCCGCGACTTCCGGTTTCGTGGAACGCATGCCGGCTGCGTGTGGAACGCGCGCCGGCTCAGGAGAACGTCACTTCCCATCGCTGTGCGCTCCAACTAATGGAACGCACCGGCATGGGGAGAGAAGACAGAGGGAGGGACGCCTTGTATTGTCGGCGTCTAGCTCCCTCTGCCAATCGCCTGCTCATGGGATCTGGGGGGAGAGGAGGAAAATATATATATATGTCTACCTTCTACCAGATTAATTAGAATTTTATATAGGGACCCCTAATAAAAATTATTTCAGAGTTTGGGAATATATACTATATAATTAAAATGTAATATAGTGTAATAAGGAAAGATTTTAACAAAAAATACATATAAATATGACAAGGGTAGTGGATGGATTATATAATGGATATATATATGTATCTATAAGGCCCCCTGATAGGGGTAATTTCGTAATTTGGGGAGTTATATAGTATAGGAGATTTCATAAATCTATAAAATTATATAAAAATAAGGGAAGATATAATAATAATTTAAAAATAATAAATTCATGAGTTTAACACAGATATAGATATGACAAGGGCAATGGATGTATGGATAAAAACATATAAATAACTATGAAGCCTAAAAAATCTTCAAAAAATCTTCAAAAAAAAAAAGGGGGCACGGGTGGTTGATACTTTGGTGTAGAGGAGCACAGAAGGGAGGAAATTATATACCTATCATGACTAAACAATATATAAACAATTCATAAAAAACTTAAATAAAAATATATGTATAGATAATCAATAACATTAAATATAGTCTTTTCCAAAGTATATAAAATATAAAAACAAATACTTATAAATAATCAATCGTATATATAATTATTTCCAAAATGTATGGAATATAAAATATCAAGTAAAAATATCAAGTAAATATCCAGTAAAAATATCAAGTATCAAGTATGAAGTGGTGTATAGACAACTCGTACAAAATCTTCTCAGGTAGGTGTTAACCTTCTTGGTCTTGAAGTTAGTAATTAGCATATTCTAAGGCCTCATTTAGACCAAATGGTGAAAGTGTGTTTAATTTATATATCCAAAACATCTCCTTTCTTGATAGTGTCTGATAAGATTGGGGAACCCATAGAAGCGGAGTCACTTTTAGGCCCTTGGAGTCACCCTCATGGTACAGTGAAAAATGTTTAGATACACTATGTGTGATCACCTTCCGTTTTATGTTCGAGCGATGTTCATTCATACGCTCCCTCAGAGCCTGTATAGTACGACCCACGTATAAAAGCTTGCAGGGACACTCTAGTAAATAAATAACATAGGAAGTATTACAATTCATGACTTGTTTTAAGGGAATTGGTTCTCTTGGTGGCGAGAGGATCAGTGTTTTTCCACAATATATCATTGGACAACACTTACACTTTCTTGAACCACATTTAGATGATCCTACCTCGCTCATCGGACCTTTATAGTCTGTTTGTTTGTTTTTCTGAGGTAATTTGGGACATGAGGGTGCTAATATATTTTTTAGAGTTTTTGCTCTGCGAAACGTTAAAATAGGAGCTGATGGGATTGTTTTTTCCATAATTGGATCTTTCAATAGGATTTTCCAGTGCTTATTGATTATCTTCCTAATATCTGCGTGGCGATTATTGAAATTAGTAGTTAGGCTTACATTCGTATATTTTTGTTGGATTTCTTTTTTTGTAATTTTTGTAAGGCTCTCTTTTTGGCTTTCTTTCAATATTCTAGCTTCAGATTCCGATATTAGTTTATTAGGATAACCTTTCTCCCTAAATCTTTCTTTCAGAATGTCTAACTGTTCCTTCATAGTAGCATCGTTACTGCAATTTCTACGGATACTTTTCATTTGGCTGTAGGGAATATTAGTTTTCCATCTCTGATGGTGACAGCTTTTAAAGTTAAGATAACTGTTCGTGTCGACTTTTTTAACCACCTCAGGACCGCCGTACGCAGGATTGCGTCCTGCCGGCGGTCCTGCTCTTCTGGGTGGACGCATATACGCGTCCTCCCGCGAGAGTCCTCCCGCGAGAGCACACAGGCGATAAACGGTGAAAGGAGTGTAGTGCCGAAGTGTAAAAAGTGCTCTGGTCATGAAGGGGGTTTCACCTAGCGGGGCTGAAGTGGTTAAAATGGGTTTTTGTGGTTATGGTTTTGTTGATGATCTCTATGTGTAGATCGAAAAATATGGCCTCCATCTTGTGGTGGTCTACAGTAAATTTAAGGTTCCATTCATTGGTATTTATTTTATCTACATTAGAAATCAATTCCTTTTCTCCCCCATCCCAAATTAAAATAATGTCGTCGATAAAACGCTTGTAAAACCGAATGTTTGGATGTGTCAAAAGTCCAAAGTCTCTCTCAAATCCCCCCATAAATAAATTCGCGTAAGCTGGCGCGAATTTAGTCCCCATTGCCGTACCTTTTTTCTGTTGGTATATTGTGTTCTGGAAAGAAAAATAATTGCGTTTAAGGATAAAGTCTATGGATTTTAGTATGAATAATTTTTGTGTAATTGGCATCAGGGGATCTAAGTTCCAATTTAAGTATCTTTATTGTTTTTTTCCAAATATAAACAGTATAAAAACAAATATCTGATCACAGGAGATGAACACATATAACAATTACATGTAGAACAATGTATCGCATCCATGCCATAGAGCAAAGATATATAGCGAGATATCTATAGTCAGGATAGCCCAGCTTTAATATCGATTCTCAGGCATAGATATCAAAACCCAAACAAAAACCCATCCCCCCCCCCTCACCACCCCCCACCCGTCCCACCTGGCTTGGTGCGGCCGCCGCGAGGGGCGGCGGAGTGCTCTTGCCCCCCTCATAGATATTTTCTTCAGTCCTTTACAATATCACGCATGCTTAACGTGGGCTGTGTTGATAGAATTTATCTTTTAAGGATGTATAATGGTTTGTTAGGATGTATTTATGCAGTAGTCTCTACCAATAAATGGTCGTCAGTTCTAATCGGGATATTGCTGCTAGCTGTTTCCCCTCTCTGTACGCCCATTCCTATGGCATCGCTCAACCCACGTCGTTTCATGCCCTCAAAATGTGTTATTCTCGTCATTAAGCTTTGCCATTCATTTATTGTTGGAGATCTATCTTTCACCCACTGTCTCAGGATTATCACCTTGGCCAATAGAAACCCCTTCAGCCAGTATGCCTGTTCATTTTTGGTGGTTTTGTTTTTGTACTCGGGAGGGAAAAGTCCAAGTACAACTACTTGGATAGTCAAGGGGGGGCTGTTCCTACTGTTTACCGCCATTGTCTGAAATATGCGGCCCCAAAAGATCCTAATGGCAGGGCAGTCCCACAACATGTGTACAAGCCCTGCGGCTACACAAGAGCATTTCAGACAACTAAATTCTTGACCCTTATTGGTATACATTTTGGATAATAGACTCGGGGTAACATATAGACGATGTATTATTTTAAATTGTATCAATCGGTGTTGTCGTGAGAGGGAAGCCTTCTTGATGTTTTGGTATATTTCCCGCCATTGTGAGGGGTTACATTCCCCAATGTCTGTCTTCCATTTATCAACGCTTTTGAATTTAGTGATAGTGCTTATTTCCTCAATGAATCTCCTATATATTGGTGAAATCTTAACTTTATTCCCTACTATATTATAACAAAATAGTAAAAACCCCTGAGTAACTCTTGTCAGAGGTGTTTTTTTGAGCGTGTATGCTAATGCGTGTTGTAGTTGACAATATCTATAGTGCTCTAATGCAGTTATTGGTGCCTGTTGTATCAGTTCCCTTATTGGTTTGATTTTCCCTTTCGTGTATATATGTGAAACTAATGTGATACCTTTTCGAGTCCAGTATTCGTTTTCGTTAAGTGTCAAAAATTCTGTTAGCGCGGGATTATCCCATAACGGGGAGAAGTCCAAAATTTGAGGGGCATGAATCAGTACCTTGATTTTATTCCAGGCTTTCTGTAGCGCGGCCCCGATGGGACAGGAGTAATCTGCACGCTGAAGCAGCCCGGATTCCAATATACTAAAAATGTTATTTACGTGCTGTTGGCGTTGACCTAGGATATGTGATAGTAATACTCCATCCCCGGTATTGACACACCATTGTAGTTGTGCACACAGATAATAGATTTGAAAATGGGGCAGGCCTAGGCCCCCATTACTTACGGCCATTCGCAAATATTGTAATTTGATGCGGACCCTTTTTCTGCCCCATATCAGATCATTTATCAAGCGATCGATCAAATTGAAGACACTGTCCTCAATCCAAGCAGGGCAGGAGCTAACCGTGTACAATATCCAAGGTAGCAAAACCATTTTAATCAGCGCAATCCTATTAATCTGCGAAAGCGGGAGTTTCTGCCAAACTCTTATTTTGTCTTTTATTTTCCCCACTAAAGGGGTAATGTTTAGCTGATTATATTCCCTAATGTTATTGCTAATTTTTATCCCAAGGTAATCTAAGTGGTCTGTTGGAGCAATAATTCTGATCCTGAGGTCGTTAGGGGGGGGCATCCGGTTCAGGGGGAAGAGTGCAGACTTTACCCAGTTTATCTCATATCCGGCAATTCTGCCGAATTCCTCTGTTATCCGCATAACATCGGAGACGCTTCTCCATCCATCATTCAGGTAGAGTAAAACGTCATCTGCGTATAAACAAATCTTATCATCCGTCCCTCTCCCCCCGAAACCCGCTATACCGGGTTCAGCCCGTATCCTGCAGGCAAGGGGTTCCATAAAGATTGAAAAGAGAAGTGGAGAAAGGGGGCATCCCTGACGTGTTCCCCGCTTTAGGGAAACGGCCGGGGTGAGCACCCCGTTAACCTTAATTCTAGCAGTTGCTTCACTATATAGCAATTTAACCCATCCAATAAATTCCTGGCCCAGATTCATCCTATACATAACACGCCAGAGGAAGGGCCACTCGACCCGATCGAACGCCTTAGCGGCGTCCAATGATAGGATCGAGCGGTCCTCCCCCCCTCCAATCTGAATATTAAGGATGGTCCGGCGTATATTGGTCTGTATCTGTCGCCCAGGAATAAACCCTGTCTGGTCTACATGGATCAGGCGGGTTATTACTTTTTTTAACCTGTTAGAAAGAACTTTTGCGATTATTTTATAATCTGCGTTAAGCAGTGATATTGGGCGATAATCCTCAACTTTATTGCCCTTTTTCCCTTTTTTAAGGATCAGTGTAACCGTTGCTTCGGTCAAAGACGGGGGCAGCTTTCCACATTTGCTAGACTCATTTAGGACCTGCAACAGTCCAGGCAAGAGCACCTCCGCATGGCGCTTATATATGCCAAATGGGAGTCCATCCGATCCGGGCACCGAGGAGCCCCGGGTCTCATGCAGAGCCGCCTGTAGTTCCTCCAAAGAGATGGGGGCGCACAAGGGGGCAGAGTCGGAGTCCGACAGCACCGGGATCTTGACTTGTTCTAGAAAGTCGTCTATTTTAGTCACTGTATCTACCACACCGGATCGATATAGATTATCAAAATGATTAAAAAACTCTGCCACCATCTCCATTCCTCTTTCCAATCTACGCCCATCACCCGTCAGTATTTGTCTAATTCTTTGGGGAGGTTTTTGATTCGCTATAATAGAGACCAATAGCTTACTCGGGGTGCCAGCCTCGCAGAAATCTTTATAGCCCATAAAAAATAATTGATTCTGTGCTTTTTCCTTCATAAAGGTAGTATAGTGATCTATGGTAGATTTTAACTTGGTACGCATATTCGCATCGTTCCGTACTCGGATACAGCCCTCCAGGTATGCAATATTTGCCTCCAACTTTTTTTGTTCCGCAAAGAATTCATTTTTTTTTTTTTTATTCTAGAAAAATAAAGCCCGCGCATAAATGCCTTCATGGCATCCCAAACAAAGTGGACATGTGCTGTACCGATATTCTCTTGCCAAAATTGTGAAAGTTCTTTATCTATCCCAACGGAGTCATTTAGTATGGTTAGCCAGTGTTCATTCAATCTGAACGATCTGCTAATCCCGGTTTGTTGTCCGGTCTTCATCACCAGTAAAATCGGTGAGTGGTCGGAAATGCCATGGATCTCATATGTCATTTTTAAGATAGATTCAAGCATCTGCTCATTGGCCAAGGCCATATCAATCCTGGACATAGCGCTGTACGCTTTACTAAAGCAAGAGAACACCTGTTTGTTGCCATAAAGCCATCGCCAAACATCTATTAAACCTATCTCCTCACAGAACCCACGAAGTAAAGCATGTTTTCCCTGCGCACTTTTCCGGGCGGCTGAAAATCTATCCAGCGCCGGGTCAAGCACGCAGTTAAAGTCACCGCATATTAATATCGGAGATCGCTCTTTATTATGCATAAACAGCGCCAGCTGCTTTAGGACTGTCATTGTAAACGGTGGCGGAATATACAGGAAAGCAAGGACGCACTTTCTGCCATTCCATTGGGCAAAGAGGAAGATATATCTCCCATCTCTATCAATCGACTGGTCGAGCAGGATAAAGTCAATGCTATGATGTATATACACACTGATCCCTCGGGAATATGCCGAGAAACCAGAGTGGAATTGATGCCCTGCCCATCTCTTTATTAAATATTCAGGGATATTAGGTGTAGTGTGCGTTTCTAGTAAAGCAACTATTGCAGGGAGATGTCGAATAATCAAATCGAAAACCACTACCCTTTTCGTTCTATCAGCCAGTCCACGCACATTCCATATCATGACTCTATTATTAGTCATATCATGAATTGTAAAGGAGGCGTCCGTCACCCCCCAAAGGCAACCGCAACCAAGCCAGGGTCCCCCCCCACCCATTATCCGCCCACCCCCTTTGACCCCCACCCCCCGGTAACCCCCTTACTGGTTCACTGATGCAAAGCATCGTTGTCAACCTCTTACATTTCGCCCATCCGTCCATGGGCCGCCCCCGCTATTCCCCCACCCCTAGATTGAGTGGCATTCCTGCCACGTCAACCAAGACCCGGCGTCTAAACCCTAACAGAATCTAGCCATTCTAAGGTTTCTCTAGGGGAATGAAAAAACATTACGGTGTCTCTATACACCACTCTTAACTTGGCGGGGTATAACATAGAATATTTAATATTTCCCTCGCGTAATCTTTTCTTAATATCAAAATATTCCCTACGCTTGCTTTGGGTATCCCTGGAAAAGTCTGGGTATATCTGTATCGAGTGTCCGTCAAGGGGATCTAAGTTAAGAATTTTTTCTATTTCTCTAACCCCTAAAGTATGTGGAATATTGCTGTATAATGAGCATACATCTAATAATATCGAGTGGGCTGAGAGCTTCTATGGAAGATGGAGTAGTAACAGACCAAAACAATCATAACGTCTTGTCAAGCCCACTCGATATTATTAATTTATCCACTTACTCAACGTCTCCTCCAAGCCCAGAAGATAAATTTCTTGCACTCCCAACAAATCTATCAGGGAACTCTTTTTTAGACCAGGTCTTGTCCACCCCCAACAAGGGTCCACCGGTGCCACCGGCCAGACAGATACTTACAAGTTTTTTAGCCCTAAGCCCGGTCATTCAATTAAACGAACCCCCCCAAACGAATACCCCAATAGCACCACGATCTCTAAAGATAACCCATTTCTACACCCCTGTCTCTTCTCTGAAAAAAAAAGAAAAGACCAAACGACGACACAGAGGATGTAGAGGTGGGAGAAGAAAGCGCACCACTCACCAAAAAACTAAAACCAAAACATTAATTGACACTAAGAATCAGGAGAAGAAAATCGGCATTTTTAATTTATCTGATTATACCCTAAAAGAGAACGAAATAGATCTCCTAGCGAAAGGACTATCCTTCTGTCCAACGAATCAACCGGACTTATTTGAACTTTTTGTTGACTTGAATCAGTTTGTTCGTAAATTAACCTTACATAGACATTTTACCATAAAAAAGTTCCTACAGGTAGATACACAACCGAGAGATCCGACTCTAAAATCCCAAGAACCTAATCTAGACCAAACACCCACTGCCCCAATTATACCCAATATTAGAATCAAGTCAAATTTCTATCCACTTGATAGCAAAGGTCCACACATTGAAACTTTTTATAATTTAGTAATGTCTGATTTCAAAGAAAATTTCTCAAAAGCTCCACCAGACATGGGTGGTAAAAATCTAAATGAAAGGGAAATCAGAGCACTTAAAACCCTCACTAATAATAGAGATATTGTGATAAAAAATGCTGACAAAGGAGGGGGCATTGTTATTATGAATTCCAGCTATTACGAAAAAGAAGCCCTGCGTATCCTTGCAGATAAAGAGTATTATGATATCTTACCATACGACCCCACTCCAGAATACAAAAAGATACTGGGAACACTGATAGATGAGGGTTTCCATGCAGGTATTCTAAATAAGAAGGAAAAAAACTTTCTCAAAACCAATTATCCCTCTACCGCAAGATTTTATTTTCTGCCCAAAATACACAAGTCCCTTACAGAACCCCCAGGGAGGCCCATCATCTCGGGCATAGGATCATTAACCACCAATATTTTAGAATATGTAGATGGAATCCTGCAAAAATATGTTCTAAATCTACCGTCCTATCTACGAGACACTTCACACCTTCTGGCATTTTTGGAAACCCTAAAATGGGAAAATCATTTTTTGTGGGCCACACTAGATGTATGCTCATTATACAGCAATATTCCACATACTTTAGGGGTTAGAGAAATAGAAAAAATTCTTAACTTAGATCCCCTGATGCCAATTACACAAAAATTATTCATACTAAAATCCATAGACTTTATCCTTAAACGCAATTATTTTTCTTTCCAGAACACAATATACCAACAGAAAAAAGGTACGGCAATGGGGACTAAATTCGCGCCAGCTTACGCAAATTTATTTATGGGGGGATTTGAGAGAGACTTTGGACTTTTGACACATCCAAACATTCGGTTTTACAAGCGTTTTATCGAAGACATTATTTTAATTTGGGATGGGGGAGAAAAGGAATTGATTTCTTATGTAGATAAAATAAATACCAATGAATGGAACCTTAAATTTACTGTAGACCACCACAAGATGGAGGCCATATTTTTAGATCTACACATAGAGATCATCAACAAAACCATAACCACATAAACCCATTTTAAAAAAGTCGACACGAACAGTTATCTTAACTTCAAAGCTGTCACCATCAGAGATGGAAAACTAATATTCCCTACGGCCAAATGAAAAGGATCCGTAGAAATTGCAGTAACGATGCTACTATGAAGGAACAGTTAGACATTCTGAAAGAAAGATTTAGGGAGAAAGTTTATCCTAATAAACTAATATCGGAATCTGAAGCTAAAATATTGAAAGAAAGCCAAAAAGAGAGCCTTACAAATATTACAAAAAAAGAAATCCAACAAAAATGTACGAATGTAAGCCTAACTACTAATTTCAATAATCGCCACGCAGATATTAGGAAGATAATCAATAAGCACTGGAAAATCCTATTGAAAGATCCAATTATGGAAAAAAACAATCCCATCAGCTCCTATTTTAACGTTTCGCAGAGCAAAAACTCTAAAAAATATATTAGCACCCTCATGTCCCAAATTACCTCAGAAAAACAAACAAACAGACTATAAAGGTCCGATGAGCGAGGTAGGATCATCTAAATGTGGTTCAAGAAAGTGTAAGTGTTGTCCAATGATATATTGTGGAAAAACACTGATCCTCTCGCCACCAAGAGAACCTATTCCCTTAAAACAAGTCATGAATTGTAATACTTCCTATGTTATTTATTTACTAGAGTGTCCCTGCAAGCTTTTATACGTGGGTCGTACTATACAGGCTCTGAGGGAGCGTATGAATGAACATCGCTCGAACATAAAACGGAAGGTGATCACACATAGTGTATCTAAACATTTTTCACTGTACCATGAGGGTAACTCCAAGGGCCTAAAAGTGACTCCGCTAGAATGGGTTCCCCAATCTTATCAGACACTATCAAGAAAGGAGATGTTTTGGATATATAAATTGAACACACTTTCACCTTTTGGTCTAAATGAGGCCTTAGAATATGCTAATTACTAACTTCAAGACCAAGAAGGTTAACACCTACCTTAGAAGATTTTGTACGAGTTGTCTATACACCACTTCATACTTGATACTTGATATTTTTACTGGATATTTACTTGATATTTTTACTTGATATTTTATATTCCATACATTTTGGAAATAATTATATATACGATCGATTATTTATAAGTATTTGTTTTTATATTTTATATTTTATATACTTTGGAAAAGACTATATTTAATGTTATTGATTATCTATCCATATATTTTTATTTAAGTTTTTTATGAATTGTTTATATATTGTTTAGTCATGATAGGTATATAATTTCCTCCCTTCTGTGCTCCTCTACACCAATGTATCAACCACCCGTGCCCTTTTTTTTTTTTTTAAAGATTTTTTGAAGATTTTTTGAAGATTTTTTAGGCTTCATAGTTATTTATATGTTTTTATCCATACATCCATTGCCCTTGTCATATCTATATCTGTGTTAAACTCATGAATTTATTATTTTTAAATTATTATTATATCTTCCCTTATTTTTATATAATTTTATAGATTTATGAAATCTCCTATACTATATAACTCCCCAAATTACGAAATTACCCCTACCAGGGGGCCTTATAGATACATATATATCCATTATATAATCCATCCACTACCCTTGTCATATTTATATGTATTTTTTGTTAAAATCTTTCCTTATTACACTATATTACATTTTAATTATATAGTATATATTCCCAAACTCTGAAATAATTTTTATTAGGGGTCCCTATATAAAATTCTAATTAATCTGGTAGAAGGTAGACATATATATATATTTTCCTCCTCTCCCCCCAGATCCCATGAGCAGGCGATTGGCAGAGGGAGCTAGACGCCGACAATACAAGGCGTCCCTCCCTCTGTCTTCTCTCCCCATGCCGGTGCGTTCCATTAGTTGGAGCGCACAGCGATGGGAAGTGACGTTCTCCTGAGCCGGCGTGCGTTCCACGCGCAGCCGGCATGCGTTCCACGAAACCGGAAGTCGCGGCAGATACGCGACTTCCGGATTCTGGATGCGTTCCACCGACTGGAGGCGGTGCTTGAACGCGATTTCCCGCTCTTTTTCGTCCCCTGAGCGCGGGAATTTGATACACTGGTGAAAGGAATCTATTTAACATGTAAGTTGATTTGATTTTATGTATTACTCAATACCTTGCTCCTGAGGAAGGGGTTTTGCATAACCCCGAAACGCGTTGAGCCTTATTAAAGTACTTGAAGATACCCATTCTAAAGATTGAGGACTCTAATTTTCCAATTGAGGACCGTGAGAAGCAGACTCGGCCGGGGGGTACTGTCTCAGGTAACTTGCATTACACCTGTTTGGCAGCCCCCCAGTGAAGTGAGTAAAAACTGCCCTCTTTTATCTACCTGTTTTCTCAAGTGAATTACAGCAACCCAGGCCAGGGGGGTTCACTGTCCTAGGTAGTTGTGACACCTGACCTATGTGACAGCCCCCCCAGTGAAGTGAGTACCTTAGTTCACTTCAAAATATCAAACACTGTTATACATTTGTGTTTCTCCTATTTGGGGGGCCACTGCCACAGGTGCCTTTATACCGGTTGACAGCCCCCCACCAAAGTAAGTTATTATTTACAGCTATCGCTGAGTACTCGTCTTTTAGGGGTATCGCTATATCCCATTGCGCTTTTCACATAGTTATATGTTTGTGGGGATTAGGCGCCATCTATGTGTATTTAAAAGCTCTGAAGGTCACTAACATTATAGACCAAATTTTACACATAAATTCTTCTTCTTGCTATCTAAGTGTTTAACTTGCTGTTAACACTAATTATTTTCCTTGTGTGCAGCCTCCCCTATCACTGTTGTCCTTACTACTCCAACCCACTTTTTTTTTTTTTTTTTTCCCACATTTCAATATTCCCTAATCCCATCACCGTTGGCGCCTTGCGAGTGGGATTTCCCTTGTTTTAAGGTCTTCCTAACCTCCTTTCTTTTTTCTATACCTTTTTGTCCATATATAGCCAGGCATGTGGGAAAAGCCATTCGGTAAAGGAAAGCATCAATATAGCAAATATGTTTAGAGAAAATTAAATTGCAGTTTAAGGGTTATTCAGATGGACTTTGTCATCAGTATGTAGCTTTTCTGACCCATTCAGCTGTACAAGGTAATATAACATTACCCCAGACTGAAATCCAGAAATCCCATTCACATTCCAACACCCATGCTGGAGCTGAGAAGTTACCCTGGACACAGCACTCCACAGCGACTTTAGCTCCACCAGGGTAGCAGCACGCATCCTCCTGTGACAAGGATGGTAGCACGCATCCATCTATAACCAGAGCAGCAGCGCACATCCCATAGTCACCCGAATGACATCACGCACCTCTCTACCACTAAGTACTATTGGACACCCATGCTGGAGCTGAGAAGTTACCCTGGACACAGCACTCCACAGCGGCTTTAGCTCCACCAGGGAAACAGCATGCATCCTCCTGTGACAGGGATGGTAGCGCACATCCCGTAGTGACCCGAATGACATCACACACCTCTCTACCACTAAGTACCATTATTAATGTCATTATTAATTAATAAATAAATATAAACATAAAACCTAATGGAATGATTATACAGCTAATAATGGACTACATATAAGTCCTCCATGGCAAAGCTGACTAGCGAGGCAGTGATACTGTGCTGTCAAGCCAGTGTGACGGCACACTCAGCACATGGAGCCTTTAGGCCCCTTTCACACGGGCGAGTATTCCGCGCGGATGCGATGCGTGAGTTGAACGCATTGCACCTGCACTGAATACCGACCCATTCATTTCTATGGGGCTGTGCACATGAGAGGTGATTTTCACATATCACTTGTGTGTTGCGTGAAAATTGTAGCATGCTCTATATTCGGCCTTTTTCACATAACGCAGGCCCAATAGAAATTAATAGGGCTGTGTGAAAATCGCAAGCATCCGCAAGCAAGTGCGGATGCGGTGCGATTTTCGCGCACGGTTGCTAGGAGACCATCCGGATGGAGACCCGATCATTATTATTTCCCCTTATAACATGGTTATAAGGGAAAATAATTGCATTCTGAATACAGAATGCATAGTAAAATAGCGCTGGAGGGGGTTAAAAAAATAAAATAAATTAACTCACCTTAATCCACTTGTGATGGATCATGTTATGAATGCAGTGACATCATCAAAGGTCCTATTGCTCACAGTTAGAGACAGAAGCGATGCCGGGCTACGCAAACAAGTGGATTAAGGTGAGTTAAATTATTATTATTTTTTTAACCCCTCCAGCGCTATTTTACTATGCATTCTGTATTCAGAATGCTATTATTTCCACTTATAACCATGTTATAAGGGAAAATAATACAATCTACAGAACACCGATCCCAGACCTGAACTTCTGTGAAGAAGTTCGGGTTTGGGTATCAAACATGTGCGATTTTTCTCACGCAAGTGCAAAACGTATTACAATGTTTTGCACTTGCGCGGAAACGCACCGTCACATTTTCCCGCAACGCCCATCTGAAAGAGGCCTTACTGTCCTTTATTACGGCTCACTGTGCACCCCCATTATTGACTTTCTGCCCACTTTTCATGTTCCTGCTAATCTTTATGTAGGTAACAGGTTTCTGTTAGGGTTGTAGGTGTATTGGGTTGTTAATGAGCTAATTACCAAGCCTATTGTTTTCTTCCCCCACATACACACATGTGGACAGAAATGGCAGGAGTACTGTATACTGAAGAATATCTTTAGCTCTTTCTGGGTTTATAGGTGGGGAAGTTAAAATGTATTTCTTATAATAAAAAACATAAAAAAAGAAATGTGTTTAATTCAGTGTTTTTACACATTTTACATAGTTTACACAATTAAACATATATTACTTCTTTTTCCATTGGATTTTGCTTCAGACAATCTTATTTCACTTTCCTTTGGTAACTTTTAATCATTTTTCTATTTTATTTTGTATGTTTCTTTTTTTTATAACAGGTAATGCCAAAAAAACACAAAACACCAGTACAATACAGCAGTTTTTTTTATCTGGAAGAATGGCAGTATTAATGCTGGAAAGCTGACAGAAACCCAGCAGGTTGCATTCAGAGCGGATCCGTCTGGTGTCTGCACAAACGGATCCGCTCCTATAATGCAGACGTTGGGATTTGTTCAGAACGGATCCGTCTGCATTATAGTTTAGAAAAAAAGTGCGAAAGTTGTTCAGACGGATCCGTCCAGACTTTACATTGAAAGTCAATGGGTGGCGGATCCGTTTGAAAATTGAGCCATATTGTCAACTTCAAACGGATCCGTCCCCATTGACTTAGGCCTCATGCACACGACAGTATTTTTTCACGGTCCGCAAAAACGGGGTCCGTAGGTCCGTGATCCGTGACCGTTTTTTCGTCCGTGGGTCTTCCTTGATTTTTGGAGGATCCACGGACATGAAAAAAAAAATCGTTTTGATGTCCGCCTGGCCGTGTGGAGCCAAACGGATCCATCCTGAATTACAATGCAAGTCAATGGGGACGGATCCGTTTTAGGTTGACACAATATGGTGCCATTTCAAACGGATCCGTCCCCATTGACTTTCAATGTAAAGTCTGGAGTCCCTTTTATACCATCGGATCGGAGTTTTCTCCAATCCGATGGTATATTTTAACTTGAAGCGTCCCCATCACCATGGGAACGCCTCTATGTTAGAATATATTGTCGGATATGAGTTAGATCGTGAAAACTAATTTCCGACAGTATATTCTAACACAGAGGCGTTCCCATGGTGATGGGGACGCTTCTAGTTAGAATATACTACAAACTGTGTACATGACTGCCCCCTGCTGCCTGGCAGCACCCGATCTCTTACAGGGGGCCGTGATCAGCACAATTAACCCCTCAGGTGCCGCACCTGAAGGGGTTAATTGTACTATCATATCCCCCTGTAAGAGATCAGGGCTGCCAGGCAGCAGGGGGCAGACCCCTCCCTCCCCAGTTTGAATATCATTGGTGGCCAGTGCGGCCCCCCCTCCCTCCCTCTATTGTAATAATAGGTTGGTGGCACAGTGTGCGGCCCCCCGCCCCCCCTTCCTCCCTCTATTGTAATAATTTGTTGGTGGCACAGTGTGTGGCCCCCTGCCCCCCCTTCCTCCCTCTATTGTAATAATTTGTTGGTGGCACAGTGTGCGCCCCCCCGGCCCCCCCTTCCAACCTCTATTGTAATAATTCGTTGGTGGCACAGTGTGCGCCCCCCATTGCCCCGCCTCCCTCTATAGCATTAACAACATTGGTGGCCAGTGTGTGGCCTCCCATCTCCCCCCCCCTCCCGATCATTGGTGGCAGCGGAGTTCCGATCGGAGTCCCAGTTTAATCGCTGGGGCTCCGATCGGTAACCATGGCAACCAGGAAGCTACTGCAGCCGTGGTTGCCATGGTTACTTAGCAATAGTACAATAGTAGAAGATTCATACTTACCTGCTGGCTGCTGTGATGTCTGTGTCCGGCCGGGAGCTCCTCCTACTGGTAAGTGACAGTTCATTTAGCAATGCGCCGCACAGACCTGTCACTTACCAGTAGGTGGAGCTCCCGGCCGGACACGAACATCGCAGCAGCCAGCAGGTAACTATGAATCTTCTACTATTGTACTATTGCTAAGTAACCATGGCAACCAGGACTGCAGTAGCGTCCTGGTTGCCATGGTTACCGATCGGAGCCCCAGCGATTAAACTGGGACTCCGATCGGAACTCCGCTGCCACCAATGACGGGGAGGGGGGGGGAGATGGGAGGCCGCACACTGGCCACCCATGTTGTTAATGCTATAGAGGGAGGGGGGCCGATGGGGGGTGCACACTGTGCCACCAACAAATTATTACAATAAAGGGAGGAAGGGGGGGGCCGAGTGGGCGGGGGGGGCACACTGTGCCACCAACGAATTATTACAATAGAGGGAGGAAGGGGGGGCGATGGGGGGCGCACACTGTGCCACCAACAAATTATTACAATAGAGGGCGGAAGGGGGGGCAGCACTGGCCATCAATGATATTCAAACTGGGGAGGGAGGGGGGTCTTCCCCCTGCTGCCTGGCAGCCCTGATCTATTACAGGGGGATATGATAGTACAATTAACGGCACCTGAGGGGTTAATTGTGCTGATCACGGCCCCCTGTAAGAGATCGGGTGCTGCCAGGCAGCAGGGGGCAGTCTTGTACACAGTTTGTAGTGTATTCTAACTAGAAGCGTCCCCATCACCATGGGAACGCCTCTGTGTTAGAATATACTGTCGGATATGAGTTTTCACGAAGTGAAAACTTAGATCTGAAAAAGCTTTTATGCAGACGGCTCTTTGGATCCGTCTGCATGAAAGCAACCTACGGCCACGGATCACGGACACGGATGCCAATCTTGTGTGCATCCGTGTTCTTTCACGGACCCATTGACTTGAATGGGTCCGTGAACCGTTGTCCGTCAAAAAAATAGGACAGGACCTATTTTTTTGACGGACAGGATACACTGATCACGGTCTCGGCTGCAAAACGGTGCATTTTCCGATTTTTCCACGGACCCATTGAAAGTCAATGGGCCCGCGAAAAAAAACGGAAAACGGCACAACGGCCACGGATGAACACAACGGTCGTGTGCATGAGGCCTTACAAGTCTGGACAGATCCGTTTGCCTCCGCACGGCCAGGCGGACACTCGAACGCTGCAAGCAGCGTTCGGGTGTCCGCCTGCTGAGCGGAGGACAAGCGCTGCCAGACTGATGCATTCTGTGCGGATCCACCTCCACTCAGAATGCATTAGGGCAGTACGGATGCGTTCAGGGCCGCTTGTGAGAGCCTTCAAACGGAACTTACAAGCGGAGCCCTGAACGCTAGTGTGAAAGTAACCTTAATTGGGTGCTGGTGCTGTCCAGCTTATGCTGGATCCAGCAATGCCGGTTTCTGTTTCTATGCCGCCAGTTACTGAAATAGAGCAACTTTCTGAACATTAGCACAATAGTTTTGAGGATATCATATATGAAAGAAGCATATCACTCACATCAGTGTTTGTAGAACTGCCGATCACTAATAAACATAATGATCAGTACATTAGAATATTACAAAATTTGGATACAATTAAGTGTGTATGTGGATATTGCACCGTCACAGTGCTCAACTGGCTGTGAGGTTGCAAATTACATCATATATGGTCAATATTTAGCCCACATGTTATAGATGTGTTTTTTTAGCAGTTCATATTTTATATTTCATACATTTTTAATATGTTTTTTTATTTTTTTTGTGTTTCACTCATTTTATCCATATCCTTATTATATATTTTTGGAATATTTTTTATTTTTTACAAATAAATGTATCTGTATACTCTGTGCAACACCAGATAGTATAGTGCCCTCCAATATATACTGTATATATATATATATATATATATATATATATTTTTATATATTCTCATTTTGTGTGTGTATATATGGAGGTATGTGTATATATATATATATATATATATATATATATATATATATATATGTACAATTGCAAGACAAAGTATGTGAACCCATTGGAATTATATGGATTTCTGCACAAATTGGTCATAAAATGTGATCTGATCTTCATCTAAGTCATAACAATAGATAATCACAGTCTGCTTAAACTAATAACACACAAATAATTAAATGTCACCATGTTTTTATTGAACACACCATTTAAACATTCACAGTGCAGGTCGAAAAAGTATGTGAACCCCTAGACTAATGACATCTCCACGAGCTATTTGGAGTGAGGTGTCAACAAACTCGAGTCCAATCAATGAGATGAGATTAGAGGTGTTGATTACAGCTGCCCTGCCCTATAAAAAACACACATCAGTTCTGGGTTTGCATTTCACAAGAAGCTTTGTCTGATGTGAATGATGCCTTGCACAAGAGAGCTCTCAGAAGACCTATGATTAAGAATTTGTGACTTACATAAAGCTGGAAAAGGGTTATAAAAGTATCTCCAAAAGCCTTGCTGTTCATCAGTCCACGGTAAGACAAATTGTCTATAAATGGAGAAAGTTCAGCACTGCTGCTACTCTTCCTAGGAGTAGCCGTCCTGTAAAGATGACTGCAGGAGCAGAGCGCAGACTGCTCATTGAGGAGAAGAAGAATCCTAGAGTGTCAGCTAAAGGAATACAAAAGTCTCTGGCATATGCTAACATCCATGTTAGTGAATCTACGATACGTAAAACACTAAACAAGATTTAATTTCATGGAGGATACCACAGAGGAAGCCACTGCTGCTCAAAAAAACATTGCTGCACGTTTACAGTTTGCACAAGAGCACCTGCATGTTCCACAGCAGTACTGGCAAAATATTCTGTGGACATATGAAACCAAAGTTGAGTTGTTTGGAAGAAACACACAACACTATGTGTGGAGAAAAAGAGGCGCAGCACACCAAGTATGGTGGTGGGGGCATCATGGTTTGGGGCTGCTTTGCTGTGTCAGGGCCTGGACGGATTGCTATCATCAAAGGAAAAATGAATTTCCAAGTTTATCAAGACATTTTGCAGTAGAGCTTAAGGCCATCTGTCCACCAGCTGAAGCTCAACAGAACATGGGTGTTGCAACAGGACAACAACTCAAAGCATAGAAGTAAATCAACAACAGAATAGGCTAAACAGAAGAAAATACGCCTTCTGGCCCAGTCTGCCCCGTCAGAGTCCTGACCTCAACCCGATTGAGATGCTGTGGAATGACCTCAAGAAAGCGATTCACACCAGACATGCCAAGAATATTGCTGAACTGAAACAGTTCTGTAAAGAGGAATGGTCAAGAATTACTCCTGACGGTTGTATACGTCTGAAACGTTTGGTTGAAGTTATTGCTGCCAAAGGAGGTTCAACCAGTTATTAAATCCAAGGGTTCACATACTTTTTCCACCTACACTGTAAATGTTTACATCGTGTGTTCAATAAAAACATGGTAACATTTTATTCTTTGTGTGTTAATAGTTTAAGCACTGTCTATTGTTGTGACTTAGATGAAGATCAGATCACATTTTATGACCAATTTGTGCAAAAATCCATATAATTCTAAAGGGTTTACATACATTTTATTGCAACTGTATGTGTGTGTGCTGTATGTGTTTTGCAGACATCCACTTATTTATTTATTTATTTATTTATTCATTCATTTTAACCATAGAAGCATACATACATACGCTACAGCTACAGTACATACTCCAGAGCAGGGAGAGTTGTGTCAATCAACCCAAAAATGTAGGTTAGGCAAAGATCTCGACATCCTGCTGGAGCTATGAACCCAGCACTTCACAACATTGTGGAGCACAATACCTTACAATGTAGTCCCTCATGTACTGTAGGTGAGGCAGAGATCCTGACACCCACGCTGGAGCTGAGAAGTTACCCTGAACACAGCGCTTTTAAATACTTCAGTTAAGGTTCAATAAAAAATAAATAAAATTAAGAAAAGGGCAGCATCTCTGCTTCATAACAAATGAGGACTGCCATTTTCTTTTCTGGCTGGTCCTTTTATACCAGGAGGTGTGTTTTCATTGGTTCCACAAGTCACATGCCCTCCCCTGCCCATTCACATAAATAAAAAATAGGTTTCATTCACAGAATACAGCATAGTCAGCCAATCAGGGAAAAGACCCCACGGGTCATGAGAGCCAATAAGATAAAAGTTCAGAAAAAAAGAGGGCATGTGACTTGTTTAACAAATGAAAACACAGCTCCTGGTATAAAAGGACCAGCCAGAAAAGGAAATTGCAGTCCTCATTTGTTATGAAACAGAGATGTTGGTCGTTTTTTTTTTTTAATTGACCCTTGATGGAAGTATTTAAAAGCGCTGTCTTCAGGGTATCTTCTCAGCTCCAGCATAGGTGTCGGGATCTCTGCCTCACCTACCGTACATGATGGACTATATTGTGGAGTATTGTGCTCCAAAATGTTGTGAAGCGCTGGGTGCATACTGTAGCTCCAGCAGGATGTCGAGATCTTTGCCTAACCTATATTTTTGGATTGATTAACACAACTATGCCTACCCTGGAGCATACATCTTGTAGCATATGTATGTTTGCTTCTGAAATTAAAATAAATAAAAAAGATAAGTGAATGTGTGCAAATCACTTTCTTGGTATAAAAGTAATCACCATCCAGATTTAGAGATGTCCCAAACTATTCGCCGGCGAACATAGCTTGTTCGCGTTCGCTGCGAAGGGCGAAGATATGCGATGTTCGGTACGCCCCCTATTCATCATCATTGAATAAACTTTGACCCTGTACCTCATAGTCAGCAGACACATTCCAGCCAATCAGCAGCAGACCCTCCCTCCCAGACCCTCCCACCTCCTGGACAGCATCCATTTTAGATTCATTCGGAAGCTGCATTCTTAGTGAGAGGAGTGACAGTGTAGCTGCTGCTGATTTAATAGGGAAATCAATAGCTAGGCTAGTGTATTCAGTGTCCACTACAGTCCTGAAAGACTCATCTGATCTCTGCTGTAAGGACAGCACCCCAAAATCCCCTTTTAGGGCTAAAACATCAGTCTGCTTTTTTTATTTCCCTGAGTAATATAATTGCAGTTGCCTGCCAGCGTGTGTGTCAGGCTCACAGCGTATACTATGCCCACTTGCCCAGTGCCACCACTCATATCTTGTGTCACAGTAGCTTGCATTTAAAAAAGAAAAACAACAACTTTTTTTAAAAGTAATATAATAGCAGTCAGATGCCTGCACACGTGTGTGTTTCAGGCCCTGCAAGTGCCTTGTGTCACCAGCGTAACTAATATCTGGTGTCATCACAGTAGATTACATTAAAAAAAAAAAATTTGACTGTGAAATAATAGCAGTAAGTTGCCTGCACGCGTGTGTGTTTCAGGCCCTGCAAGTGCATAGTGTCACCAGCGCAACTCATATCTGGTGTCATCACTGTAGATTACCGTATATACTCGAGTATAAGACAAGTTTTTTGGCACATATTTCTGTGCTCTAAAAGCCCCCTCGTCTTATACTCGAGTCTAGGTCTCTATTATGGCAACTTACATAGCCATAATACAGACCATGACATGTTGGGGGCCGGAGAAGCTGTTACTTACCTTTACAGCTGCTCCGGTCAGCTCCCAGCATGTCCGCGCGGCACCTCTGTGGTACATAAAAAGAAATAAAAAAATTGGACTGTGAAATAATAGCAGTCAGTTGCCTGCACGCGTGTGTGTTTCAGGCCCTGCAAGTGCATAGTGTCACCAGCACAACTCATATTTGGTGTCATCACAATAGATTACAAAAAAAATAAATACAAATTTTGACTGTGAAATAATAGCAGTCAGTTGCCTGCAGGCGTGTGTGTTTCAGGCCCTGCAAGTGCATAATGTCACCAGTGCAAATCATATCTGGTGTCACCACAGTAGATTACATTTAAAAAAAAGAAAATATTGACTGTGAAATAATAGCAGTCAGTTGCCTGCACGCGTGTGTGTTTCAGGCCCTGCAAGTGTATAGTGTCACCAGCGCAAATCATATCTGGTGTCATTACAATAGATTACATAAAATAAAATTTGACTGTGAAATAATAGCAGTCAGTTGCCTGCACGTGTATGTGTGTTTCAGGCCCTGCAAGTGTCACCAGTGCAACTCATATCTGGTGTCATCACAGTAGATTACATAAAAAATAAATAAAAATTTTGACTGTGAAATAATAGCAGTCAGTTGCCTGCACGCGTGTGTGTTTCAGGCCCTGCAAGTGCATAGTGTCACCAGCGCAACTCATATCTGGTGTCATCACAGTAGATTACATAAAAAATAAATAAAAATTTTGACTGTGAAATAATAGCAGTCAGTTGCCTGCACGCGTGTGTGTTTCAGGCCCTGCAAGTGCATAGTGTCACCAGTGCAACTCATATCTGGTGTCATCACAGTAGATTACATAGAAAATAAATAAAAATTTGGACTGTGAAATAATAGCAGTCAGTTGCCTGCAGGCGTGTGTGTTTCAGGCCCTGCAAGTGCATAGTGTCACCAGCGCAACTCATATCTGGTGTCATCACAGTAGATTACATAAAAAATAAATAAAAATTTTGACTGTGAAATAATAGCAGTCATTTGCCTGCACGCGTGTGTGTTACAGGCCCTGCAACTGTCACCAGCACAACTCATATCTGGTGTCATCACAGTAGATTACATGAAAAAAATAAAAATAAAAATTTTTGGACTGTGAAATAAAACCAGTCAGTTGCCTGCACGCGTGTGTTTTTTAGGCCCTGCAAGTGCATAGTGTCACCAGCGCAACTCATATCTGGTGTCATCAGAGTAGATTACATAAAAAATAAATACAAATTTTGACTGTGAAATAATAGCAGTCAGTTGCCTGCACGCGTGTGTGTTTCAGGCCCTGCAAGTGCATAGTGTCACCAGCGCAACTCATATCTGGTGTCATCACAGTAGATTACATAAAAAATAAAAAAAAAATTTGACTGTGAAATAATAGCAGTCAGTTGCCTTCACGCGTGTGTGTTTCAGGCCCTGCAAGTGCATAGTGTCACCAGCGCAACTCATATCTGGTGTCATCATAGTAGATTACATTAAAAAAACGAAAATATTGACTGTGAAATAATAGCAGTCATTTGCCTGCACGCGTGTGTGTTACAGGCCCTGCAACTGTCACCAGCACAACTCATATCTGGTGTCATCACAGTAGATTACATGAAAAAAATAAAACTAAAAATTTTTGGACTGTGAAATAAAACCAGTCAGTTGCCTGCACGCGTGTGTTTTTTAGGCCCTGCAAGTGCATAGTGTCACCAGCGCAACTCATATCTGGTGTCATCAGAGTAGATTACATAAAAAATAAATACAAATTTTGACAGTGAAATAATAGCAGTCAGTTGCCTTCACGCGTGTGTGTTTTAGGCCCTGCAAGTGCATAGTGTCACCAGCGCAACTCATATCTGGTGTCATCACAGTAGATTACATAAAAAATAAATAAAAACTTTGACTGTGAAATAATAGCAGTCAGTTGCCTGCACGCGTGTGTGTTTCAGGCCCTGCAAGTGCATAGTGTCACCAGCGCAACTCATATCTGGTGTCATCACAGTAGATTACATAAAAAATAAATAAAAATTTTGACTGTGAAATAATAGCAGTCAGTTGCCTGCACGCGTGTGTGTTTC
The DNA here is from genome assembly GCF_014858855.1 of Bufo gargarizans. Classification (NCBI taxonomy): domain Eukaryota; kingdom Metazoa; phylum Chordata; class Amphibia; order Anura; family Bufonidae; genus Bufo; species Bufo gargarizans. The sequence continues at coordinate 137,935,382 of NC_058088.1, forward strand.
AGGCCCTGCAAGTGCATAGTGTCACCAGCGCAACTCATATCTGGTGTCATCACAGTAGATTACATAAAAAATAAATAAAAATTTTGACTGTGAAATAATAGCAGTCAGTTGCCTGCACGCGTGTGTGTTTCAGGCCCTGCAAGTGCATAGTGTCACCAGCGCAACTCATATCTGGTGTCATCACAGTAGATTACATAAAAAATAAATAAACATTTTGACTGTGAAATAATAGTAGTCAGTTGCCTGCACGCGTGTGTGTTTCAGGCCCTGCAAGTGCATAGTGTCACCAGCGCAACTCATATCTGGTGTCATCAGAGTAGATTACATAAAAAATAAATACAAATTTTGACAGTGAAATAATAGCAGTCAGTTGCCTTCACGCGTGTGTGTTTTAGGCCCTGCAAGTGCATAGTGTCACCAGCGCAACTCATATCTGGTGTCATCACAGTAGATTACATAAAAAATAAATAAAAACTTTGACTGTGAAATAATAGCAGTCAGTTGCCTGCACGCGTGTGTGTTTCAGGCCCTGCAAGTGCATAGTGTCACCAGCGCAACTCATATATGGTGTCATCACAGTAGATTACATAAAAAATAAATAAAAATTTTGACTGTGAAATAATAGCAGTCAGTTGCCTGCACGCGTGTGTGTTTCAGGCCCTGCAAGTGCATAGTGTCACCAGCGCAACTCATATCTGGTGTCATCACAGTAGATTACATTAAAAAAACAAAAATATTGACTGTGAAATAATAGAAGTCATTTGCCTGCACGCGTGTGTTTCAGGCCCTGCAACTGTCACCAGCGCAACTCATATCTGGTGTCATCAGAGTAGATTACATAAAAAATAAATACAAATTTTGACTGTGAAATAATAGCAGTCAGTTGCCTGCACGCGTGTGTATTTCAGGCCCTGCAAGTGTCACCAGCGCAACTCATATCTGGTGTCATCACAGTAGATTACATAAAAAAAAAAAAATATTTTGAATGTGAAATAATAGCAGTCAGTTGCCTGCACGCGTGTGTGTTTCAGGCCCTGCAAGTGCATAGTGTCACCAGCGCAACTCATATCTGGTATCATCAGAGTAGATTGCATAAAAAATAAATACAAATTTTGACTGTGAAATAATAGCAGTCAGTTGCCTGCACGCGTGTGTGTTTCAGGCCCTGCAAGTCTCTAAGAGCAGCAGCAGTAAGAATTTTTCTCATTTAAACAAATGGCTGAAATTTGATTGGCCGTTGTAGACCCCGCCCACTTTAAAAAAAAAATTGACCCCAGTCACCCAATGACCTACGGTGCCAAGTTTGGGTATTCTGGCTTAAATATTGTGAGAATGACAGCAATTTAAAGGTTTCTCATTGAAGTCAATAGGGAAAATCTGATTTGTTGTTGTTGGCTCCGCCCACTTTTTCAATTTTTGAATCCAAAGTAATCTATGACCTGATTTCTGAGATTTGAAGCCCCTGACATCAATCATGGCAGCATTTTTAAATTTTCTGTATTTTTCAATTTTCCCATTGAAATCAATCAAAGAAATCTGATTGGTTGTTTTTGGCCCCGCCCACTTTTCAAAATTTTAATCCTAATCCTAAATTGTCCAACTGTACCAAGTTTGGGGATCCTGCCATTAACAGTCTAAGAGTAGCGGCCGTTTTAAATGTCCCCATTAAAATAAATGACTAAAATTTGATTGGCCGTTGTAGACTCCGCTCACTTTTTCATAAATTTTTGAATCCAGTCACCCAATGACCTACGGTGCCAAGTTTGGGTATTCTGGCTTAAATACTGTGAGAATGACAGCAATTTAAAGGTTTCTCATTGAAGTCAATAGGGAAAATCTGATTTGTTGTTGTTGGCTCCGCCCACTTTTAAATTTTTTGAAGCCAAAGTAATCTATGACCTGATTTCTGAGATTTGAAGCCCCTGACATCAATCATGGCAGCATTTTTAAATTTTCTGCATTTTTTTCCCCCCAATTGAAATCAATGAAAGAAATCTGATTGGTTGTTTTTGGCCCCGCCCACTTTTCAAATTTTTTATCCTAATCCTAAATTGTCCAACTGTACCAAGTTTGGGGATCCTGCCATTAACAGTCTAAGAGTAGCGGCAGTTTTAAATGTACTCATTAAAATAAATGACTAAAATTTGATTGGCCGTTGTAGACTCCGCCCAATTTTTCGTAAATTTTTGAATCCAGTCACCCAATGACCTACGGTGCCAAGTTTGGGTATTCTGGCTTAAATACTGTGAGAATGACAGCTGTTTAAAGGTTTCTTATTTAAGTCAATAGGGAAAATATGATTGGTTGTTTGTGGCTCCGCCCACTTTTTAGCGTCCCCAAAATGAGATATACATTGTCACAGTCCTCCATTGACCAACTGTGCCAAGTTTCAGAACCCTGCCTAGTTTGGGTGCTGTGACTTCCTGCTTTGCATCACTTCCTGTCAGCTGACCAGTGTGAGATCATCCCAGGTCCTGGAAGGTGAGAGCTGCAGGAAAGGCGTGGAGGCCATCAGTGTTTGCCGGGGGGAGTGCTGCCCTTTTTCCAGGGGGTGGCGTTCTCTCCCGGTATGGACACCCGGGCTGCTGCCATCCGGCGTTCTATATCGGGCGGCCGCAACAGTGGCACGGCGATGGAAGCAGTGGATCTGACACAGGATACGCCTGCACCTGTGGTGTATGAAGTGGAGGTGGAGATTGAAGGCACAGAGAGACCATGCAGTCCTGAGACATTGGACACAGCGTGAGAAGGTATGCAGCGATCGGGGGTAGTGTCGCAGCCAGGAGGAGGTAAGCGACATGGGACCTTTGTGAACATTTTGCAATCCAGCGCCCCAGAGAGGAGTGCAGTGGGAAGGATTGGCCCGGAGACCCGACTCTCAGGGAAGACCCGGGGAAATATTAAAAAAGGCAGGAGCTTGGACTCGACCCTTGACCAGGCCGGCATCCATGGGGTTAAGCCCTGTGATGCCAAAATTTCCACTGCTGAACAAGTGGTGGGCAAGGTTAAAAAAGGTTTTGCTGCTGAACAAGCAGCGCAGAGGATGCCTGGCCCTAAAGTGTTAATGGACAAGATGCCGGTAAAGGAGTCCAGAAATGTGATTTCCAGGGTCAGTGGAGCAAATGTATCTCACCCTGGAGAGTCTGGTTTGTCTCACCTAGGTGGGGCTGGTATGTATAGGACCAAGGAGATTCACAACTGGGGTGTGCAAGGCCCCACAGATACTGCAGACATTTTTGCTTCAAGAGTGGTCTTTTATTTGAAGCTATATGATGAAATTAAAAAAGACTTGAGAAAAGTTAAATTGGAACAAAAAAATATGAAGCTACAGGAGGGCTTATTGCCTAAGCGTAAAAAAACTTTTCTCTCCTCTAAGCTGGATAAGCTAGAGGAGGAGATAATGACACTGGAAGAAAGGAAACTGGCCATAGAAAAAAATGGCGGTCCATTTATGGAAAAATTCCAAAATGATAAACGATTTAAAAACATGTCAGATGCTGAGTCTGGCTCTCCTGGTCCGTCAGGGCTGCGGATCAGGAGCCCGAGAAAAACAGTAATGGCTGAAAATTCTGGGCAGGACTCCTTGCCAGCAGGGCAGGGGGAACCCTCTTGGAGTCAGGGAGCAGCCTCCGGGGATGAAGGTGAGTCTGGTGGTTTGATATTGCAGAGCATCAGGCAGCTGGAATCCCCGGTAGGTAGGCTCTATTTTGGAGATGAGGAGAAAGTAAAGGAAAAAAAAAAATAGAACTAAAGTTGTGGAGAGAGAGGTGTTGGTGTATGGCCCTTCAAACACTTCAAAACCCGCTGCTGAGCCCAGCCTAGCTCCTGATGTGGAGCTAGATTGTACAGAGCGGGAGATTATGGCTGCGGACAAGGTAAAGACGGACGAGGTGAGGGCGGACAAGGACGCGAAAAGGGCGGACAAGGTTGCGAAAAGGGCGGACAAGGTGTCTCCTTCTGCAGTAGTTGTGGCTCCTTCTGCGGGGGTGGTGGTGCCTGCAAAGGCACCACTAAGGCCAGGAGAGCCAAGTGGGGAGAACCCGGCCAGTCTAGGGGGAGTAAGTGGTGGTTCCCGGGGTAAAAGTGATAAGCATGTGGTGAAAAGTGGAGTGAACGAGGTAAAAAGAGATATGAAAGGTAGTATGAAAGAAGGGGAGAATGGAGTCAGTGATGCAGGACCAAGTGTGGATGCAAGTGTGGATGCAAGTGGGAACACAAAAGTAAGTGAGTGGGAATGATGTAAGTGGGAATGTTGTAGGCGGGGAAAATGTGGATATGGAAGAATATGATGAAAGGATATGGGTAACAGAATTTCCCTGGGCCCTTAACATCACGTTAAAGGTCCAGGCCCCAGACCAAATACCGTGCTCGTCCAGGACCTTGGCTGGGTAGCCCACTTCACCGTAGCTACCCAGCCAGGTCGCTATGTCTACACTGGAAAGAGACTCATTACAAGTTAACACAGTCACTTTCTTCACCTTGTTCTGGCGGGGTGCTCTTTATCAGCTCATATCTGGACCAGAAGAGCTCAAGCCCCTCTGGTCGGACAAAGCTAGCATCAAAGTTCTTTGATGTTAGCTTTGTCCGACCAGAGGGGCTTGAGCTCTTCTGGTCCAGATATGAGCTGATAAAGAGCACCCCGGAGTGAACAAGGTGAAGAAAGTGACTGTGTTAACTTGTAATGAGTCTCTTTCCAGTGTAGACATAGCGACCTGGCTGGGTCGCTACGGTGAAGTGGGCTACCCAGCCAAGGTCCTGGACGAGCACGGTATTTGGTCTGGGGCCTGGACCTTTAACGTGATGTTAAGGGCCCAGGGAAATTCTGTTACCCATATCCCCTCCTCGGCCTTCATAGGGAGGGATCGGATAATGTTTTTTTACCAGGGGCAGCCAAAGGTCTGCCACAGGTGCGGCGACCCCACATACTTCAGTGCACAATGTAAGACCCAGAGGTGCGTGAGGTGTGGAGGGAGTGACCATCTTGCCGCAACCTGTCGGGTTCAGGTGTAACCTGTGTGGAGACCTGGGTCACCCGTTTAGTCGCTGTCCGCTTGCCTTTGCCAACCAGTCTCAGGGACAGGCTCAGAACCAGGCAGATACTAGCTGCAAGGCTGGGCCTGCAGTTGGTGAAGAGTCTGCTGCCGGGACTGGGCCGGCTGGTGAGGGGACAAGTGCCGGGGATCCCAGCACTGGAGGAAGCAAAAAGGATTCCGATAAGGTAAAAAAAATTACGGCAGCTAGGGTCAGGCGGCAGGAACAACGCCGTAAACAGAGGGAGCAGGAGGCAGCTGATCCCTCAACTGGTACCCTAGTTGAGAATCCGGCCAATAGTGGCCAAGATGACAGAGATGATGATGGGAACCCCGGTGTTCATCCCGAAGAGGCCAACCTCTCCGCTGTCTCTGTCTCCTCAGGTGGGGATAGTGTGCATGAGGAGGACAGTGAATGGTTGGTGAGGAGGAGTAACAAGCAGGGTAAGAAGAGAAACAGCAAGAGAGAGGGCAGGAAGGCCTCTCTTGAGTGGGATCCGTCCATCCCACTCTCCCTTGACCAGATACCAAGGAAGGTTTCGGCTGGTGCCCCTCTTGTGGAGGTCTCCAACCGGTACGGCGTCCTAAGCGATACCTCCGAGGCTGGCTTGGCTGAGGGGGAAGCGAGGGATGCAGGGCCGGAGGGTGAGAAGGCCTCCTCGCGGGTTGCCGAGCCTTGCCCTTCAGAGGGGAAACCTTCTGGAGGGGGGGCCAAGTCAGATCCTGTGGGCAATGAGAAATGTGATATGGATGTCTCCAAATGCCTGAAAAGGCAGAAAGAAAGTGAGGAGTCAGATGGTTGTGATGGTGATGGTGAGGGTGGCGGTGGGGTTAAGAAGAAAGCTATCTAGTTCAATCACTTATGATGGCGGAACTCACCCTGTTGACGCTAGCAAGCATTAACGTTGCTAGCATTAAGTCAGACGTGGCTCGTTATGTGGCCTTTGATTTTTTCAGCCATTTTGATGCTGATATTTTATTTTTGCAAGAGACCTGGTTGACTTCCATGGAGTTGATAGAAAAAGCAAAGAGAGAGTGGAGGCATGGTACATCTTTCTGGTCTCTTGTGGCCGAACCACGTAGCGGGGTAGCGGTACTTTTTAAAACCGCTGGAAGAGTGGAATGCAGGAAAGTAATTGAACTAGAAATGGGAAGGTGCCTGATCCTGGATGTGCTCATGGGAGGACAAGAGCTGAGGCTCATTAACATCTATGGTCCACAAACTGTGTGGGATCGTAAATGTCTCCTCATGAGGATTAAACCTTACCTTTTTTCCAGCCGTCAGGTGATCTTTGGTGGAGACTTCAACAATGTGACAAGAGTCTGTGATAGGGGAGGCTCCAGAGTCAGGCTGGATACCGATGGCGTCGTATTGAGTAAGATAGTTGAGGAAGCTAGTCTGGTGGATGCTCATTTAAAGCATAAGCCAGACCACGTGGACTTCACTTTTCATCAAGGTAGCCATAGGTCTAGAATAGATAGGTTTTATTTGAAGGGGGAAGCTGTTTTCTCGGTCTTGGAGACTGAGGAAGTGGTTTTCTCCGATCACTGTTTAATTTGTTTTTCTTTGAATGTTGCAGAGACCCCCTGTATGGGCAGAGGTTTGTGGAAGTTGAATTCATCTCTCCTGGAAGATGCGACAATAAGACAATCCTTCGAGGAGTTCTTTCAGGGCCAGGAACCGTTAGTGGACCTCTGCAACAGTAAGTCAGAGTGGTGGGAGATGTTTAAAACAAGGACGGCGAGGTTTTTCCGAGAGCTTTCGTACCTCAGGTGCCAGGACAGAAATAATCTGTACCAGGAACTGAGGAAGAAACTTGAAAGTCTGGTCTCGACGGGAGGTAGCCGCGAGGATATCTCTCGTGTGAAGTCCTTGCTTAAGAGGTGTCAGTACTGTCAAATATATCTTTTATATAAAATATAAATATTTTATATTAAAAAATTTAAATGTTTAATAAAATTATAAAATATGGAAATCAGTCAGGAAATCCACTAGGCGGACATAAAACGCCTTTCTTTTATCTTGAGACTCTAAATTTAATTTATGCAATTAATGAAAACAAAGGGGCAACCAATTATGCAAAATATATGTAATAATTTATTTATAAATGAGTACAAATCCAATATAAAACTGACATAAGATCAATGGATAGACAAATTGACGCAGTACCAACAAACCACCACTAGATGGAGGTGTAATCCACTATCACTTTTTCATCAGCACAGAATTATTAAAAATAACATATGATAAGAAATAAATGCTATATCTTTATCAAACAGACCAATAATTAATACATCAAGAGAAGCTCAGGATTTTCTGTTTACCAACAGGTTATAACATGACAAAATACAGATTTATACAAGAGCAATAAATGTTGTCCCTTAACTCTGTCTCATCCTATGACAATCAAAAATATAAATGATATTAATATGATATTATATCCCACTCAGCAACCAGACTATGGAAATATAATTTCCCCGAGTTTTCCTCTACTCAGACAATGTCTAATCTCCCATTAGCAATATGCATCTTTGCTAAGAGGACAATTAGCATTAGGGAGGTGATTAACACTATACGTTCCCGCAATATGGGAACTTTTCACTATACGCTGAGAGGAATATCTTAATAATATCACAAGCAAAAATATAACATACGTTACCAAGTCAAGGATGGACAGGTTTCGGGTGTGATTAGTTCTTAAAACTCTTCCAGTAGACAAAAATTAATCCAAGTTTCTTTTGTTGTTGCAGTTATTTCAGTTGAAGAGTGTAGATTCATAGATAGCTTCCCCATAGATAGCTACCTCTCTAATGTTTCTACATGCATACTTTATACCCCATGTTATCTAAAAACTCATCCCCTTCCAGATTAGGGATCTCCAATCAGACAAGGTGGGTGTATTCGTATGCAGATACCAATGATGTCATTTTAACCCTTGGAATACTGGTGAAAATGACATACTATTATTAATTTACCTCTAGATGGCACTGTTGTACCACATGACAATTTCAACATTAACTCTAAATACCTAATAATACATTAACATGACCTTATTAACCTATTAAATATACATCAGTATTAAGGGTTTCTTCCTGACATTTTAATTACCCCTAATCTAGACATGTTGGAGTCACCATCTCCTACTGTCTTCTTAGGGACAATGGACAATGGACAATGGTTCCTTTTACTTAACATCCGGATTCATTAACTTGCCCACACGGCTGGCTAATAATATTCCGCTCTCCTCATGAAATCCAATTAGTAAGACGATAGCTTCAATACTTTTCTAAGTCTTAAAAGTCTATATGGTCAGTGGGATATACATAGCATAAAATATATATTCTAAATAATGCATATATATATATATATATATATATATATACACACACACAGACACACTGTTATACATAGGTGACATATTATATAAGTCATTGGTTAAGATATGTTGCAAATTTAAATACACCACACAGGAATATATAGAATATAATTATGAAGACATGAATGGGACATTCATACACCCAATACTTCCCTAATGATTTTGTAATGAAGTAAAATAATACATTGCTATTCAAATGGTTGTCTCCCACAGATACATGTCTGTAGGACCCATTATAGTATTAAAAGATACACTACATCTGCTCACACTCATTTTAAAAGACAATACATTCTATGTCCCTACAAACATGTTACCCAAATTGAACTCAGCATAACCTAATCTCGGCCTGTTTCAACCCTATAGAGAAATATCAGACTCTGGTTCAATCTGTGATTACACTTAAAGGCAATGGGCATTGATATTTGGACTATAATATCTTCAGATAAGATTGTACACTTATGAAAATGCACGACAGTACGATAGGTACGCATCTTTGGTTGTCGAGAGGGATTTTGGGAAGTACCGCTCGCCCAACCCTTACGGCAACTGTAAGATGTCAGTAAAACGTAAGCTGGTGACAGGCCTGATTGATAGTACAGGATCCCTGAATAGGTCCAAATCAGGAATCCTGGAGGTGTTCAGGTATTTCTACTCTCACCTCTTGAGTAGGAAAGAACTAGATCGGGACAAGTTTTCAGCTTTCTTGGCTGAAGCTGTTCCCAAGGCAGGGATGGACCCCTCTCTTGACGTTTTGTCTGAACTAATCAAGGAAGAGGAAGTGAGACTGGTCATTGAAGGGCTTAGGCCCAAGAAATCGCCAGGTCCGGATGGCTTAACATCTGAGTGGTACAGGACTTTCAAGGAACAGTTAGTTCCTCCTTTGACTGAGGTCTTTAATGTGTGTCTTTCCTCGGGCACTTTACCAAAGTCAATGGGTAAGTCAGCCCTGATTATTCTGTCAAAGGGCAAAGATCCATCCCGTATTGAGAATTGGAGACCCATATCGCTTCTCAATACGGACAGAAAGATCCTGGCAAAAATACTTTTTAATAGATTGGTGAAGTTTGCACCGAGACTCCTTTCGGGGGCTCAGCACTGCACAGTTCCCGGTCGGAGCACTTTTAGCGCCGTTCTCAGTGTCCGAAAGGCCGTGGAGCGGGGCAGGGCGGGCCTTTGGAAGGGGTTTCTCTTGTCTTTGGATCAGGCTAAAGCTTTTGACCGGGTGAACCACGAGTACCTGTGGTCCGTCCTTTTGTGGTACGGTCTGCCGGGGAGGTTTGTGAATTGGCTAAAGGCTTTGTACAAAGGGGCTGAGAGTTTCCCGTTGGTTAATGGTTGGTCGGGACAGCCCTTCGAGGTGACTTCCGGTATCCGTCAAGGATGTCCCTTAGGCCCCTTGCTGTATGTGTTTGCGATCGATCCCTTCATTAGAAGGGTAGATCGTGGACCGTTAGCGGGGGTGGGGATGGAACTGGCGGGGGCAGGGGGGCCGTCTTTGAGGGTGGTAGCGTATGCGGATGATGTCACCATTTTCACCTCTTCTGGTGAGGAGGTGGGGTGAGTGATGTCAGAAGTGGACCGCTATTCAGAGGTTTCTGGGTCTCGGATCAACCTTGATAAATGCGAAACTCTCTGGTTGGGAGAAGGAGATCCTACTTTTGATCTCCAGGGCACTCTCCCAGAGCCTCAGAAAACTGTCAAAGTTCTCGGCATCAATTTTGGCCAGGATGAGGACTATCATCGGAAAAATTGGGAAGGCAGACTGAAAGATGTCGGTCAAAAGGTGGACCGCTGGAAGGGTTGGTCTTTGACCCTCAGGGAAAGGGTTCACCTGTGCAAGGCTTATCTGATTCCGGTACTATTGTACTTGGGCACTGTCTGTGTCCTGCCAGGCTCTCTCTGGGCAACGGTCTACAGCCTGTTTTCCCAGATGTTATGGGGAAACAGGCTGAACCTAGTCAAGAGAGATGTCACTTACCGACCAAGGAGACTAGGTGGGTTGGGTATGGTCAACCCAGTGGTATTCCTAACGAATACCTTCTTAAAAGCTAACATTGCAATCCTCTGGATGGAGAGGGCTCCTTGGTGGGTGAATTCCTGTAGGGAATGGTTTCGGCCCTTCTTCCAGGAATGGGAGACAGGAGGGCGTGTGAAAGACCTACGTTCGTCAAGGCAGAGATATCTCCCGGCTTATGTTGCCCCGGTCCTGAGAATTATAAAGCGATGGGGTCTCGGGAGGGGAGAGATAGAGACCAAGTCGAGGTTCGACCTTGATTTTAAGGTCCTGTCTACCTTCTTCCAGCCTCCGTTGGCCTTGAGGGATTGCCCAAGTCGGGATCTAGAGGGAGGGTTGACTTTAATTAATTCGGTGAGGATCCCCTTGAAAGTTTGGGATGTGGCTTGGCGCTGCTTCCATGGTAAGCTATATGCAAGGGATAATGTGAAGTGTAGAAACTCTGAGGAAAGGGGTTGTCCCCGGGAGGAGTGCGGTGCTGTGCTGGAAAGTATGGACCATTTCTTGCTTCACTGTCCTTTTAATATAGAGGTCTACAAAGGGGTGGGGACTTCCATCGGCTGGCCTAGGCTGGCTGCCCTATCCTATGCAGAGTGGGCCTATGGTGCGTTCAAAGACCTGGGTGGACGGGACCATTGCACTTTATTCCTAGTTAGTGCAGTGGTCAGGTATCACATTTGGTGCGCAAGGTGTCTAGTGTCGACGAATTCTAAAGTCCTCCCAGTGGAGACGGTATATAGGAACATCATGGGTGACCTGGATAAAGTGCGCTCTCTTGAGAAGGAAAGGTTGGGTGGCCCTAAAGTCTTGTAACGAAAATTATATTTATACCGCCACCTCCATTAAGTGTGGTGGTATCGGTTTACACCCACAATATATTAATAAATTTTTGTAAACTGGATTATTTAAAACATAACCTTTACTAGGTCGCTTAAAATATATTTCATACAGGGTGAGAGACAGAAATAACAACTATCATAACAACCTCCACTGTATCTCATACACCAATGAATATATGAAAAAATGGTTGGATCTCACCTCATCCGAGTCGGATCCACAATCGCAGAGGGTGGTCCTAGCAGTTGGTGGTGCCTCAGACCGGTGTGACCGGGGTGCTGCGTAAGTGATGGCAGTGTTGACCTCCTATTACACCCTATTCTGGCTTTCCTGCCTGCCTAGGGGTGGGGGGCTATTATTCACACCTGCCTAACACAATGGAGCACCCGCCCCGACAGGGGCGACCCCACACCGAACCTTACCCTCGGTATGGGTCTGGTATTCTATGTAACCCTATTACATTGCCCTACATGCCATGTTTCCATCTTCTATCACAGACATCATCAGGGGACTTCACATGTATTCAAGGGTATTCAAAGATCAGGGTGGTTTTAACCTCCAATCAACTACAAATAAAATTACAAACATACACTCAGTATGGGTCACTAATATTATTGAGCAATGCAGTCAATTCCATTCAGTGCACTTACTCAGAGATCAGGGTGGTTTTTCTCCTCCAATCAATAGGACAGTTGGTGACTCTTATCCTCACTGGAACATGGGAAGTGTCCCATGTCAGTAGCTGTCTCACCCAAACTAACGATGGTCCGGGTGAGCATTAGGTAGTGTTACCTGCCTCCTCTTATCCCCCCTCTTCCGTTCGGTATCCGCCCTCCCTGATTAATTAACTCACCTGTCCGAGTCGCATGTTGCTCCACGTGGAACGCACGCCGCTCGCGTGCGTTCCACTGGACCGGAAGTTCAGGTCACATGGTACGGACCGGGCGGAAGTGAGGTAAGGGTCTGCGCCTGAGCGTCGCTCGTTACATGGCAACACCTATGCTCAGAGCGCACGGCCCACATACAAAGCAATTGATGACTTGCTTCTAGTTTACAAACATGCACAGTCGCATCATACGGATTTAAATTAGCAGGACCGCCCAGCTCACGCCACTATACTCTCAATATCTGACGTCTGTTGGGTCAAGGGCATTAATATATGTTAATTTTTAGTACATTTTACGATTTATGGATTCCTTATATTTTAACCTCAATGCTTCTTATAGTGAGGTTCTATATTGGATCCCGCGCACTTGTTTGTAAGGGCACCCAGGATCCGAAGGCAAACCCGCCTCATATTTTTAGATGACGGGTTTACCGTTAGTTCCTGCCTGTCCTTGTATAGAGGGCATGCTGGATGCATGAGGGTAGAAGGGGATCATCCCCCAAGCTAAGGCATCACCGTCTCCACCCCGTCTGTGTCCTCAGTCAGACCACATACGCTCGCATATGTCTAGGGGGGCGCAAGGAGTCCGAGGAAGGCACAGATAGGTTACAGTTCCCTATGGCAGCACCATTCATAGAAATGTTATAAAAAACAACAAAATGACCTTGCTTTGGTCATGAAGGGGCACGCTACGCATTTTCCGCATTTGTAATTGCCACTAATCCCCATCTCTAACCATGTTTTTTTCTGGGGTACTGGTGTATAGTGGCTATGCACCATCATGTCACGGATACTTCTTCCGCGTCTATACGTAATGCTGGGGCGCGTTTTTACCACTTTTCGAATGTCAGGATCCATTAGGAGCACATGCCAGTGTTTCGATATAATCTCTCTGATGGCCGAGGAGCAGCCATTGTAAGTGCTAATGAGGCGGATCTCCCTGCTTTCATTAGAGCTACCATGCGTGGGGGTGTCTGCTGGTGGGGATAAAAGAAATATTCTATCTTTATTCCGGGCCATCTGAAATGCCGGTATTAGTACACCTACTGGATATCCGCGATCCATGAAACGATTTTTTAAGTCACTCGCTTGTTTAATGAATTCTGAGTGTTTCGAGCAATTTCTCCTAAGTCGCAAGTATTGGCCTCTCGGTATTCCCTTCCTGAGGGGATATGGATGGCTACTTTCCCATCGCAGAAGGGAATTCGTTGAGGTGGGTTTGCGGAATATAGATGTTTCAAGGCAACCGTGATTGTTAATATTTACTTCGAAGTCTAAAAAAGGGAGTTTAGAGACGTGGCATTCGGATGTAAAGTGGAGGCCTATCTCGTTCTGGTTCAGTTGTCGAACCCAGGACGAGAAGGTCTCCATAGTTCCTCTCCAAATAACAAAGACATCATCAATGAAGCGTGCCCATTTTTGGACGCACTGCAGCTCCAATGTAGATTCATCTCTAAACACTATGGTGTTTTCCCACCAGCCCAGGAACAAATTAGCATACGATGGGGCACAGGGGCTCCCCATCGCGGTGCCCCTGAGCTGGTGGAAAAAACACCCATTGAACAAGAAATAATTCTTAGTCAATGAGAATTCTAGCAGTTCCAGTACAAAGGCCCTAAAGTCTCTCATCTGTGGAGGGGCTTTTGTTTCAGGGTACACTAACCGAGTAACTCTCAGCTCTGGTGGTGGGCTGGCATGACACTATTAGATTTTTGTTTTGTTTTATGATAAAGCAGGATGGTTTGGTTTACAGGCACTGAACCATAGCTGAAAAAGTCTATTTTTTGTGTTATGTATTATATGATATTGTATATGTATATTGTATATGTATAAGTTGATTATTAGGGACTTAATGTTGTAGTTAGTCAGGTTGGGAGGGAGGTTTGGGGGGAGGGGGGTATGTATATATATTTATATGTGTGTGTATTAAATAAAATAAAAAATAATTAAAAATAAATAAATAAATAAAAAATAATTATAAAAAAAAAAAAAATTAAGTTATTTCCCTTACAAACCGGTCAGCCCCAGTCTGACTGGGGAGAACTATGGAACTGGAGAAGCTCGGGGTTATCCTCTTGAACTTCTGTGGGAGACCGGTTTGGTGTGTTATGTGGGGACGGTGATGGGTTATAAGTTAGATTTAGGGTTATGGATAGGTCTTGTATATATTGTATATATTATTGTATTTTAATTAATTTATTTATTCTTTTAGTTTTGTCTTAGTTATATAAATTTGTTGATATGTAAATATGTAAATAATGTATGGATGTGCATGAATGGGTACTATGAATGTAGAAGGGGGGTGGGGTGGGAGTCTGGCCAGGATAAGTCCTTTATTGGTAATTGTATTTGTTTTGGATTTAAAATAAAAAGTCCTGACATCAATCATGGCAGCATTTTTCAATTTTCAGAATTTTTTTTTCCATATTGAAATCAATGAAAGAAATCTGATTGGTTGTTTTTGGCCCCGCCCACTTTTCAAAATGTTAATCCTAATCCTAAATTTAGCTTCAAAGGCTGGCGAGTGGGAGCAATTTGAAAATGTACCCTGTCAAAGTCTATGGGAAAAAAGGGGGCTTCCGGGGCCCGCCACGGGGGCCCCGGGGGTGGGATCGCTTATAAAAGCACAAGCAACTCGAGTCGCTATAGGTCGAAGAAGTGTAGAAAGTTTGGGGTATGTAGCCCCAAAACTGTAGGAGGAGTAGCGGCTAAGAATAATAATAATAAGCTGAAACGCTTTTTGACAATCGAATAACAGTATGTTGGCTTTTACAAGCCAACATAATAATAATAATAATAATAATAATAAGCTGAAACGCTTTTTGACAATCGAATAACAGTATGTTGGCTTTTACAAGCCAACATAATAATAATAATAATAAGCTGAAACGCTTTTTGACAATCGAATAACAGTATGTTGGCTTTACAAGCCAACATAATAAGCTGAAACGCTTTTTGACAATCGAATAACAAGATGTTGGCTTTACAAGCCAACATAATAATAATAATAATAATAATAAGCTGAAACGCTTTTTGACAATCGAATAACAGTATGTTGGCTTTTACAAGCCAACATAATAATAATAATAATAAGCTGAAACGCTTTTTGACAATCGAATAACAGTATGTTGGCTTTACAAGCTAACATAATAAGCTGAAAGGCTTTTTGACAATCGAATAACAAGATGTTGGCTTTACAAGCCAACATAATAATAAGAATAAGAATAAGAATAAGCTGAAACGCTTTTTGACTATCGAATAACAGTATGTTGGCTTTTACAAGCCAACATAATAATAAGAATAAGCTGAAACGCTTTTTGACTATCGAATAACAGTATGTTGGCTTTACAAGCCAACATAATAATAATAAGCTGAAACGCTTTTTGACAATCGAATAACAGTATGTTGGCTTTTACAAGCCAACATAATAATAATAATAAGCTGAAACGCTTTTTGACAATCGAATAACAGTATGTTGGCTTTTACAAGCCAACATAATAATAAGCTGAAACGCTTTTTGGCTGTCGAATAACAAGATGTTGGCTTTACAAGCCAACATAATAATAAGCTGAAACACTTTTTGGCTGTCGAATAACAAGATGTTGGCTTTACAAGCCAACATAATAAGCTGAAACGCTTTTTGACTATCGAATAACAAGATGTTGGCTTTTACAAGCCAACATAAAAATAATAATAATAAGAATAAGCTGAAATGCTTTTTGACTATCGAATAACAGTATGTTGGCTTTTACAAGCCAACATGATAAGCTGAAACGCTTTTTGACTATCGAATAACAGTATGTTGGCTTTTACAAGCCAACATAATAAGCTGAAACGCTTTTTGACTATCAAATAACAGTATGTTGGCTTTTACAAGCCAACATAATAATAATAAGAAGAAGAATAAGCTGAAACGCTTTTTGACTATCGAATAACAGTATGTTGGCTTTTACAAGCCAACATAATAATAATAAGAATAAGCTGAAACGCTTTTTGACTATCGAATAACAGTATGTTGGCTTTTACAAGCCAACATAATAATAATAAGAAGAAGAATAAGCTGAAACGCTTTTTGACTATCGAATAACAGTATGTTGGCTTTTACAAGCCAACATAATAATAATAAGAATAAGCTGAAACGCTTTTTGACTATCGAATAACAGTATGTTGGCTTTTACAAGCCAACATAATAAATAAAAATAATAATAAGCTGAAACGCTTTTTGACTATCGAATAACAATATGTTGGCTTTTACAAGCCAACATAATAATAATAATAAGCTGAAACGCTTTTTGACTATCGAATAACAATATGTTGGCTTTTACAAGCCAACATAATAATAATAAGCTGAAACGCTTTTTGACTATCGAATAACAGTATGTTGGCTTTTACAAGCCAACATAATAATAATAAGCTGAAACGCTTTTTGACTATCGAATAACAATATGTTGGATTTTACAAGCCAACATAATAATGAGCTGAAACGCTTTTTGACTATCGAATAACAGTATGTTGGCTTTTACAATCCAACATAATAAATACAAATTTTGACAGTGAAATAATAGCAGTCAGTTGCCTGCACGCGTGTGTGTTAAAGGCCCTGCAACTTTTACCAGCGCAACTCATATCTGGCGTCATTACAGTAGATTACATGAAAAAAAACAAAAAACTATTTTGACTGTAAAATAATACCAGTCAGTTGAGTCACCAGCACAACTCATATCTGGTGTCATCACAATAGATTACATTTAAAAAAAAATGATTTTGACTGTGAAATAATAGCAGTCAGTTGCCTGCACGCGTGTGTGTTTCAGGCCCTGCAAGTGCATAGTGTCACCAGCACCACTCATTTCTGTTGTCATCACAGTAGATTACATAAAAAATAAATAAAAATTTTGACTGTGAAATAATAGCAGTCAGTTGCCTGCACGCATGTGTGTTTCAGGCCCTGCAAGCGCATAGTGTCACCAGCGCAACTCATATCTGATGTCATCACAATAAATTACACAAAAAAAAAAAAATTTTGACTGTGAAATAATAGCAGTCAGTTGCCTGCACTTGTGTGTGTTTCAGGCCCTGCAACTGTCACCAGCACAACTCATATCTGGTGTCATCACAATAGATTACATGAAAAAAAAAAAATATATTTTAGGCTGCTTTCACACTTGCATTAGGAGCGGATCCGTCTGGTGTCTGCACAGACGGATCCGCTCCTATAATGCAAACGCTTGCATCCGTTTAGAACGGATCCGTTTGCATAACTGTTTATTTCAGATCTGATTTTTCACTTCGGAAAACTCAGATCCGACAGTATATTCTAAACACAGAAGCGTTCCCATGGTGATGGGGACGCTTCAAGTTAGAATATACTGAGAACTGTGTACATGACTGCCCCCTGCTGCCTGGCAGATGCTGCCAGGCAGCAGGGGGCAGACCCCCCCCTCCTGTATTGAACTTATTGGTGGCCAGTGCGGCCCCCCTCCCTCCCCAGTATTAATTGTAACCAGTGCGCCCCCCCCCTCCCTCTATATTCATCGGTGGCCAGTGCAGATTCCCAGTATTCCAGTATTAAATATGACCAATGCGGCCTCCCCCTCCCTCCCTCCCTCCCCAGTATTAAATATGACCAGTGCGGCCCCCCTCCCTCTATATTCACACAGAGTCCCAGTTTAAATCGCTGGGGCTCGGATCAGTTACCATGGCAGCCAAGACGCTATTGCAGTCTTGGCTGCCATGGTTACTTGTTTGAAGGTTTTCTGAGAGATGCTATGTTAGAGCATCTTAACGGAAATAAGCAAATAACGCCATATCAGCATGGCTTTGTGAGGGATCGATCATGACAAACAAATTTAATCAGTTTCTATTAGGAGGTAAGTTTTAGACTTGACAGCGGCGAATCAATGGATGTCATGTATCTGGACTTCTCCAAAGCTTTTGACACTGTACCACATAAAAGGTTAGTATATAAAATGAGAATGCTCGGACTGGGAGAAAACGTCTGTAAGTGGGTAAGTAACTGGCTCAATGATAGAAAACAGAGGGTGGTTATTAATGGTAAATACTCAGATTGGGTCACTGTCACTAGTGGAGTACCTCAGGGGTCAGTATTGGGCCCTATTCTCTTCAATGCATTTTTCATAGTAAAATATCAATTTTTCGCAGATGACACTAAACTGTGTAAAGTAATTAACACTGATGAGGACAGTATACTACTACAGAGCGATCTGGATAGATTGGAGGCTTGGGCAGATAAGTGGCAGATGAGGTTTAACACTGACAAATGTAAAGTTATGCACATGGGAAGGAATAATGCAAGTCACCCGTACTTATTAACGGGTGTACTTATTACTGTGTACAGTTCTGGGCTCCTGTAAACAAGGCAGACATAGCAGAGCTGGAGAGGGTCCAGAGGAGGGCAACTAAAGTAATAACTGGAATGGGGCAACTACAGTACCCTGAAAGATTATCAAAATTAGGGTTATTCACTTTAGAAAAAAGACGACTGAGAGGAGATCTAATTAATATGTATAAATATATCAGGGGTCAGTACAGAGATCTATCCCATCATCTATTCATTCCCAGGACGGTGACTGTGACGATGGGACATCCTCTGCGTCTGGAGGAAAGAAGGTTTGTACACAAACATAGAAGAGGATTCTTTACTGTAAGAGCAGTATGGAACTCTCTGCCTGAGGAGGTGGTGATGGTGAGTACAATAAAGGAATTCAAGAGGGGCCTGGATGTATTTCTGGAGCGTAATAATATTACAGGCTATAGCTACTAGAGAGAGATCGTTGATCCAGGGATTTATTCTGATTGCCTGATTGGAGTCGGGAAGGAATTTTTATTCCCCTAAAGTGAGGAAAATTGGCTTCTACCTCACAGTTTTTTTTTGCCTTCCTCTAGATCAACTTGCAGGATGACAGGCCGAACTGGATGGACAAATGTCTTTTTTCGGCCTTATGTTATGTACTATGTTACTATAAATACAAGCTTTATACTTGCCTGAAGAGCTGCGATGTCTGTGTCCGGCCGGGAGCTCCCCCTACTGGTAAGTGAAAGGTCTGTGCGGCACATTACCTATAGCACAGACCTGTCACTTACCAGTAGGAGGAGCGCCCGGCCGGTCAGACATTGCAGCTCTTCAGGTAAGTATAATGCTTGTATTTATTGCTAAGTAACCATGGCAGTCAAGACTGCAATAGCGTCTTGGTTGCCATGGTAACCGATCGGAGCCTCAGCGATTTAAACTGGGACTCCGATCGGTACTCTCCTCTGCCACCAATGATGGGGGGGGGGGGTGATTTTAATTTGGGGGGGGGGGAGAGGGGAGGCTGCACTGGTCATAATATTTGGAATCCGCACTGGCCACCAGTAATTATAGAGGGAGGGGGAGGCCGCACTGGTCATATTTAATATTGGGAATCCGCACTGGCCACAGATGAATATAGAGGAAGGGGGGCCGCACTGGCTACAATTAATACTGGGGAGGGAGGGGGGGCCGCACTGGCCACCAATAAGTTAATTACAGGAGGAAGGGGGGTCTGCCCCCTGCTGCCTGGCAGCATCTGTACACAGTTCTCAGTATATTCTAACATGAAGCGTCCCCATCACCATGGGAACGCCTCTGTGTTAGAATATACTGTCGGATCTAAGGTTTATGATGTAACTCAAATCCGATGGTATATTCTAACATAGAGGCGTTCCCATGGTGATGGGGACGCTTCAAGTTAAAATATACCATCGGATCGGAGAAAACTCCGATCTGATGGTATATTAACCACCTCCGGACCGTCTAACGCACGGATGCGTCCGGAAGGTGGTTGACTCATTCCTCCTGGACGCATCCGTGCATCATCTCGCGATAGCCGAGATTTCCTGTGAACACGCGCACACAGGCGTGCGCGTTCACAGGAACGGAAGGTAAGCAAGTGGATCTGCAGCCTGCCAGCGGCGATCGTTCGCTGGCAGGCTGGAGATGTGATTTTTTTTTTTAACCCCTAACAGGTATATTAGACGCTGTCATTGAGCACCGCCCTGTCATTGATCACCCCCCTGTAACGCTCCATTCAGACGTCCGTATGATTTTTACGGATTCCCGGATACATGGATCGGATCCGCAAAACGCATACGGACGTCTGAATGGAGCCTTACAGGGGGGTGATCAATGACAGAGGGGTGATCACCCATATAGACTCCCTGATCACCCCCGTCATTGATCACCCCCCTGTAGGGCTCCATTCAGACCTCTGTATTTTAGGGGCCCTAAAGCGTGAGAAGAAGTCTGGAATATAAATGTCTAAAAAATTTTACGCATTTGGATTCCGTGAGGGGTATGGTGAGTTCATGTGAGATTTTATTTTTTGACACAATTTAGTGGAATATGAGACTTTGTAAGAAAAAAAAAATAATAAAAAAAAAAATTTCCGCTAACTTGGGCCCAAAAAAATGTCTGAACGGAGCCTTACAGGGGGGGTGATCAATGAAATGGGGGTGATCACCCATATAGACTCCCTGATCACCCCCGTCATTGATCACCCCCCTATAGGGCTCCATTCAGACGTCCGTATGATTTTTACGGATCCACGGATACATGGATCCGCAAAACGCATACGGACGTCTGAATGGAGCCTTACAGGGGGGTGATCAATGACAGAGGGGTGATCACCCATATAGACTCCCTGATCACCCCCGTCATTGATCACCCCCCTGTAAGGCTCCATTCAGACGTCCATATGATTTTTACGGATACATGGATCGGATCCGCAAAACGCATACGGACGTCTGAATGGAGCCTTACAGGGGGGTGATCACCCATATAGACTCACTGGTCACTCCCCTGTAATTGATCACCCCCCTGTAAGGCTCCATTCAGATGTCCGTATGATTTTTACGGATCCACGGATACATGGATCGGATCCGCAAAACGCATACGGACATCTGAATGGAGCCTTACAGGGGGGTGATCAATGACAGGGGGGTGATCACCTCATATACACTCCCTGATCACCCCCTGTCATTGATCACCCCCCTGTAAGGCTCCATTCAGACGTCCGTATGTGTTTTGCGGATCCAATCCATGTATCCGTGGATCCGTAAAAATCATACGGACGTCTGAATGGAGCCTGACAGGGGGTGATCAGGGAGTCTATATGGGTGATCACCCCCCTGTCATTGATCACCCCCTCCCCCCCTGTAAGGCTCCATTCAGACATTTTTTTGGGCCCAAGTTAGCGGAAATGTTTTTTTTTATTATTATTTTTTTCTTACAAAGTCTCATATTCCACTAACTTGTGTCAAAAAATAAAATCTCACATGAACTCACCATACCCATCATGGAATCCAAATGCGTAAACATTTTTAGACATTTATATTCCAGATTTCTTCTCACGCTTTAGGGCCCCTAAAATGCCAGGGCAGTATAAATACCCCACATGTGACCCCATTTCGGAAAGAAGACACCCCAAGGCATTCCGTGAGGAGCATATTGAGTCCATGAAAGATTTAAATGTTTGTCCCAAGTTAGCAGAAAGGGAGACTTTGTGAGAAAATACCAAAAAAATCAATTTCCGCTAACTTGTGCCAAAAAAAATAAAATTCTATGAACTCGCCATGCCCCTCATTGAATACCTTGGGGTGTCTTCTTTCCAAAATGGGGTCACATGTGGAGTATTTATACTGCCCTGGCATTTTAGGGGCCCGAAAGCGTGAGAAGAAGTCTGGGATTCAAATGTCTAAAAATGCCCTCCTAAAAGGAATTTGGCCGCTTTGCGCATCTAGGCTGCAAAAAAGTGTCACACATGTGGTATCGCCGTACTCCGGAGAAGTTGGGCAATGTGTTTTGGGGTGTCATTTTACATATACCCATGCTGGGTGAGATAAATATCTTGGTCAAATGGCAACTTTGTATAAAAAAATTGGAAAAGTTGTCTTTTGCCAAGATATTTCTCTCACCCAGCATGGGTATATGTAAAATGACACCCCAAAACACATTCCCCAACTTCTCCTGAGTACGGCGATACCATATGTGTGACACTATTTTGCCGCCTAGGTGGGCAAAGGGGCACACATTCCAAAGAGCACCTTTCGGATTTTACAGGTCAATTTTTTACACATTTTGATTTCAAACTACTTACCACACATTAGGGCCCCTAGAATGCCGGGGCAGTATAACTACCCCACAAGTGACCCCATTTTGGAAAGAAGACACCCCAAGGTATTCCGTGAGGTGCATGGCGAGTTCCTAGAATTTTTTATTTTTTTTGTCACAAATTAGCGGAAAATGATGATTTATGTTTTTTCTTACAAAGTCTCATATTCCACTAACTTGTGACAAAAAATAAAAATTCTAGGAACTTGCCATGCCCCTCACGGAACACCCTGGGGTGTCTTATTTCCAAAATGGGGTCACTTGTGGGGTAGTTATACTGCCCTGGCATTCTAGGGGCCCATATGCGTGAGAAATAGTTTGCAATCAAAATCTGTAAAAAATGACCGGTGAAATCGAAAGGTGCTCTTTGGAATGTGTGCCCCTTTGCCCACCTAGGCTGCAAAAAAGTGTCACACATCTGGTATCGCCCTACTCGGGAGAAGTTGGGGAATGTGTTTTCGCCGGTCATTTTTTACAGATTTTGATTGCAAACTACTTCTCACGCATATGGACCCCTAAAATGCCAGGGCAGTATAACTACCCCACAAGTGACCCCATTTTGGAAAGAAGACACCTCAGGGTATTCCGTGAGGGGCATGGCGAGTTCCTAGAATTACCTTAGGGTGTCTACTTTCCGAAATGGGGTCATTTGTAGGGTGTTTGTACTGTATGGGCATTGTAGAACCTCAGGAAACATGACAGGTGCTCAGAAAGTCAGGGCTGTTTCAAAAAGTGGAAATTCACATTTTTCTACCATAGTTTGTAAACACTATAACTTTTACCCAAACCATTTTTTTTTTTTACCCAAACATTTTTTTTTATCAAAGACATGTAGAACAATAAATTTAGCGAAAAATTTATATATGGATGCCGGTTTTTTTTGCAAAATTTTACAACTGAAAAATGTCATTTTTTTGCAAAAAAAATCGTTAAATTTCGATTAATAACAAAAAAAGTAAAAATGTCAGCAGCAATGAAATACTACCAAATGAAAGCTCTATTAGTGAGAAGAAAAGGAGGTAAAATTCATTTGGGTGGTAAGTTGCATGACCGAGTAATAAACGGTGAAAGTAGTGTAGTGCAGAAGTGTAAAAAGTGGCCTGGTCATTAAGGGGGTTTCAGCTAGCGGGGTTGAAGTGGTTAATAGGGACTACTGACTTTACATTGAAAGTCAATGGGGGACGGATCCGTTTGAAATTGCACCATATTGTGTCAACGTCAAACGGATCCGTCCCCATTGACTTGCATTGTAAGTCTGGACGGATCCGTTTGGCTCCGCACAGCCAGGCAGACACGAAAACGCTGTAAGCTGCGTTAGGGTGTCCGCCTGCTGAGCGGAGCGGAGGCCAAACGGTGCCAAACTGATGCATTCTGAGCGAATCCGCAACCACTCAGAATGCATTGGAGCAGTACGAATCCGTTCGGGGCCGCTTGTGAAAGCCTTCAAACGGAACTCAAAAGCGGAGACCCGAACACTAGTGTGAAAGTAGCCTTAACTGTGAAATAATAGCAGTCAGTTGCCAGCACGTGTGTGTGTTTCAGGCCCTGCAAGTGCATAGTGTCACCAGCTGAATTCATATCTGGTGTCATCACAGTAGATTACATAAAAAATAAATAAAAATTTTAACTGTGAAATAATAGCAGTCAGTTGCCTGCACACGTGTGTGTTTCAGGCTCTGTAAGCGCATAGTGTCACTAGCGCAACTCATATCTGGTGTCATCACAGTAGATAACATAAAAAAAAATATATATTTGACTGTGAAATAATAGCAGTCAGTTGCCTGCACGCATGTGTGTTTCAGGCCCTGCAAGTGCATAGTGTCACCAGCGCAACTCATATCTGGTGTCATCACAGTAGATTACATTAAAAATTAAATTTGACTGTGATATAATAGCAGTCAGTTGCCTGCACGCGTGTGTTTTTCAGGCCCTGCAAGTGCATAGTGTCACCAGCGCAATTCATATCTGGTGTCATCACAGTAGATTACATACAAAAAATAAATAAAAAATTTGACTGTGAAATAATAGCAGTCAGTTGCCTGCTAGCGTTTGTGTTTCAGGCCCTGCAAGCGCATACTGTCACCAGCGCAACTCATATCTCGTGTCATCACAGTAGATTACATTTAAAAAAAATAAATAAATTTGACTGTGAAATAATAGCAGTCAGTTGCCTGCACACGTGTGTATTTCAGGCCCTGCAAGCGCATAGTGTCACCAGCGCAAGTCATATCTGGTGTCATCACAGTAGATTACTTTTAAAAAAGATAAATAAAATTTGACTGTGAAATAATAGCAGTCAGTTGCCTGCAGGCATGTGTGATTCAGGCCCTGCAAGCGCATAGTGTCACCAGCGCAAGTCATATCTGGTGTCATCACAGTAGATTACATAAAAAAAAAAAATTGACTGTGAAATAATAGCAGTCAGTTGCCTGAATGCCTGTTTGTTTCAGGCCCTGCAAGTGCATAGTGTTACCAGCACAACTCATATCTGGTGTCATCACAGCAGTTACATTTAAAAAAAAATATATATTTTGACTGTGAAATAATAGCAGTCAGTTGCCTGCACGCGTTTGTGTTTCAGGCCCTGCAAGCGCATAGTGTCACCAGCGCTACTCATATCTCGTGTCATCACAGTAGATTACATTTGAAAATAAATAAATATTTTGACTGTGAAATAATAGCAGTCAGTTGCCAGCACGTGTGTGTGTTTCAGGTCCTGCAAGTGCATAGTGTCACCAGCGCAACTCATATCTGGTGTCATAACAGTAGATTACATTTGAAAATAAATAAATATTTTGACTGTGAAATAATAGCAGTCAGTTGCCAGCACGTGTGTGTGTTTCAGGTCCTGCAAGTGCATAGTGTAACAAGCACAACTCATATCTGGTGTCATCACAGTAGATTACATTTTAAAAAAATAAAAAATTTGACTGTGAAATAATAGCAGTCAGTTGCCTGCACGTGTGTGTGTGTTTCAAGCCCTGCAAGTGCATAGTGTCACCAGCGCAACTCATATCTGGTGTCATCACAGTAGATTACATTAAAAAATAAAATTTGACTGTGAAATAATAGCAGTCAGTTGCCTGAATGCCTGTTTGTTTCAGGCCCTGCAAGTGCATAGTGTTACCAGCACAACTCATATCTGGTGTCATCACAGCAGTTACATTTAAAATTAAATATATATTTTGACTGTGAAATAATAGCAGTCAGTTGCCTGCACGCGTTTGTGTTTCAGGCCCTGCAAGCGCATAGTGTCACCAGCGCAACTCATATCTCGTGTCATCACAGTAAATTTCATAAAAAAATAAAAAAAAACTATTTTGAGTGTGAAATAATAGCAGTCAGTTGCCTGCACGCATGTGTGCTTCAGGCCCTGCAAGCGCATAGTGTCACCAGCGCAACTCATATCTGGTGACATCACAGTAGATTACATTTAAAAAAGATAAATAAATTTTGAATGTGAAATAATAGCAGTCAATTGCCTGCACGCGTGTGTGTTTCAGGCCTTGCAAGTGCTTAGTGTCACCAGCGCAACTCATATCTGGTGTCATCACAGTAGATTACATTCTTAAAAAAAAACTACAATTTTGACAGTAAAATAATAGCAGTCAGTTGCCTGCACGCGTTTGTGTTTCAGGCCCTGCAAGCGCATAGTGTCACCAGCGCAACTCATATCTGGTGCCATCACAGTAAATTTCATTTTTTTAAAAACAACTATTTTGACTGTGAAATAATAGCAGTCAATTGCCTGCACGCGTGTGTGTTTCAGGCCCTGCAAGTGCATAGTGTCACCAGCGCAACTCATATCTGGTGTCATCACAGTAGATAACATTTAAAAAAAATATTATTTGACTGTGAAATAATAGCAGTCAGTTGCCTGCACGCGTGTGTGTTTCAGGCCCTGCAAGTGCATAGTGTCACCAGCGCAACTCATATCTGGTGTCATCACAGTAGATTACATTAAAAATTTAATTTGACTGTGATATAATAGCAGTAAGTTGCCTGCACGCGTGTGTTTTTCAGGCCCTGCAAGTGCATAGTGTCACCAGCGCAACTCATATCTGGTGTCATCACAGTAGATTACATACAAAAAATAAATAAAAAAGTTGACTTTGAAATAATAGCAGTCAGTTGCCTGCACGCGTTTGTGTTTCAGGCCCTGCAAGCGCATAGTGTCACCAGCGCAACTCATATCTCGTGTCATCACAGTAGATTACATAAAAAATAAAAATAAAACTATTTTGACTGTGAAATAATAGCAGTCAATTGCCTGCACGCGTGTGTGTTTCAGGCCCTGCAAGTGCATAGTGTCACCAGCGTAACTCATATCTGGTGTCATCACAGTAGATTACATTTGAAAAAATAATAATTTTTGACTGTGAAATAATAGCAGTCAGTTGCCTGCATGCATGTGTGCTTCAGGCCCTGCAAGCGCATAGTGTCAGCAGCGCAACTCATATCTGGTGACATCACAGTAGATTACATTTAAAAAAGATAAATAAATTTTGAATGTGAAATAATAGCAGTCAATTGCCTCCACGCATGTGTGTTTCAGGCCTTGCAAGTGCTTAGTGTCACCAGCGCAACTCATATCTGGTGTCATCACAGTAGATTACATTTAAAAAAAAAAATATTCAATTTTGACAGTAAAATAATAGCAGTCAGTTGCCTGCACGCGTATGTGTTTCATGCCCTGCAAGTGCATAGTGTCACCAGCGCAACTCATATCTGGTATCATCAGAGTAGATTGCATAAAAAATAAATACAAATTTTGACTGTGAAATAATAGCAGTCAGTTGCCTGCACGTGTGTGTGTTTCAGGCCCTGCAAATGCATAGTGTAACCAGCGCAACTCATATCTGGTATCATCACAGTAGATTACATTTTTTTAAAAAAACAACAATTTTGACTGTGAAATAATAGCAGTCAGTTTCCTGCACGCGAGTGTGTTTCAGGCCTTGCAAGCGCATAGTGTCACCAGCGCAAGTCATATCTGGGGTCATCACATTAGATTACATTTTTTTTAACCCCATAGGGACACAGCCTTATTTCACCTTAAGGACCAGGCCATTTTTTGCAAATCTGACCAGTGTCACTTTAAGTGCACATAACTTTAAAACGCTTTGACTTATCCAGGCCGTTCTGAGATTGTTTTTTCGTCACATATTGTACTTCATGACAGTGGTAAAATGAAGTCAAAAAAATTATTTTTTTTGCACAAAATAATACCTAATTTACCCCAAAATTGCAAAAATTAGCAAATTTCAAAGTTTCAGTTTCTCTACTTCTGTAATACATAGTAATACCCCCAAAAATTGTGATGACTTCACATTCCCCATATGTCTACTTCATGTTTGTAGCATTTTGGGAATGATATTTTATTTTTTGGGGATGTTACAAGGCTTAGAAGTTTAGAAGCAAATTTTGAAATTTTTCAGAAATCTTCAAAATCCCACTTTTTATGGACCAGTTCAGGTTTGAAGTCATATTGTGAGGCTTAGATAATAGAAACCTCCCAAAAATGACCCCATCTAAGAAACTACACCCCTCAAGGTATTCAAAACTGATTTTACATACGTCGTTAACCCTTTAGGTGTTGCACAAGAGTTATTGGCAAATGGGGAAGAAATTTGAGAATTTCATTTTTTTGTCTAATTTTCCATTTTAACCCATTTTTTCCACTAACAAAGCAAGGGTTAACAGCCAAACAAGACTGTATCTTTATTGCCCTGACTCTGCCGTTTACAGAAACACCCAATATGTGGCCGTAAACTACTGTACGGCCGCACAGCGGGGCGTAGAGTGAAAGGTGCGCCGTATGGTTTTTGGAAGGCTGATTTTTATGGACTGGTTTATTTACACCATGTCCCATTTGAAGCCCCCTGATGCACCCCTAGAGTAGAAACTCCCTAAAAGTGACCCCATCTAAGAAAGTAAACCCCTCAAGGTATTCAAAACTGATTTTACATACGTCGTTAACCCTTTAGGCGTTGCGCAAGAGTTATTGACAAATGGGGATGAAATTTGACAATTAGATTTTTTTGTCTAATTTTCCATTTTAACCCATTTTTTCCACTAACAAAGCAAGGGTTAACAGCCAAACAAGACTGTATCTTTATTGCCCTGACTCTGCCGTTTACAGAAACACCCAATATGTGGCCGTAAACTACTGTACGGCCACACAGCGGGGCGTAGAGTGAAAGGTGCGCCGTTTGGTTTTTGGAGGGCTGATTTTTATGGACCGGTTTATTTACACCGTGTCCTGTTTCAACCCCCCTGATGCACCCCTGGAGTAGAAACTCCCTAAAAGTGACCCCATCTAAGAAAGTACACCCCTCAAGGTATTCAAAACTGATTTTACATACGTCGTTAACCCTTTAGGCGTTGCGCAAGAGTTATTGACAAATGGGGATGAAATTTGACAATTAGATTTTTTTGTCTAATTTTCCATTTTAACCCATTTTTTCCACTAACAAAGCAAGGGTTAACAGCCAAACAAGACTGTATCTTTATTGCCCTGACTCTGCCGTTTACAGAAACACCCAATATGTGGCCGTAAACTACTGTACGGCCACACAGCGGGGCGTAGAGTGAAAGGTGCGCCGTTTGGTTTTTGGAGGGCTGATTTTTATGGACCGGTTTATTTACACCGTGTCCTGTTTCAACCCCCCTGATGCACCCCTGGAGTAGAAACTCCCTAAAAGTGACCCCATCTAAGAAAGTACACCCCTCAAGGTATTCAAAACTGATTTTATATACGTCGTTAACCCTTTAGGCGTTGCGCAAGAGTTATTGACAAATGGGGATGAAATTTGAGAATTAGATTTTTTGGTCTAATTTTCCGTTTTAACCCATTTTTTCCACTAACAAAGCAAGGGTTAACAGCCAAACAAGACTGTATCTTTATTGCCCTGACTCTGCCGTTTACAGAAACACCCAATATGTGGCCGTAAACTACTGTACGGCCACACAGCGGGGCGTAGAGTGAAAGGTGCGCCGTTTGGTTTTTGGAGGGCTGATTTTTATGGACCGGTTTATTTACACCGTGTCCTGTTTCAACCCCCCTGATGCACCCCTGGAGTAGAAACTCCCTAAAAGTGACCCCATCTAAGAAAGTACACCCCTCAAGGTATTCAAAACTGATTTTATATACGTCGTTAACCCTTTAGGTGTTGCGCAAGAGTTATTGACAAATGGGGATGAAATTTGAGAATTAGATTTTTTGGTCTAATTTTCCGTTTTAACCCATTTTTTCCACTAACAAAGCAAGGGTTAACAGCCAAACAAGACTGTATCTTTATTGCCCTGACTCTGCCGTTTACAGAAACACCCAATATGTGGCCGTAAACTACTGTACGGCCACACAGCGGGGCGTAGAGTGAAAGGTGCGCCGTTTGGTTTTTGGAGGGCTGATTTTTATGGACCGGTTTATTTACACCGTGTCCTGTTTCAACCCCCCTGATGCACCCCTGGAGTAGAAACTCCCTAAAAGTGACCCCATTTTGGAAACTATGGGATAAGGTGGCATTATTTGGGGGACTATTTTTAGGGTACATATGATTTTTGGTTGCTCTATATTACATTTTTGTGAGGCAAGGTTACCAAAAATTGAGATTCTGAAATTTCATCTCCATTTGCCATTAACTGTTGAGGAACACCTAAAGGGTTAATAAAGTTTGTATAATCAGTTTTGAATACCTTGAGGGGTGTAGTTTCTTAGATGGGGTCACTTTTAGGGAGTTTTTACTCTAGGGGGGCATCAGGGGGGCTTCAAAAGGGACATGGTGTCAATAAAAAAGGCCATCAAAATCGGCCTTCCAGAAACCATGTCGGTCCTTTCCTTTTGCGGTCTCCCTTTTACTGATACAGCAGTTTACGACCACAAATATGGCATTTCTGTAAACTGCAGTATCAGGGTAATAAATATTAACTTTTGTTTGGTTGTTAACCCTTGTTTTGTTACCGAAAAAAACGGATTGAAATGAAAAAGTGCCAAAAATGGAGTTTTTGGCACCGTTTTCATTTTTTTTTTTTAACCGTGTTAATCTGGGGGGTTGGGTCATGGGATATTTTTATAGAGGAGATTCTTACGGACGCGGCGATACCTAATAAGTCTACTTTTTTTTATAATTATTTAGGTTTTTGACTATATTATCCTTTTTGATACCCAAACATTTTTTTGGTATCTCTAAAGTCTAGGTGTCATTTATTTTATTAATTTTTTATCTGATTATCTTATGTGGGGGCTCATTTTTTGCGGGACGAGCGGACGGTTTTTCTGGCACTATTTTGGGGGCTATATGACTTTTTGATCGCTTGCTATTAAATTTTTTGTTATGTTTGGTGACAAAAAAAAATCTTTTTTTGCACTTTTTTTTTTTTTTTTGGACCATGTTAATCTGGGGGGGTTGGATCATGGGGTATTTTTATAGAGGAGATTATTACCGACGCGGCGATACCTAATATGTCTACTTTTAATAAATTATAGTTTTTTTGGGTGTCTCAAGTCTGAGAACCATTTTTTTTTTTTATCCCATGTCAGTCCTAAATTGGGATTGTGGCGAAACCAACCTCGCCACTGGGTTTTGGAGAGGACTGTTTAAAAGCCTCTTGCCTCAGGATTATGGCCCATAGTAACTGTAAAGGAGAAAACAGACCGGCCGCACAGCTTAAATCTGTCTGTAGAATTGTATTTTATGTTATTATGCGTTCGGTTAAATTGTATGTTATGTGAGGGCACCCAGATAGCTAATATTATTGTATTCATGTATTCTGAGTGCCAGTCACCTAATGATATGCACTCAGACCTGAGCTATCTGGGGATATGTTAAATGTCTGTGTTTGCTGTGGGGGTGTGCCATTGTGTGTTTGGGTGGTGATTCCTGTCCTGTTGTCTCCACATGTGTATTGGTGATCTCCCCTTTGTCCTGAGAGATAATTGGATTGTGTTCGGTCGTCTCCGGGACGGAGGGGAGGAAACCATGATGCATTGTGGGGATATGTTGTATCTGCAACAAACTGTAATAAAAACCAGGCTGGGTGTGCCAGCACTTCAGATCACTGCTGACCCTCAAGACGGAGCCTTGTCTCGTTATTGGGGGATTCCCTGTATGCTGTTGGAGACTGATTGCCAGGAGTGTAAGCTGACGGATACGCTTTTCCTGTTCGTCTGACTGACAGCTACTTGTGAGGTTCCAGTTTGGAGTGCTATTTTGTATCCAGTTCGGGAGGTTGGTGTTCTGCAGTAGCTGTGCCTGTCTCTCGGAAAGGGGCATATCGCCTAAACGGATTTTAACCCCTTGTCTGCTGAAACGGTGCCGTTACAGGGATATAAATTTAGTACTCCATGGAAGTGTGATACTCCCTGAAGCAACCAATAATGCAGAGGCCCGGATGATCGGGGCACGTGTCACATTGAGTTGTGGTGTCCTTCCGTATCCCCCTCTTGTGACACACTCTGCACCTTTTTTGGGTTCGTCCCTTCTTTCCAGTATGGGGGACCACACCTGGAAAGTGTTGGCCAGGGACGATCCGGGCGCCTACAGTTCCCGAGGTACTCCGGCCTGCTCTTTCCCGGTCCGAAAAGATCAGGGCCTTGAGGACTGCCTCATAGAACTGGAGGAATGTCCCTGTGCTGCCAGCGCTTCGGGATAGTACAAAAGAGTTGTACATGGCAACCTGCACCAAGTAGACCGCAACTTTTTTGTACCATGCCCGGGTTTTGCGCATGGCGTTATATGGCTTGAGGACTTGATCAGAGAGATCAACTCCTCCCATATACCGATTGTAGGCGACGATACAATCGGGCTTGAGGACCGTTGCCGCGGTACCTCGCACAGGGACAGGGGTGATGCCGTTACCATGAATTGTGGACAGCATAAGGACATCCCTCTTGTCCTTATACCTGACCAGCAACAGGTTTCCAGTGGTAAGGGCACGGGTCTCACCCCTGGGGATAGGTACCTGGAGGGGGAGGGCAGGGAGGCCGCGTTGATTTTTCCGCACGGTCCCACAAGCGAACGTGGATCTGGCGGCAAGGGACTGGAACAAGGGGATACTGGTATAAAAGTTATCCACGTAAAGGTGGTAACCCTTATCCAGCAGTGGGAACATAAGGTCCCACACAAGTTTCCCGGTAACACCCAGAGTGGGGGGACATTCTGGGGGTTGAATCCGGGAATCTCGCCCCTCGTATATACGAAATTTGTAAGTGTACCCTGAGGTACTCTCACAAATTTTGTATAGCTTCACGCCATACCTCGCTCGCTTGGTGGGCACATACTGGCGGAAAATGAGTCTCCCCTTGAACGCAATGAGAGACTCATCAACCGCGACCTCTCTTCCAGGTACATAGGCCTCCATGAATTTGGCCCCAAAGTGATCGATGACCGGCCGTATCTTGTACAGACGGTCATGGGCAGGATCACCTCGGGGGGGACATGCTGCATTATCGGAATAATGCAGACATTTCCGAATGGCCTCAAACCGGGAGCGTGTCATGGCTGTACTGTAAAGTGGGGTCTGGTATAGGACGTCCCCACTCCAGTACAGCCTGACACTGGGTTTCTTGACCAGGCCCATATGCAGCACGAGGCCCCAAAATGTCCTCATTTCGGCTGCACTGACCGGCGTCCAGCCACCGGGCCTGGCCAAAAAGGAGCCCGGGTGTTGAGCGACGAACTGTTGGGCGTACAGATTCGTCTGCTCCACCATCAGATTTACCAGTGAGTCACTGAAAAAATGACGAAAAAAGTCATATTCAGTGTAGCCCACTGTGGAAATCTGGATTCCTGATTGGCCTACAAAATCAGGAATCACGGGCTCGTATCGCTCTGGGCTACACCAGACAAATTCACCGGCAGGGTGCTCCGGTGGATTTAACTGGTGGGCCGGAAAACCAGTACGAGCCCCAGAGCTGCTCGTACTAGGCTGGGCCACAGGGTCCCTAACATGGCGGTCCCCTTGCTCCGCCTGGCGGCGTCTCCGCCGCCTTGGGGGCTCATCATCATCGCTAGATGATGAGGAGGATGCGGATGACAACAGGAATGTGGGGTCATCCTCATCCTCACTGGGACTCTCGGATTCGGAGGCAAGCTGGGCGTATGCCTCCTCGGCCGAGAACGTCCGGCGGGCCATAGGGGAGTGTGTGTCTGCGTGTATATGTGCGTGTGTGTAACTCTTTATTTTGTGTGCGTGTGTGTGGGGGCACGGGTGTTCACGAACTCACCCTAAAACTGAAAAAAATAAAAAAATAAACTGACAAAAAAAAAGGCCAAAAAATGTGGAAAAAAAAATTCAAAACCGCTGATCAACCGTCCGAAGTTGATCAGCGGTGGGGTGTGCGATGCGCTAACAGTGGCCGGACACTAAGAGTGCCGGTCACAGTCAGCGAACACAAAAAAAAAAAAAAAAAAAAATCCTGCACCCCAAAAAAGTGGGGGGGGGGGAGGGGGGGCAGGGGGGGGCAAGTGGCAGCACCCCTGGGGGGTCTAGGGTCACACAGCTGTGCTGTGGACCCCAGAAACCCTAACTAGGGTGATGCAATGAAAAGTGAAAAAAAACTAACTTTCCCTTTTTTTCCCTGCCTAACCCAAACTTTCCCTAGCTGTCCCTATGTACCTGATGGGGGGTGCTGGGGCACAGATCGGGTCCTGGGCGGCACAGATGGGGCGATGCTGGCACAGACTGACGACGTGCAGGCAGCTCCTCTCTCCTCCGGCGCTGGAACACAAAAGGAGGAGGAGAGGGGCGCCTGCCTCTTTTGAATCTGCCGCCGGACCGCCCCCTGACCAATCAGAAAGCGATCCTGAGTGGTGATGTCACCATCACCACTCCGGATCGCTGGATGGTGATTGGTGGAGTGAAATCACACCACCATCACCATCCTGTTCCGGGTTATCGGGTCTTCAGAGACCCGAATAACCCGGAAACGCAGAAAACCGCAGGTCTGAATTGACCTGCGGTTTTCTGCGATCGCCGACATGGGGGGGTCACAGGACCCCCCGGCGCATTTGCCCCAGGTGCCTGCTCAATGATTTGAGCAGGCACCGGGTTCCGATCACCGCCCGCCGAGCGGCGGTGATCGGAACCATTCATGACGTACCGGTACGTCATGTGTCCTTAAGTACCAGGACATCATGACGTACCGGTACGTCATGTGTCCTTAAGAGGTTAAAATAATTATTTTGACTGTGAAATAATAGCAGTCAGTTGCCTGCACGCGTTTGTGTTTCAGGCCCTGCAAGTGCATAGTGTCACCAGCGCAACTCATATCTGGTGTCATCACAGTACATTACATTTAAAAAAAAGACAATTTTGACTGTGAAATAATAGCAGTCAGTTGCCTGCACGCGTTTGTGTTTCAGGCCCTGCAAGTGCATAGTGTCACCAGCGCAACTCATATCTGGTGTCATCACAGTAGATTACATAAAGAAAAAGAAAACAATTTTGACTGTGAAATAATAGCAGTCAGTTGCCTGCACGCGTTTGTATTTCAGGCCCTGCAAGTGCATAGTGTCACCAGCGCAACTCATATCTGGTGTCATCACAGTAGATTACATAAAGAAAAAGAAAACAATTTTGACTGTGAAATAATAGCAGTCAGTTGCGTGCACGCGTGTGTGTTTCAGGCCCTGCAAGTGCATAGTGTCACCAGAGCAACTCATATCTGGTGTCATCACAGTAGATTACATAAAAAATAAAAATAAAAATTTGGACTGTGAAATAATAGCAGTCAGTTGCCAGCACGTGTGTGTGTTTCAGGCCCTGCAAATGCATAGTGTAACCAGCGCAACTCATATCTGGTGTCATCACAGTAGATTACATTTTTTTTTTAAAACAACAATTTTGACTGTGAAATAATAGCAGTCAGTTGCTTGCACGCGTGTGTGTGTTTCAGGCCCTGCAAGCGCATAGTGTCACCAGCGCAAGTCATATCTGGTGTCATCACAGTAGATTACATTAAAAAAAATAAAATAATTTGGACTGTGAAATAATAGCAGTCAGTTGCCTGCACGCGTGTGTGCTTCAGGCCCTGCAACCGCATAGTGTCACCAGCGCAACTCATATATGGTATCAGCACAGTAGATTACATTAAAAAAAAAATATATATATTTTGACTGTGAAATAATAGCAGTCAGTTGCCTGCACGAGTGTGTGTTTCAGGCCCTGCAAGTGCATAGTGTCACCAGCACAACTCATATCTGGTGTCATCACAGTAGATTGATTGCATTTAAAAAAAAAACATTTTTGACTGTGAAATAATAGCAGTCAGTTGCCTGCACGCGTGTGTCAGGCCTACAGCGTCTACTCTGCCAACTTCTGCCAGTGCACAGTGCCACTCATATCTGGTGTTACAGTAGCTTGCACGCATAGTATAACTAAACTAATCGAAAAAAAATGACAGGCAGCGGCAGGCCACCCCGCAGGGGCCGTCGTGGTGCTGTGATTCCCTTTGGCCCTAGAATAATGCCAAGTGTTCAGAGGCCACGTACCCTAAACTCGAAAATTTCTGAGGACATAGTTGACTGGCTAACACAGGACACCCAATCTTCTACAGCTTCCACTTGGAACCTTGCCACACCATCCTCCTCCAGCTCTGCTTCGGGCACCTCTCAAGTTACCACTCGCCCGCTTGCCGCCACCACCAACACTAGCACCACAGCTGTTTCACTTGATCTGTCAGTTGAGTCATTTACACATCAGTTGGAAGAAAGAAGTGATGCACAACCATTATTGCCAGAGGATGTAGATAACAGGGATATGTCTCAGTCAGGCAGCATTACACACATGGACGTACGGTGTGATGATGATGATGTTGTATCCGCTGCTTCCTTTGCTGAGTTGTCAGATACAAGTGAAGAGGTTGATGATGACGATGTGTCTGTGGATGTCACGTGGGTGCCTGCTCGAAGAGAAGAAGAACAGGGGGAAAGTTCAGATGGGGAGACAGAGAGGAGGAGGAGACGAGTTGGAAGCAGGGGGAGGTCATCGCAAGGAGATAGTGGCACAGTCAAACAGCATGTATCGGCACTCGGGGTCAGCCAGACAGCACGCCACCACCAGAATGCCGTCATTGCAAAGCTCAGCAGTGTGGCATTTTTTTTTTTATGTGTATCTTCTTCTGATAACAGCGATGCCATTTGCAACCTGTGCCAAAAGAAACTGAGTCGTGGGAAGTCCAACACCCACCTAGGTACAACTGCTTTGCGAAGGCACATGATCTCACATCACAAACGCCTATGGGATCAACACATGAGTACAAGCAGCACACAAACTCAAAGCCACCATCCTCCTCCTCGTCCAGCATCTTTAGCCCCGCAACCACTGCTGTCCTCCTTGCCCCCTCTCAACCACCCGCCACTCCGCCTCTCGCCTTGAGCAGTTCCTGCTCATCTGCCCACAGTCAGGTGTCTGTCAAGGACATGTTTGAGCGTAAGAAGCCAATGTCACAGAGTCACCCCCTTGCCCGGCGTCTGACAGCTGGCTTGTCGGAACTCTTAACCCGCCAGCTTTTACCATATAAGCTGGTGGAGTCTGAGGCCTTCAAATAATTTGTAGCTATTGGGACACCGCAGTGGAAGGTACCCGGACGAAATTTATTTTCACAAAAGGTAATCCCCAACCTGTACTCTATTGTGCAAAAGGAAGTCATGGCATGTCTGGCACACAGTGTTGGGGCAAGGGTCCATCTGACCACTGATACCTGGTCTGCAAAGCACGGTCAGGGCAGGTATATCACCTACACTGTGCATTGGGTAAACCTGCTGATGGCTGCCAAGCATGGAATGCGTGGCTCTGCAGAGGAGTTGGTGACACCGCCACTACTTGTAGGCAGACCTGCTGCTACCTCCTCTACTCCTCCTACTCCATCCTCTTCGCTAACCTCCTCAGCTGAGTCCTCTTCTGCTGCTGCATCTTGCTCCACATGAACTGCATCCCCCGCTCCCCAGGGGCTATTCTACATCCCGGATACGCCAGTGTCACGCCTTCTAGGGGTTGACTTGCCTGAAAACAGAGAGTCACACCAGACCAGCACTCCTGTCCGCCCTGAACGCACAGGTGGATCAGTGGCTGACTCCGCACCAACTGGAGATTGGCAAAGTGGTGTGTGACAACGGAAGCAATTTGTTGGCGGCAATATATTATTAATAATAATAATAATAATAGGGGACATAACAGGGATTAAACTGATAGGAATAGTACTACTTAACACACCACTCATATCTGGTGGCACAGTACATTGCATGGCGCACGCGCAGTGCCCCAAATTGGAAGTAGGAGGACCGACTAAGCATATTTTTCCATCTCCCGGTTCCTAAAATCTATTCCATAGTCCGGCCCCTGATAGGGGACGTAACAGGGATTAAACTGATCGAAATAGTACTACTTAACACACCTAATAATAATAATAATAGGGGGCGTAACAGGGATTAAACTGATAGGAATAGTAATACTTAACGCACCACTCATATCTGGTGGCACAGTACATTGCATGTGCAGTGCCCCAAATTGGAAGTAGGAGGCCCATCTCCCGGTTCCTAAAATCTATTCCATACACGTTCCCTGATAGGGGAAGTAACAGGGATTAAACTGATAGGAATAGTACTACTTAACACACCTTATATTAATAATAATAATACTAGTGAACGTAACAGGGAATAAACTGATAGGAATAGTACTACTTAACACACCACTCATATTGGGATTGCACAGTACATTACATGGCGCACGCGCAGTGCCCCAAATTGGAAGTAAGAGGACCGACCAAGCATCTTTTTCCATTTCCCGGTTCCTAAAATCTATTCGATACACCGGCCCCTGATAGGGGCCAAAATAGAGATTAAACTGGTAAGAACAGATTTTTTTTATAAAAAAAAAAAAAGAGGACAGCCTCTGCGGAGCTGGGTATTTTTTGGCCGCGTTACTGAGCGCTAATGCACAATGGCTGTAGGCTCATGCGTCCTTTTGCGGAGGTGACAAACCTGGTCAGTCAACCCCAAGGCAACATCATCATTTTTTTTGGAGCGTGCCCTGCGAAGAGTGCTGGATCAGGTCGTAGATGAGCACGAAGAGGAAGAGTTGTGATCAACATCACCACCAGAAGCAGCCTTGTAGTCGTCGATTGCTGAACCTGCGGCAACGCAAAGAGAGGAGTCTGAAGAAGAGGAGTCAGAGAAGGAAGGTAGCTTTGAGGAGGTGGAAGACCAAACACAGCAGGCGTCCCAGGGGGCTTGTTGTCACATTTCGGGGACCCTTGGTGTTGTACGTGGCTGGGTGGAGGAAGAGACCTTCAATGACATCAGTGAGGACAAGGAACGGGACATGGCTAACTTGATATTAGAGATGTCGCGAACATAAAATTTTCAGTTCGCGAACGCGAATTTCTGCAAATGTTCGCGAACGGGCAAACCGCCATTGACTTCAATAGGCAGGCAAATTTTAAAACCCACAGGGACTCTTTCTAGCCACAGTAGTGATGGAAAAGTTGTTTCAAGGGGACTAACACCTGGACTGTGGCATGCCGGAGGGGGATCCATGGCAAAACTCCCATGGAAAATTACATAGTTGACGCAGAGTTGGATTTTAATCCATAAAGGGCAAAAATCACCTAACAATCCTAATTTTTTTTGAACAACGTGGTTTAAAACATCCAGTGTGTGTATACGATCAGGTATGATGTTGTATCGATCAGGTAGTGTACGGGTTATGCCCGCTTCACAGACATTGACAGACCAAACTCCCCTTTTAATGCACTGCAAACAACCGCAAATAGTCCATTTGACCAACCGCAAACTTCCCATTTGCACAAGGTTGGATACCAAGCTAGCCATGTCCCGTTGATGTCATTGAAGGTTTCTTCCTCCACCCAGCCACGTACAACACCAAGGGTCCCAGAAAGGTGAATTGAATAGATTTTTCGAACGGGGAGATGGTTAAAAAAACGCTGGCTCCCTCCCCTTTGTTTGAATCCACGCAACGGTCACTGCGTCTGCGCTGTGCAATTTACTCTCACACCCGATATGAGTGGTATTTTCTGTAGTTCTCTCTTCCCATCAGTTTAATCCCTGTTATGTCCCCAATCTGGGGTCCATTGATTAAATAGATTTTTCGAACGGGGAGATGGTTAAAAAAATCGCTGGCTCCCTCCCCTTTGTTTGAATCTACGCCACGGTCACTGCGTCTGCGCCGTGCAATTTACTGTCACACCCGATATGAGTGGTATTTTCTGTAGTACTAATCTCATCAGTTTAATCCCTGTTACGTCCCCAATCTATGGTCCATTTCTTAAATTGATTTTTCAAACTGGGAGATGGTTAAAAAAAACGCTGGCTCCCTCCCCTTTGTTTGAATCCACGCCACGGTCACTGCGTCTGCGCCGTGCAATTTACTCTCACACCCGATATGAGTGGTATTTTCTGTAGTTTTCTCTTCTCATCAGTGAAAACCCTGTTATGTCCCCAATCTGGGGTCCATTTATTAAATAGATTTTTCGAACGGGGAGATGGTTAAAAAAACGTTGGCTCCCTCCACTTTGTTTGAATCCACGCCACGGTCACTGCTTCTGCGCCATGCAATTTACTGTCACACCCGATATCAGTGGTATTTTCTGTAGTATTATTCTCATCACTTTAATCCCTGTTACGTCCCATATCAGGGATTGCCTTTTGTAAGAAAAATTTATGCCGGGTACCTTCGACTGCCTTCACAGTGACAGACCAAACTCTGATACACCAAACTGAATTCATTTTAGGAACCGGGAGATGGAAAAATCAGCTTGGTCGGTCCTCTTACTCCCAAGTTGGGGCACTGCGCGTGCAAGGAGCAATGTGCTGTGACACCCTATATGAGTGGTGTCTTAACTAGTACTATTCCTATCAGTTTAACCACTTCAGCCCCGCTAGGTGAAACCCCCTTCATGACCAGAGCACTTTTTACACTTCGGCACTACACTACTTTCACCGTTTATCGCTCGGTCATGCAACTTACCACCCAAATGAATTTTACCTCCTTTTCTTCTCACTAATAGAGCTTTCATTTGGTGGTATTTCATTGCTGCTGGCATTTTTACTTTTTTTTTGTTATTAATCAAAATGTAACGATTTTTTTGCAAAAAAATGAAATTTTTCACTTTCAGCTGTAAAATTTTGCAAAAAAAACGACATCCATATATAAATTTTTTGCCAAATTTATTGTTCTACATGTCTTTGATAAAAAAAAAATTTTGGGCAAAAAAAAAAAATGGTTTGGGTAAAAGTTATAGCATTTACAAACTATGGTACAAAAATGTGAATTTCCGCTTTTTGAAACAGCTCTGACTTTCTGAGCACCTGTCATGTTTCCTGAGGTTCTACAATGCCCAGACAGTAGAAAAACCCCACAAATGACCCCATTTTGGAAAGTAGACACCCTAAGGTATTCGCTGATTGGCATAGTGAGTTCATAGAACTTTTTATTTTTTGTCACAAGTTAGCGGAAAATGATGATGATTTTTTTTTTCTTTTTTTTTTCTTACAAAGTCTCATATTCCACTAACTTGCGACAAAAAATAAAAAATTCTAGGAACTCACCATGCCCCTCACAGAATACCTTGGGGTGTCTTCTTTCCAAAATGGGGTCACTTGTGGGGTAGTTATACTGCCCTGGCAATTTAGGGGCCCAAATGTGTGAGAAGAACTTTGCAATCAAAATGTGTAAAAAATGACCGGTGAAATCCAAAAGGTGCACTTTGGAATATGCGCCCCTTTGCCCACCTTGGCAGCAAAAAAGTGTGACACATCTGGTATCGCCGTACTCAGGAGAAGTTGGGGAATGTGTTTTGGGGTGTCATTTTACATATACCCATGCTGGGTGAGAAAAATATCTTGGTCAAATGCCAACTTTGTATAAAAAAATGGGAAAAGTTGTCTTTTGCCAAGATATTTCTCTCATCCAGCATGGGTATATGTAAAATGACACCCCAAAACACATTCCCCAACTTCTCCTGAGTACGGCGATACCAGATGTGTCACACTTTTTTGCAGCCAAGGTGGGCAAAGGGGCACATATTCCAAAGTGCACCTTTCAGATTTTGCAGGCCATTTTTTGCACATTTTGATTGCAAGGTACTTCTCACACATTTGGGCCCCTAAATTGCCAGGGCAGTATAACTACGCCACAAGTGACCCCATTTTGGAAAGAAGACACCCCAAGGTATTCCGTGAGGGGCATGGCGAGTTCCTAGAATTTTTTATTTTTTGTCACAAGTTAGCGGAAAATGATGATTTTTTTTTTCTC
The DNA here is from genome assembly GCF_014858855.1 of Bufo gargarizans. Classification (NCBI taxonomy): domain Eukaryota; kingdom Metazoa; phylum Chordata; class Amphibia; order Anura; family Bufonidae; genus Bufo; species Bufo gargarizans. The sequence goes on from NC_058088.1 coordinate 137,976,951, forward strand.
TTTTTTCCTTACAAAGTCTCATATTCCACTAACTTGCGACAAAAAATAAAAAATTCTAGGAACTCGCCATGCCCCTCACGGAATACCTTGGGGTGTCTTCTTTCCAAAATGGGGTCACTTGTGGCGTAGTTATACTGCCCTGGCAATTTAGGGGCCCATATGTGTGAGAAGTACTTTGCAATCAAAATCTGTAAAAAATGACCGGTGAAATCCGAAAGGTGCACTTTGGAATATGTGCCCCTTTGCCCACCTTGGCATCAAAAAAGTGTCACACATCTGGTATCGCCGTACTCAGGAGAAGTTGGGGAATGTGTTTTGGGCTGTCATTTTACATATACCCATGCTGGGTGAGAGAAATATCTTGGCAAAAGACAACTTTTCCCATTTTTTTATACAAAGTTGGCATTTGACCAAGATATTTTTCTCACCCAGCATGGGTATATGTAAAATGACACCCCAAAACACATTGCCCAACTTCTCCTGAGTACGGTGATACCAGATGTGTCACACTTTTTTGCTGCCAAGGTGGGCAAAGGGGCACATATTCCAAAGTGCACCTTTCGGATTTTGCAGGGCATTTTTTACACATTTTGATTGCAAAGTTCTTCTCACACATTTGGGCCCCTAAATTGCCAGGGCAGTATAACTACCCCACAAGTGACCCCATTTTGGAAAGAAGACACCCCAAGGTATTCCGTGAGGGGCATGGCGAGTTCCTAGAATTTTTTATTTTTTGTCGCAAGTTAGTGGAATATGAGACTTTGTAAGGAAAAAAGAAAAAAAAAGAAAAATCATCATTTTCCGCTAAATTCTGACAAAAAAAAAAAATTCTAGGAACTCGCTGTGCCACCCACGGAATACCTTGGGGTGTCTTCTTTCCAAAATGGGGTCACTTGTGGCGTAGTTATACTGCCCTGGCAATTTAGGGGCCCAAATGTGTAAGAAGTACCTTGCAATCAAAATGTATAAAAAATGGCCTGCGAAATCCGAAAGGTGCCCCTTTGCCCACCTTGGCTGCAAAAAAGTGTCACACATCTGGTATCGCCGTACTCAGGAGAAGTTGGGCAATGTGTTTTGGGGGGTCATTTTACATATACCCATGCTGGGTGAGAGAAATATCTTGGCAAAAGACAACTTTTCCCATTTTTTTATACAAAGTTGGCATTTGACCAAGATATTTTTCTCACCCAGCATGGGTATATGTAAAATGACACCCCAAAACACATTCCCCAACTTCTTCTGAGTACGGCGATACCAGATGTGTGACACTTTTTTGCAGCCTAGATGCGCAAAGGGGCCCAAATTCCTTTTAGGAGGGCATTTTTAGACATTTGGATCCCAGACTTCTTCTCACACTTTCGGGCCCCTAAAAAGCCAGGGCAGTATAAATACCCCACATGTGACCCCACTTTGGAAAGAAGACACCCCAAGGTATTCAATGAGGGGCATGGCGAGTTCCTAGAATTTTATTTTTTTTTGCATAAGTTAGCGGATATTGATTTTTTTTTTTTTTTTTTTTCTCACAAAGTCTCACTTTCCGCTAACTTAGGACAAAAATTTCAATCTTTCATGGACTCAATATGCCCCTCACGGAATACCTTGGGGTGTCTTCTTTCCGAAATGGGGTCACATGTGGGGTATTTATACTGCCCTGGCTTTTTAGGGGCCCTAAAGCGTGAGAAGAAGTCTGGAATATAAATGTCTAAAAATGTTTACGCATTTGGATTCCGTGAGGGGTATGGTGCGTCCATGTGAGATTTTATTTTTTGACACAAGTTAGTGGAATATGAGACTTTGTAAGAAAAAAACAAAAACAAAAACAAACAAAAAATTTCCGCTAACTTGTGCCCAAAAAAATGGCTGAATGGAGCCTTACCAGGGGGGGAGTGATCAATGACAGGGGGGTGATCAATGACAGGGGGGTGATCACCCATATAGACTCCCTGATCACCCCCCTGTCATTGATCACCCCCCCTGTAAGGCTCCATTCAGACATCCGCATGATTTTTTACGGATCCATGGATACATGGATCGGATCCACAAAACGCATGCGGACGTCTGAATGGAGCCTTACAGGGGGGTTATCAATGACAGGGGGTGATCAGGGTAATCAGGGTGATCACCCCCCTGTCACTGATCACCCCCCCTGTAAGGCTCCATTCAGACATCCGCATGATTTTTTACGGATCCATGGATGCATGGATCGGATCCACAGAACGCATGCGGACGTCTGAATGGAGCCTTACAGGGGGGTTATCAATGACAGGGGGTGATCAGGGTAATCAGGGTGATCACCCCCCTGTCACTGATCACCCCCTCTGTAAGGCTCCATTCAGACATCCGCATGATTTTTTACGGATCCATGGATACATGGATCGGATCCACAAAACGCATGCGGACGTCTGAATGGAGCCTTACAGGGGGGTTATCAATGACAGGGGGTGATCAGGGTAATCAGGGTGATCACCCCCCTGTCACTGATCACCCCCCCTGTAAGGCTCCATTCAGACGTCCGCATGATTTTTACGGATCCATGGATACATGGATCGGATCCGTAAAAATCATGCGGACGTCTGAATGGAGCCTGACAGGGGGGTGATCAATGACAGGGGGGTGATCAATGACAGGGGGTGATCAGGGAGTGTATATGGGTGATCACCCGCCTGTCATTGATCACCCCCCTGTAAGGCTCCATTCAGACGTCCGCATGATTTTTACGGATCCATGGATACATGGATCGGATCCGTAAAAATCATGCGGACGTCTGAATGGAGCCTTACAGGGGGGTGATCAATGACAGGGGGGTGATCAATGACAGGGGGTGATCAGGGAGTGTATATGGGTGATCACCCGCCTGTCATTGATCACCCCCCTGTAAGGCTCCATTCAGACGTCCGCATGATTTTTACGGATCCACGGATACATGGATCGGATCTGTAAAAATCATGCGGACGTCTGAATGGAGCCTTACAGGGGGGTGATCAATGACAGGGGGGTGATCAATGACAGGGGGTGATCAGGGAGTTTATATGGGATGATCAGGGGTTTATAAGGGGTTAATAAGTGACGGGGGGGGTGTATTGTAGTGTAGTGTGGTGCTTGGTGGGACTGTACTGACCTACCTGAGTCCTCTGGTGGTCGATCCTAACAAAAGGGACCACCAGAGGACCAGGTAGGAGGTATATGAGACGCTGTTATGAAAACAGCGTCTAATATACCTGTTAGCGGTTAAAAAATTCGGATCTCCAGCCTGCCAGCGAGCGATCGCCGCTGGCAGGCTGGAGATCCACTCGCTTACCTTCCGTTCCTGTGAGCGCGCGCGCTCACAGGAAATCTCGCGTCTCGCGAGAAGACGCGTATATGCGTCCAGGAGGAATAAAGCAACCACCTCCCGGACGCATATACGCGTACAGCGGTCGGGAGGTGGTTAATCCCTGTTACGTCCCCTATCCGGGGACGTGTGTCGAATTGATTAACCATTGTCGAATTAACAAACCATTACGACATCCTGCAATAATTTAGTTCTGAGCTTTGTACTTGCTTTGTATTGGAATTGATGGGGATTTTTTAAATTGTCTGCATTATTTCTAATAAACTATTAAGAGACTTTATTTTTTTTTTATGTTATGTATTAAAAACCCATACAACTTAAAAAAAACATATGTTTCTTCTATGAAAAATTATCCAGCCGATCGCTTTTGGTCTGATCATAATTAAGCAACGGCCTTATCATCTGGGGTGTGGTAACATTGCCAACACACTCAGAGGTGATGATCGCTTCATTGTGATACGCAAGCCCCTTCACCACAACAATGTAACGATCACGAAGGGGAATTGACACTTGTATGTGCCTTTTTTTGTTTTGTTTTTGCAGCCACAGTGCAGCACCAGAGGCCAGAAAAATTAGACATGTACACATGCCTGAAAAATAATGGTATTGTTGCAGCCGCTGTTGTAGCAGCGGCCGGAAAAATTGATGTTTTCAAGGCAGAAAGGTGACTTAAACATTACGGCTTGAACCCTAGTTGGTGGCGGAGAATTTACAAAAGTCATCCGGTATGCAGACATTAAATACAGCAGCGTGGGGTCCATTTTGAGGCCAAGGTATGTCATCAGGCCTTTTGTTAGTCAAACGTATCCCCCACTGTCAGTCCCTTCGGGATCCATGCCTCATTCATCTTATTAAAGGTGAGGTAATCAACACTTTTTTGACTTAGACAACTTCTCTTCTCAGTGACAATGCCTCCTGCTGCACTGAAGGTCCTTTCTGACAGGAAACTTGAAGCGGGGCAGGCCAGAAGTTCTATCGCAAAATGGGATAGCTCAGGCCACAGGTCAAGCCTGCACACCAACTAGTCAAGGGGTTCATCACTCCTCAGAGTGTCGATATCTGCAGTTAAGACGAGGTAGTCTGCTAACTGTCAGTCGAGTCGTTCTCTAAGGCTGGATCCCGAAGGACTGTGGCGATGTGTAGGACCAAAAAAGCTCTGCATGTCCTCCATCAACAACACATCTGTATAGCATCCTGTCCTTGCCGCCGTGGTTGTGGTAGGAGAAGGATTACTTTCACCTCTTCCCCAGTTAGATTCCTGTTGTGCTGTGACATCCCCCATATAAGCTGTGTAAAGCGTATTTTTTTTTAGTTTGCTTTTGAACTGCTGCATCCTTTCTGACTTTTGGTAATTTGGTAACATTTCAGCCACTTTCTGCTTATACCGGGGGTCTAGTAGCGTGGCAACCCAGTACAGGTCGTTCTCCTTCATCCTTTTTATACAAGGGTCCCTCAACAGACATGACAGTATGAAAGACCCCATTTGCACAAGGTTGGATGCCGAGCTACTCATTTTACGTTCCTCGTCCTCACTGATGTCATTGACAGTCTGTTCTTCACCCCAGCCACGTACAACACCAGATAGGTGACAACAACGAGCACCCTGGGATGCCTGCTGTGGTTGGTCTTCCTCCTCCTCCTCAAAGCCACATTCCTCCTCTGACTCCTCTTCCTCATACTCCTCTTGCAGCGTTGCCGCAGGTCCGGCAAGCGATGATGACAAAGCTGTTTCTGGTGGTGATGGTGACCACAACTCTTCCTCTTCACGCTCATCTACAGCCTGATCCAGCACTCTTTGCAGGGCACGCTCCAGGAAGAAAACAAATGGGATGAGGTCGTGTCACGAGGGTGTCAAGAGCCACGCCTGACTCCGTTGTACCCGGGGTCAGGAGGTCGCAGAGGTTGGCTGCACGCTCTATGTCAGATAGGGAAGTTTCCTTATTGTAGCTTTCTGGGTTTGCTTTACAACCCCTTTTGGCTCACTCAGGGATCCGTAGCTCCTTCTCTCAGCTGTTCCTTGTCCAGCACTCCCAATCCTCCTTATATTCCCCTCTCACACTTCTCTGGTTGCCAGATATAGAGCTTCCTGCCTGGACATCTATTCTGACCCACTGGAGCTGTGTTGCTGCGTTCTCCGAGTGTTGCCTTAGAACGCTACCCTCCGGATCCCTGTTGGACCCTTGTGGACAATTGTTGTCGTCCACCTGGGTGTTTGTGTTTGTCTGTGTTTGTCTGTCCTCTCCCTGGTGTTTCCCTCTTAGTGCAGTGGTGAGGACTAGCGATCCCACCGGCCCGTTCGTTATCTAGGGCTCATTTCAGGGAAAGCCAGGGTTTAGGCACGTGATCGCCGCACGGATGAGGAACCCGTCTAGGGACGTCAGGGCAGGCAGGAGCCAGCTGCAAGGTGAGTTAGGGGTCACCACCTTTCCCTCTCCCTTGGGCAGGGCTTTCCCTGTTTTCCTCCCTGTGCGTGTTGCCGGTCATTACATTATATCTGGCCCTTATTTTTGTGTAGGTAAAAAAATAAAATAAAATTTTTACCTACTTAGAATCCAGTATGGATCCAATTGCTGCTCTGTCCGAACAATTTCATGGCCTGTCTTTGAAGGTGGCAGGATTGAAGGCGTCGGTCCTCCAGCAACAGCAGCAATTACAACAGACCGCAAGCCCAGCGGTTGCTACTGGTAACCAGGTTGTTGCGGAACCCAAGGTACCTCTCCCTGACAGATTTTCTGGGGGAAGGGACAAGTTTTTGACGTTCTGTGAGGCCTGTAAACTATACTTTAAACTGCGTCCTTACTCCTCTGGTAATGAAGAACAGCGGGTGGGTGTTGTTATTTCCCTGCTGCAGGGGGACCCGCAGTCCTGGGCGTTCTCTTTACCTACTGATTCCCAGGCTCTTCGGTCAGTGGATGAGTTTTTCGGGGCCTTGGGTCTCATATATGACGACCCTGACCGAGTCGCACTGGCTGAATCAAAATTACGGAGACTCCTACAAGGAGAGCGGCCGGTAGAGGAGTATTGCTCTGACTTCCGTAGGTGGGCTACGGATACCCAATGGAACGACCCGGCTCTCAGGAGTCAGTTCTGCTCTGGGTTATCCGAAAGGGTTAAGGATGCGCTTGCATTGTATGAGACCCCCTTTTCCCTTGATGCAGTTATGTCCCTTTCTATCCGTATAGATAGACACCTTAGGGACAGGTTGAAAAAACCGGAGCCATTGGTAACCCCTCCCAAGCAGCAGTTAGTCTGTACGGACATAGACGAGCCTATGCAGCTAGGAGGAACTACTCGTCAGGTCCGTCCTCCTGAGGTTCGCCGTAGGCGTGGGGGTTGTTTTTTTGTGGGGAGAGGGGTCATTTCATTAATGTCTGTCCTTCTTTCCTCAGAAACAAAAAAAACGTGGAAAACTACTAACCCCAGGCTGTGTGGAGGATGTCAGCCGGGGGGTATACGTTTCCTCCATACGTACATCGCAATTTGTGTTGCCGGCGGTTATTGTTTTTGGTGATAAGACAGAGACTGTTTCTTTCTTTCTAGACAGTGGAGCAGGGGTAAATTTGATAGATGCCCATTTTGCCCGCACTATGGGTTTGTCTCTCTGTACGTTACAGAGACCTATTCCCATATTTGCTATAGATTCTGCTCCTCTGTCTCAGAGAAACCTCACCCACATCGTTTATAATTTACACCTTCGGGTAGGGGACCACCATAACGAGATGCTCTCATGTTATGTTCTGGAGGGGCTTCCCACTCCGGTGGTGCTGGGCCTTCCCTGGTTGGTAGCGCACAATCCAGTGGTGGATTGGCAGGCCAGGGAGATATTGGAGTGGAGTGAGCTGTGCAGAGAAAATTGCTTAAATAGCAATTGCTTAGTCGCCTCCATAACTACCCTACCTACATTTGTTTCGGACTTTGAGGACGTTTTTTCTGAAAAGGGTTGTCAGAAGTTACCACCTCATCGTCCTTATGATTGCCCGGTTAACCTTATTCCCGGCGCAAAATTACCCAAGACCAGGTTATATAATCTTTCAGGTCCAGAGAGACAAGCCATGAAGGATTATATCTCCGAGAGTTTGGCTAAGGAACACTTTAGACCCTCTTCTTCACCCGTGGCTGCAGGGTTTTTCTTTGTTAAAAAGAAAGATGGGGGCCTGCGTCCTTGCCTAGATTTTCGTGAATTAAATCGGATAACCATCCGAGACCCATACCCTCTTCCTCTCATTCCTGACCTGTTTAACCAGATTGCGGGTGCTAGGTGGTTCTCCAAACTCGATCTTAGGGGGGCCTACAATCTGATTCGTATTAAAGAGGGGGATGAGTGGAAAACAGCTTTTAACACCCCTGAGGGGCATTATGAAAATCTAGTTATGCCTTTCGGCCTGACCAATGCTCCTGCCGTCTTTCAACATTTCGTTAATGACATTTTTAGTCATCTAATCGGCAGGTTTGTGGTAATATACCTAGATGATATCTTAATTTATTCGTCTGATCTGAAAACACATGAGGAGCATGTCAGACAAGTACTACAGGTCCTACGGACGAATGAATTATATGCTAAAATTGAAAAATGTGTTTTTGCCATTCAGGAGATACAATTCCTAGGTTATTATTTATCTGCGTCAGGTTTCCGTATGGATCCTAGGAAGGTCCAGGCAATTTTGGATTGGGATCTTCCTGAGAACCTCAAAGCACTACAACGGTTCTTGGGCTTCGCAAATTTCTATAGGAAATTCATTAAAAATTATTCGGTGATCGTAAAACCCCTTACTGACATGACTAGGAAGGGGACTGATTTTTCTAAATGGTCTGACGTCGCTAAAGTTGCTTTTTCCTCTCTAAAAGAGAGGTTTACCTCAGCACCTGTACTAGTCCAACCTGATGTCTCTCAGCCTTTTATTGTTGAAGTCGATGCATCAGAGGTGGGAGTGGGGGCTGTGCTGTCTCAGGGTCCGTCTCCTGGCAAATGGCGTCCTTGTGCTTTCTTTTCTAAAAAACTATCTGCAGCAGAACAGAACTACGATATTGGCAATAGGGAACTGTTAGCTATTAAACTTGCGTTTGAGGAGTGGCGTCACTTTTTAGAGGGGGCAGTCCACCCCGTCACTGTGTTTACGGACCACAAAAATCTGCTGTACCTCGAATCAGCTAAGCGTCTCACCCCTAGACAGGCTAGGTGGTCGCTATTTTTTTACCAGGTTTAACTTTGTAATTACCTATCGTCCTGGGGTAAAGAATACCAAGGCTGATGCACTATCTCGTTGTTTCCCTGGAGGGGGTAATGTGAGTGATCCGGTACCCATTCTACAAAGAGGAGTAGTTGTCTCTGCGGTACACTCTGCTTTGGAGGGGAAGGTGTTAGAGGCCCAGGGGGACGCCCCAGTCTCTTGCCCCTCAGAGAAATTGTTTGTACCGTTGAACCTACGTCTCGAATTATTAAAGGAACATCATAATTCGGCACTTGCTGGGCACCCGGGTAGTAAAGCAACCTTAGAGCTATTGTCTCGTCGTTTTTGGTGGCCAAGGTTGCGTCAGGATGTATTGGATTTTGTGTCTTCTTGTTCTACCTGTGTGCGCGCAAAAGTTTCACATACACGTCCTGCAGGGTCTCTATTACCACTCGTCATTCCCAATAGACCATGGACACATCTGTCTATGGATTTTATCACTGACTTACCTTTGTCTGCGGGTAAAACTGTGATTTTGGTAGTAGTGGACAGGTTTAGCAAAATGGCACACTTTATTGCGTTACCCGCACTACCTAATGCTAAAACTCTTGCTCAGGTATTCGTCAGTGAGATCGTGAAGCTTCACGGGGTCCCCTCCGATGTTGTTTCGGATCGGGGAACCCAGTTTATTTCTAAATTTTGGAAAGCTTTTTGTTCCCGTTTGGGGGTTCACTTGTCCTTTTTCCTCAGCTTTCCATCCTCAGTCGAATGGACAGACTGAGCGTACCAACCAAAACCTGGAGACATATCTAAGATGTTTTGTGTCTGAAAACCAAGAGTTGTGGTCGTCATATTTACCGTTAGCTGAGTTTGCCATAAATAATCGCCGTCAGGAATCCACTGGCAAGTCACCTTTTCTCGGTGCATATGGTTTTCATCCCCAATTCTGTACTTTCAAAGAGGGGGGGTCTTCTGGGGTTCCCGAAGAGGAACGGTTTTCGTCATCTCTTTCATCAGTATGGCAGAAGGTGCAAGCTAACTTGAAAAATATGGGAGGTAAATATAAATGCATGGCTGATAAGAGACGGTCGCCAGGTCCGGACCTAGGAGTTAATGACTATGTGTGGTTGTCTACTAGGAATATCAAGTTGAAGGTTCCCTCTTGGAAACTGGGTCCTAGGTTTATTGGTCCTTACAAGATTGTAGCCATCATCAACCCTGTGGCTTTTCGCCTGGAGTTACCTCAGACTTTTAAAATCCATAATGTCTTTCATAAGTCGTTACTCAAAAAATATGTTCCACCTCTAGAACCGTCACCGCTGCCACCCCCTCCTGTTGTCGTGGATGGTAGTTTGGAATTTCAGATATCCAAAATTGTTAATTCTCGTCGGGTCCGCCGCTCTCTCCAATATCTGGTGCACTGGAGAGGTTACGGTCCCGAGGAAAGAATGTGGGTTCCTGCGTCTGAGGTAAACGCCGACAGGCTAGTCCGGATTTTTCATGCCTCTCATCCTGAGAGACCTGGTCCTGAGTGTCCGGAGGCCCTTCGTAGAGAGGGGGGTACTGTCACGAGGGTGTCAAGAGCCACGCCTGACTCCGTTGTACCCGGGGTCAGGAGGTCGCAGCGGTTGGCTGCACGCTCTATGTCAGATAGGGAAGTTTCCTTATTGTAGCTTTCTGGGTTTGCTTTACAAACCCTTTTGGCTCACTCAGGGATCCGTAGCTCCTTCTCTCAGCTGTTCCTTGTCCAGCACTCCCAATCCTCCTTTAATTCCCCGCTCACACTTCTCTGGTTGCCAGATATAGAGCTTCCTGCCTGGACATCTATTCTGACCCACTGGAGCTGTGTTGCTGCGTTCTCTGAGTGTTGCCTTAGAACGCTACCCTCCGGATCCCTGTTGGACCCTTGTGGACAATTGTTGTCGTCCACCTGGGTGTTTGTGTTTGTCTGTGTTTGTCTGTCCTCTCCCTGGTGTTTCCCTCTTAGTGCAGTGGTGAGGACTAGCGATCCCACCGGCCCGTTCATTTTCTAGGGCTCATTTCAGGGAAAGCCAGGGTTTAGGCACGTGATCGCCGCACGGGTGAGGAACCCGTCTAGGGACGTCAGGGCAGGCAGGAGCCAGCTGCAAGGTGAGTTAGGGGTCACCACCTTTCCCTCTCCCTTGGGCAGGGCTTTCCCTGTTTTCCTCCCTGTGCGTGTTGCCGGTCATTACAGGTCGCTGATGGTGCTTCGGTGTGACTGACTAGGTTTGTCACATCCTCAAAAGGTTGCATGAGCCTACAGGCATTGTGCATGAGCGTCCAGTAACGTGGCAAAAAAAATTCCCAGCTCCGCGGACTGTCCTAGCACCCCGGTCATACAAATACTCGTTGACGACTTTTTCTTGTTGGAGCAGGTGGTCAAACATTAGGAGTGTTGAATTTCAACACGTCGGGCTGTCGCAAATCAAGCGCCTCACTGGCATGTTGTTTCGGCGCAGAATGATTGAAAAGTGCGCCATGGCCGTGTATGAACACCTGAAATGGCCACACACCTTCCTAGCCTGCTTGAGGACGTCCTGTAAGCCTGGGTACTTAGACACAAAGCGTTGTACGATGAGATTCAACACATGTGCTGGGGGGGAGCTGGGGGGATTCAGTTGATGTGCAGTCAGACACCGCAGCAGAAGAGGACTTAGCCGAGGAGGTTATGGAAGAGGATGGAGTAGGAGGAGTAGAGGAGGTGGCAGTAGGCCTGCCTGCAAGTCGTGGTGGTGTCACCAACTCCGCTGCAGAGCCACGCATTCCATGCTTGGCAGCCGTTAGCAGGTTGACCCAATGAGCAGTGTACGTGATATACCTGCCCTGACCGTGCTTTTCAGACCAGGTATCAGTAGTCAGATGGACCCTTGCCCCAACACTGTATGCCAGAGATGCATTGACTTCCTTTTCAATCACTGAGTAGAGGTTTGGTAATTGTCCGTGTACCTTCCACTGTGGTGTCCCAATAGTGACAAATTTTTTGAAGGCCTCAGACTCCACTAGCTGGTATGGCAAAAGCTGGCGGGCTAAGAGTTCTGTCAAGCCAGCTGTCAGATACCGGGCAAGGGGGTGACTCTGTGACATTGGCTTCTTACGCTCAAACATTTCCTTTACAGATACCTGACTGTGGGCAGATGAGATGGAACTGCTGAAGGTGAGAGGCGGAGTGGCGGGTGGTTGAGAGGGGGCAAGGAGGACAGCAGTGGTTGACGTGGCTGAAGATGCTGGACCAGGAGGAGGATGGTGGCTTTGAGTTTGTGTGCTGCTTCTACTCATGTGTTGATCCCATTGGCGTTTGTGATGTGAGATCATGTGCCTTCGCAAAGCAGTGGCACCGAGGTGGGTGTTGGACTTCCCACGACTCAGTTTCTTTTGGCACAGGTTGCAAATGGCATTGCTGTTATCAGAGGCAGACACACAAAACAAATGCCACACTGCTGAGCTTTGCAATGATGGCATTCTGGTGGTGGCAACAGCATGCGTCTGGCTGACCCCCGGGTGCCGATACATGCTGTCTGACTGTGCCACTAGCTCCTTGCGATGACATCCCTCTGCTTCCAACTCGTTATCTCCTTTTCTCTGTCTCCCCTTCTGAACTTTCCCCCTCTTCTTCTTCTCTTCGAGCAGGCACCCATGTGGCATCTACGGACATATCGTCATCATCAACCACTTCACTTGTATCTGACACCTCAGCAAAGGAAGCAGCAGCGGGTACAACATCATCATCATCATCAGACTGTACGTCCATGTGTGTAATGCTGCCTGACTGAGACATATCGCTGTTATCTACATCCTCTGGCGATAATGGTTGTGCATCACTAATTTCATCCAACTGATGTGTAACTAACTTCTCTCAGGGATCAAGTGAAGCGGCTGTGGTGGTAGTGGTGGTGGTGGCGGCGGGCGGGAGAGTGGTAACTTGAGAGCAGGTGACCAAAGCTGAGCTGGAGGAGGATGGTGCGTGAAGGTTTTTAGCGGAAGCTGTTGACGATTGGGTGTCCTGTGTAAGCCAGTTAACAATTTTCTCAGATTTTTTGGGGTTCAGAGTACGTAGCCTCTGAACACTGGGCATTAGTCCAGGGCCAGTGGAAATCACAGCACCACGACCAAGACGGCCCCTGCGGGGTGGACTGCCTCTGCCTGTCATTTTTTTTTAGATTAGTGGTACTATAAGTGCAAGGTACTGTGCCACCATATAAAAGTGGTAGGCAGTGGGCAGAGTACAGTCTGTGTGGGCCTGACACACACTGGCTTGCAACTGGGATTATATCACAGAAAAATATTAAATATAATTTTTTTTATCAGGCAACTGTAATATATATATATACATATATATATATATATACATATATATATATATATATATATATATATATATAGATATATATATAGATATATATATATATATATATATATAAAAAGAAGACTGATGTACCAGCCCTGAAAAGAGCTTTTTGGGGTGCTGTCAGGACACTGTCCTTACAGCAGATGAGTCTGTGGACACAGAACACTGCCCTAGCTAACACTTTGCCTATTAGATCAGCAGCAGCAGCACTGTCCCTCCTCTCACTGAGAATGCAGCTTCCGAATCTAAAATGGATGCTGTCCAGGAGGTGGGATGGTCTGAGAGGCAGGGTCTGCTGCTGATTGGCTGGAATGTGTCTGCTGACTGTGGGTACAGGGTCAAAGTCTACTCAATGATGATGTATAGGGGGCGGACCGAACAACGCATATGTTCGCCCGCCGCGGCGAACGCAAACAAGCTATGTTCGCTGGGAACTGTTCGCCGGCGAATAGTTCGGGACATCACTACTTGGTATCCAACCTTGTGCAAATGGGGAGATTGCGGTTGTGCAAATGGACTGTTTGCGGTTGTTTGCGGTGCGTTAAACGGGGAGTTTGGTCTGTCAGAGTTTGGTCTGTCACTGTGAAGCGGGCGTAACCCTTACACTACCTGATCGTCGTGATCGATACAACATCACACCTGATCATATACACACACTGGATGTTTTAAAGCACATTATTCCAAACAATTTAGGAATGTTAGGTGATTTATGCCCTTTATGGATTAAAACTAGGGATGAGCGAACCCGAACTGTATAGTTCGGGTTCGTACCGAATTTTGAGGTGTCCGTGACACGGACCCGAACCCGGACATTTTCGTAAAAGTTTGGGTTCGGTGTTCGTCTCTTTCTTGGCGCTTTTTGAAAGGCTGCAAAGCAGCCAATCAACAAGCGTCATACTACTTGCCCCAAGAGGCCGTCACAGCCATGCCTACTATTGGCATGGCTGTGATTGGCCAGTGCAGCATGTAACCCAGCCTCTATTTAAGCTGGAGTCACATAGCGCCGCCCGTCACTCTACTCTGATCAGCATAGGGAGAGGTTGCAGCTGTGACGTTAGGGCAAGATTAGGCAGCGATTAACTCCTCCAAAAGACTTTATTCATAGATCGATCTGCAGCTGTGGATGATTGAACTGCTGCTATTGAATTGCTCACTGTTTTTAGGCTGCCCAGAGCGTTTTTCAGTCACTTTTTTCTGGGGTGATCGGTGGCCATTTTGTCTTGTGGTGCGCCAGCACAAGCTGCCACCAAGTGCATTTAACCCTCAATAGTGTGGTTGTTTTTGGCTAAATCCTACATCAGGGTCAAGTTGTCACACCAAGTGCATTTAACCATCAATAGTCTGGTTATTTTTTGGCCATATACTACATCAGGAGCCTGTCACCAAGTGCATTTAACCCTCAATAGTGTGGTTGGTCAAGCTGTCACACCAAGTGCATTTAACCATCAATAGTCTGGTTATTTTTTGGCCATATCCCAGTCTAATTCTGTCAGTAAACCTATACCTGTCACCCAGCGCCTAAATACTAGGCCTCAAATTTATATTCAGCTAAATCTGTCGTTACTGCTGTGGCTGGTCAAGTTATTTAGTGTCCGTCAAAGCACAGTTTTTGTTCTGGGTTGAAATACAAAGCAGCCAATCAACAAGCGTCATACTACTTGCCCCAAGAGGCCGTCACAGCCATGCCTACTATTGGCATGGCTGTGATTGGCCAGTGCAGCATGTGACCCAGCCTCTATTTAAGCTGGAGTCACATAGCGCCGCCCGTCACTCTACTCTGATCAGCATAGGGAGAGGTTGCAGCTGCGACGTTAGGGCAAGATTAGGCAGCGATTAACTCCTCCAAAAGACTTTATTCAGAGATCGATCTGCAGCTGTGGATGATTGAACTGCTGCTATTGAATTGCTCACTGTTTTTAGGCTGCCCAGAGCGTTTTTCAGTCACTTTTTTCTGGGGTGATCGGTGGCCATTTTGTCTTGTGGTGCGCCAGCACAAGCTGCCACCAAGTGCATTTAACCCTCAATAGTGTGGTTGTTTTTGGCTAAATCCTACATCAGGGTCAAGTTGTCACACCAAGTGCATTTAACCATCAATAGTCTGGTTATTTTTTGGCCATATACTACATCAGGGGCAAGCTGAGCCTGTCACCAAGTGCATTTAACCCTCAATAGTGTGGTTGGTCAAGCTGTCACACCAAGTGCATTTAACCATCAATAGTGTGGTTGTTTTTTGGCTAAATCCTACATCAGGGTCAAGCTGTCACACCAAGTGCATTTAACCATCAATAGTCTGGTTATTTTTTGGCCATATACTACATCAGGGGCAAGCTGTCACCAAGTGCATTTAACCATCAATGGTGTGGTTGTTTTTTGGCTAAATCCTACATCAGGGTCAAGCTGTCACACCAAGTGCATTTAACCATCAATAGTCTGGTAATTTTTTGGCCATATACTACATCAGGGGCAAGCTGAGCCTGTCACCAAGTGCATTTAACCCTCAATAGTGTGGTTGGTCAAGCTGTCACACCAAGTGCATTTAACCATCAATAGTGTGGTTATTTTTTGGCCATATCCCAGTCTAATTCTGTCAGTAAACCTATACCTGTCACCCAGCGCCTAAATACTAGGCCTCAAATTTATATTCAGCTAAATCTGTCGTTACTGCTGTGGCTGGTCAAGTTATTTAGTGTCCGTCAAAGCACAGTTTTTGTTCTGGGTTGAAATACAAATCCCAATTTAGCAATTTCCTAATTTAATGGTTTCTGCTGTATCAGAGCTATTTTAAATCTATCCCTAAAAGGGTATATAAGATTCAAGGTGCACATAGGGTCATTCTGAATAACTTCACACACACGCTACTGTGCATTTCCAAGTCTAATTCTGTCAGTAAACCTATACCTGTCACCCAGTGCCTAAATAATAGGCCTCAAATTTATATCCAGCTAAATCTGTCGTTACTGCTGTGGTGTCACAGCTGTTTAAGGGTAACAAGAGCATACACAGTAAAAAGAGCTACTGACCGGACCCAAACTAGGGAAGAGAAAGGGTGACCCCTGTCAGACCCTCAACACTCTCCCTATGCTGCTAAAGTACATGCCCGGATCCATGTGGTGGAACGAGGCATGCCCACGTGCCTAAGACTGATGAGCCCTGTAACCCCTACAATAGTGGAAGGGGCACGGCCACCGATGCCCTGCTCAGAATATGGAGGGAACCGTGGCCACCTCAGATCCAGTCAGAAAATCACCAGGTACACAACAATGTCTGCACACTTAGCTTATGGAGCTGCAGCCGCAGAGAAGACGGATCCAAGGGCCATGGACAATATTCGGAGTGCTTGCAGCAACAGAACACAGGTCCAGAGAACTAATAGCTTAAGAAGTGAAGATACTCAAGGCAGAGCTACAACTGAAAAGAAAAATTTAATCCACGCCCTGCAATAGGAGGAGGGGTGATTTAAAAGCAGGGAAATCAAACGCAGGAGGAACAGCTGGGAGTAAAGACCTCATCACACGGGGGGAAAGACAGAACAGTGAGAACACCTCCAAACTCTAAGTGACATCATCACAGGGGTGGAGACACAGAGCTGTGAGAACGTCTCAAAGCTCTGGTAGTGACAGTACCCCCCCTCTACGGGTGGACTCCGGACACCCAGGACCCACCTTCCCAGGATGAGCCCTATGAAATGCCCTGATAAGGCGAGTGGCTTTAATGTCCGACATCGGAACCCACATCCTCTCCTCAGGACCATAACCCTTCCAATGAACGAGGTACTGAAGAGAACAGCGGACAATGCGAGAGTCCACAATTCTGGAAACCTCAAACTCCAGATTGCCATCAACCAAAATCGGAGGAGGAGGCAAAGAGGAGGGTACCGTGGGCTGGACATATGGTTTTAAGAGAGATCTGTGAAATACATTATGTATCTTCCAAACCCGTGGAAGATCAAGGCGGAAGGCAACAGTATTGATGACTGACAAAATTTTATAAGGCCCAATAAACTTGGGACCCAATTTCCAGGAGGGAACCTTCAGTTTAATATTTCTTGTAGACAACCATACCAGATCACCCACATTCAGATCCGGACCAGGCACACGTCTCTTATCAGCCACACGCTTATACTTCTCACTCATCTTTCTGAGATTACTCTGAATCTTTTGCCAAATGGTAGACAAAGACGAGGAAAATCTCTCCTCCTCAGGTAAACCAGAAAGAGCCCCTCCCGAGAATGTCCCAAACTGCGGATGGAACCCATATGCACCAAAAAATGGTGACTTATCAGAAGATTCCTGACGACGGTTGTTCAAAGCAAACTCAGCAAGAGGGAGAAATGAACACCAATCCTCCTGGTTCTCTGCCACAAAACAGCGCAAATATGTCTCCAGATTCTAAATGAGGCGCTCAGTCTGACCATTCGACTGCGGGTGAAAAGCAGAAGAGAAGGACAGCCGAACCCCCAGGCGAGAACAGAAAGCCTTCCAGAACCTGGACACAAACTGCGTGCCTCTATCAGAAACAATCTCAGAGGGAATGCCGTGCAATTTAACAATATGATCGACAAAAGCTTGCGCCAACGTTTTAGCATTGGGTAAACCAGGGAAAGGAACGAAATGAGCCATCTTGCTAAAACGGTCCATGACCACCAGGATCACTGACTTCCCCGAGGAACGAGGAAGATTCGTGATAAAGTCCATGGACAGGTGTGTCCAAGGACTGGAAGGTATGGGTAACGGGAGAAGGGAACCTGAAGGTCGTGAACGAGGGACCTTAGCGCGAGCGCACGTCTCACAAGCCGCCACAAAACCCTCCACAGACTTACGAAGAGCCGGCCACCAAAATCTCTGAGCAATGAGATCTACCGTGGCTCTACTCCCGGGGTGACCAGCAAGAACCGTATCATGATGTTCCTTAAAGAGTTTGTGACGTAGCTCAGGAGGCACAAACAACTTCCCGGAGGGACAACGGGCAGGTGCCTCAGACTGGGCAGCCTGGACCTCGGCCTCCAAATCGGAATATAGAGCAGAAACAACTACCCCCTCCGCCAAAATGGGACCCGGGTCCTCGGAGTTTCCTCCTCCCGGAAAACAGCGAGAGAGAGCATCAGCCTTCACATTCTTGATCCCAGGGCGGAAAGTAACAACAAAATTGAATCTGGAGAAGAACAGAGACCATCTGGCCTGTCTCGGATTCATACGCCTGGCCGACTCCAAGTACGCCAGATTCTTATGGTCGGTAAAAACGGTGATAGGGTGCCTGGCCCCCTCCAACCAATGGCGCCATTCCTCGAAAGCCAACTTGATGGCCAACAACTCCCATCATAGTTTCTCTCTGCCGGGGAGAGTTTTCTAGAGAAAAAGGCACAAGGTCGCCATTTGGCAGGAGAGGGGCCCTGGGACAAAACTGCACCCACACCCACCTCGGAAGCATCCACCTCAACAATAAAAGGTAAGGAAACATCGGGATGCACCAAGATGGGAGCAGACGCAAAACTCTCTTTAATCTTAGAAAAGGCTGCAAACGCCTCCTCCGACCAAGAGGAAAAATCCGTCCCCTTTTTTGTCATATCAGTAAGGGGTTTGACAATAGAGGAATAATTCAAAATGAACTTTCTGTAGTAGTCAGCAAAACCCAGAAAGCGCATCAATGCCTTCTGATTTTCAGGAAGCTCCCACTCCAGCACAGCTCGGACCTTCTCCGGATCCATGCAAAAACCAGAAGCAGAGAGGAGAAAATCCAGAAATTGAATCTCCGATACCATAAAAATACATTTCTCCAGCTTGGCATACAGTTTATTTTCCCGCAGTATCTGCAGGACCTGAAAAAGATGATCCTGATGGGTCTGAACATCAGGGGAAAAAATCTAAATATCATCAAGATACACCAATACAAATTTCCCCATTAAATGATAGAAAATACTATTAACAAAATGCTGAAAGACGGCCGGAGCATTCATCAGGCCAAAAGGCATAACGAGATTCTCAAAATGCCCGTTAGGGGGTATTGAAGGCCGTTTTCCATTCATCCCCCTGTCTGACCCTGACCAGGTTGTACGCGCCTCTCAGATCCAATTTGGAAAACACCTTGGCCCCAACAATTTGGTTGAAGAGGTCCGGGATCAGAGGAAGGGGATAGGGATCGCGAATCGTGATATGGTTCAGCTCCCTAAAATCTAAGCAAGGTCTCAGAGAGCCATCTTTTTTTTTAACAAAAAAAAAAAACAGCGGCAACAGGCGACTTTGAGGGATGAATATGCCCCTTCTCAAGACTCTCAGAGATATAGGTTCGCATTGTGAGTCTTTCCGGTTGTGAGAGATTGTAGAGGCGTGCCTTTGGCACCTTGGCGCCGGGAATGAGGTTAATGGGACAGTCAAACTCCCGGTGAGGAGGTAGCTCCCGAACACCGCTCTCGGAAAACACATCCGAGAAATCAGAGAGAAATGATGGCAGAGTTTTAGTAGACACCTCTGCAAGAGTGGCTGTGAGACAATTCTCTCTACAAAAGTCACTCCACTCATTTATTTGCCTTCCTTGCCAAAAAATAGTGGGGTTATGTCTAGTGAGCCAGGGTAGCCCCAAAACTAGAGGAGAAGGCAATCCGTTAAGGACAAAACAAGATATCTCCTCCACATGAGTGTCACCTACAGCTAGCCGGATATTGTGAACAATGCCTTTCAGAGATCTCTGCGAGAGTGAGGCAGAGTCAATAGCAAAAACAGGTATATCCTTTTCTAATGTACAAACCTGAAAACCATGCAAGGCTACAAATTGAGTGTCAATAAGATTGACGGCCGCTCCACTATCGACAAAAATCTCACAAGGAATGACTTTGCTCTCTAGCGCCACCCTGGCAGACAGGAGAAAACGGGAACTGCAGGTCAGAGGAAAAGCATCAATTCCCACATCAACTTTGCCCTAAGTAGCAGATGAGGCAGAACTTGATGATCTACCTCTTGAGGTTTTTCTCTGATTATCGCTCTTAGTACAGTTCAGGAACCTCCTAGACAGACAAACATTTGCCAAATGACCTATGCCCCCACAACAAAAACACACCATATTCTGAGGACTAAATCCTCTTTTATCAGGGGCAAGTCGGCCTAGCTGCATGGGCTCCTCCTCAGAGGGGAGCAAGACAGGATGAGACCCCTGCATACTGAATGAGTCCGCACCATTGCCCCTAGACTGACAATAGCTGGACGGAGAGGTCTTGTTTCTTTCCCTTAGACGCCTGTCAAGGCGTACCGCCAATGACATGGCAGACTCTAAGGACGTTGGTCTCTCATGGAAAGCAAAGGCATCTTTCAAACCCTCTGAGAGACCATGACAGAACTGACTTCGGAGTGCAGCATCATTCCAGCCTGAATCAGCTGCCCATCTCCGGAATTCAGAACAATAAAGCTCCGCAGACAGTTTGTTCTGGCATAAAACACGTAAGTTCGATTCTGCCAGAGCAACAGGATCCGGGTCATCATATATCTGCCCCAGGGCCACAAAAAATCTTTCCACGGATCGAAGGGAAGGTTCCCCTGATGGCAGCGAAAAAGCCCAAGTCTGAGCATTACCCCTGAGCAGGGCGATGACAATCCTCACCCTCTGTTCCTCATTACCAGAGGAGTGGGGACACAAACAAAAATGGAGTTTACATGCCTCTCTGAAGCGAACAAAATTCTCACTGCCCCCGGAGAACGTTTCCGGAAGTGAGACCTTTGGCTCGCAACAGACTCCATGAGCCGGAGCAGAGCCCAATGCTTGTAGCTGAGTCACAGATTGACGGAGATCCGCTACTTCCAAAGAAAGACCCTGCATGCGGTCAACCAGGTCAGAAAGCGGACCCATGTCAACAAGGACGGTTTTGGTGGATTATAATGTCACGGCTGTTTAAGGGTAACAAGAGCATACACAGTAAAAAGAGCTACTGACCGGACCCAAACTAGGGAAGAGAAAGGGTGACCCCTGTCAGACCCTCAACACTCTCCCTATGCTGCTAAAGCACATGCCCGGATCCATGTGGTGGAACGAGGCATGCCCGCGTGCCTAAGACTGATGAGCCCTGTAACCCCTACAATAGTGGAAGGGGCACGGCCACCGATGCCCTGCTCAGAATATGGAGGGAACCGTGGCCACCTCAGATCCAGTCAGAAAATCACCAGGTACACAACAATGTTTGCACACTTAGCTGATGGAGCTGCAGCCGCAGAGAAGACGGATCCAAGGGCCATGGGCAATATCCGGAGTGCTTGCAGCAACAGAACACAGGTCCAGAGAACTAATAGCTTAAGAAGTGAAGATACTCAAGGCAGAGCTACAACTGAAAAGAAAAATTTAATCCACGCCCTGCAATAGGAGGAGGGGTGATTTAAAGGCAGGGAAATCAAACGCAGAAGAAACAGCTGGGAGTAAAGACCTCATCACAGGAGCGGAGAGACAGAACAGTGAGAACACAGGGGTGGAGACACAGAGCTGTGAGAACGTCTCAAAGCTCTGGTAGTGACAAGGGGTGGAGACACAGAGCTGTGAGAACGTCTCAAAGCTCTGGTAGTGACATGTGGCTTTTCAAGTTATTTAGTGTCCGTCAAAGCACAGTTTTTGTTCTGGGTTGAAATACAATTCCCAATTTAGCAATTTCCTAATTTAGTGGTTTCTGCTGTATCAGAGCTATTTTAAATCTATCCCTAAAAGGGTATATAAGATTCAAGGTGCACATAGGGTCATTCTGAATAACTTCACACACACGCTACTGTGCATTTCCAAGTCTAATTCTGTCAGTAAACCTATACCTGTCACCCAGCGTCTAAATAATAGGCCTCAAATTTATATCCAGCTAAATCTGTCATTACTGGTGTGGCTGGTCAAGTTATTTAGTGTCCGTCAAAGCACAGTTTTTGTTCTGGGTTGAAATACAATTCCCAATTTAGCAATTTCCTAATTTAGTGGTTTCTGCTGTATCAGAGCTATTTTAAATCTATCCCTAAAAGGGTATATAAGATTCAAGGTGCACATAGGGTCATTCTGAATAACTTCACACACATGCTACTGTGCATTTCCAAGTCTAATT
Organism: Bufo gargarizans; assembly: GCF_014858855.1. NCBI lineage: Eukaryota > Metazoa > Chordata > Amphibia > Anura > Bufonidae > Bufo > Bufo gargarizans. Next base: position 137,998,868 of record NC_058088.1, read on the forward strand.
CTGTCAGTAAACCTATACCTGTCACCCAGCGCCTAAATAATAGGCCTCAAATTTATATTCAGCTAAATCTGTCGTTACTGCTTTGCCTTTATTAGTGTAATACGGTACCTAAATAGTTAGCCAGATAGTGTTAGATGTCTGTAAAAAAAGGCCTGAATTTGAATTCAATACATTGGGCCAAATAAAATTTTTCTTATTGTGGTGAACGGTAACAATAAGGAAAACATCTAGTAAGGGACGCAGACGCGGACATGGTCGTGGCGGTGTTAGCGGACCCTCTGGTGCTGGGAGAGGACGTGGCCGTTCTGCCACAGCCACACGTCCTAGTGTACCAACTACCTTAGGTCCCAGTAGCCGCCATAATTTACAGCGATATTTGGTGGGGCCCAATGCCGTTCTAAGGATGGTAAGGCCTGAGCAGGTACAGGCATTAGTCAATTGGGTGGCCGACAGTGGATCCAGCACGTTCACATTATCTCCCACCCAGTCTTCTGCAGAAAGCGCACAGATGGCGCCGGAAAACCCAGCCCATCAGTCTGTCACATCACCCCCATGCATACCAGGGAAACTGTCTGAGCCGCAAGTTATGCAGCAGTCTCTTATGCTGTTTGAAGACTCCGCTGGCAGAGTTTCCCAAGCGCATCCACACAGCCCTTCCCCAGCGGTGGAAGACATAGAATGCACTGACGCACAACCACTTATGTTTCCTGATGATGAGGACATGGGAATACAACCTCAGCACGTCTCTGATGATGACGAAACACAGATGCCAACTGCTGCGTCTTTCTGCAGTGTGCAGACTGAACAGGAGGTCAGGGAGGAAGACTGGGTGGAAGATGATGCAGGGGACGATGAGGTCCTAGACCCCACATGGAATGAAGGTCGTGCCACTGACTTTCGCATTTTGGAGGAAAAAGCAGTGGTGAGACCGAGCCAACAGCGTAGCAAAAGAGGGAGCAGTGGGCAAAAGCAGAACACCCGCCGCCAAGAGACTCCGCCTGCTACTGACCGCCGCCATCTGGGACCGAGCACCCCAAAGGCAGCTTCAAGGAGTTCCCTGGCATGGCACTTCTTCAAACAATGTGCTGACGACAAGACCCGAGTGGTTTGCACGCTGTGCCATCAGAGCCTGAAGCGAGGCTTTAACGTTCTGAACCTTAGCACAACCTGCATGACAAAGCATGAACTGCAGTGGAGTAAACACCTTAAAACCAAGGAAGTCACTCAGGCTCCCCCTGCCACCTCTTCTTCTGCTGCTGCCGCCTCGGCCTCTTCCTCCGCCTCTGGAGGAACGTTGGCACCTGCCGTCCAGCAAACAGGGGATGTACCACCAACACCACCACCTCCGTCACCAAGCATCTCAACCATGTCACACGGCAGCGTTCAGCTCTCCATCTCACAAACATTTGAGTGAAAGTGTAAATTCCCACCTAGCCATCCTCGATCCCTGGCCCTGAATGCCAGCATTTCTAAACTACTGGCCTATGAAATGCTGTCATTTAGGCTGGTGGACACAGACAGCTTCAAACAGCTCATGTCGCTTGCTGTCCCACAGTATGTTGTTCCCAGCCGCCACTACTTCTCCAAGAGAGCCGTGCCTTCCCTGCACAACCAAGTATCCGATAAAATCAAGTGTGCACTGTGCAACGCCATCTGTGGCAAGGTCCACCTAACCACAGATACGTGGACCAGTAAGCACGGCCAGGGACGCTATATCTCCCTAACTGCACACTGGGTAAATGTAGTGGCAGCTGGGCCCCAGGCGGAGAGTTGATTGGCGCACGTCCTTCCGCCGCCAAGGATCGCAGGGCAACATTCTTTGCCTCGTGTTGCCACCTCCTCCTACTCAGCTTCCTCCTCCTCTTCTTCCACCTGCTCATCCAGTCAGCCACACATCTTCACCACCAACTTCAGCACAGCCCGGGGTAAATGTCAGCAGGCCATTCTGAAACTCATATGTTTGGGGGACAGGCCCCACACCGCACTGGAGTTGTGGCGGGGTATAGAACAACAGACTGACGAGTGGTTGCTGCCGGTGAGCCTCAAGCCCAGCCTGGTGGTGTGCGATAATGGGCGAAATCTCGTTGCAGCTTTGGGACTAGCCGGTTTGACGCACATCCCTTGCTTGGTGCATGTGCTGAATTTGGTGGTGCAGAAGTTCATTCACAACTACCCCGACATGTCAGAGCTGCTGCATAAAGTGCGGGCCGTCTGTTCGCGCCTCCGGCGTTCACATCCTGCCGCTGCTCGCCTGTCTGCGCTACAGCGCAACTTCGGCCTTCCCGCTCACCGCCTCATATGCGACGTGCCCACCAGGTGGAACTCCACCTTGCACATGCTAGACAGACTGTGCGAGCAGCAGCAGGCCATAGTGGAGTTTCAGCTGCAGCACGCAGCGGGTCAGTCGCACTGCGGCACAGCACCACTTCACCACCAATGACTGGGCCTCCATGCGAGACCTGTGTGCCCTGTTGCGCTGTTTCGAGTACTCCACCAACATGGCCAGTGGCGATGACGCAGTTATCCACAATACCACTTCTATGTCTCCTTGAGAAAAAAGGTTTTTTGCAACAGCAGAGGCCAGGTACAAATGTGGCCTGCCAGGGCCCACTACTGGAGGATGAGGAGGACGAGGATGAGGAGGACGAGGATGAGGTGGAGGAGGATGAGGATGAAGCATGGTGGGACCCAACGCAGCTCGGCCCATCACTGGTGCGTGGCTGGGGGGAAAGGCATGACGATACGCCTCCCACAGAGGACAGCTTGTCCTTACCCCTGGGCAGCCTGGCACACATGAGCGACTACATGCTGCAGTGCCTGCGCAATGACAGCAGAGTTGCCCACATTTTAACGTGTGCGGACTACTGGGTTGCCACCCTGCTGGATCCACGGTACAAAGACAATATGCCCACTGGAGCGTGATAGGAAGATGCGCGAGTACAAGCGCACGTTGGTAGACATGCTACTGAGAGCATTCCCAAATGTCACAGGGGAACAAGTGGAAGCCCAAGGCCAAGGCAGCGGAGGAGCAAGAGGTCGCCAAGGCAGCTGTGTAATGGCCAGCTCCTCTGAGGGCAGGGTTAGCATGGCAGAGATGTGGAAAACTTTTGTCAACACACCACAGCTAACTGCACCACCACCTGATACGCAACGTGTTAGCAGGAGGCAACATTTCACTAACATGGTGGAACAGTACGTGTGCACACCCCTCCACGTACTGACTGATGGTTCGGCCCCATTCAAATTCTGGGTCTCTAAATTGTCCACGTGGCCAGAGCTAGCCTTTTATGCCTTGGAGGTGCTGGCCTGCCCGGCGGCCAGCGTTTTGTCTGAACGTGTATTCAGCACGGCAGGGGGCGTCATTACAGACAAACGCAGCCGCCTGTCTACAGCCAATGTGGACAAGCTGACGTTCATAAAAATGAACCAGGCATGGATCCCACAGGGCCTGTCCATCCCTTGTGCAGATTAGACATTAACTACCTCCCCTTAACCATATATTATTGTACTCCAGGGGACTTCCTCATTCAATCCTATTTTTATTTTCATTTTACCATTATATTGCGAGGCTACCCAAAGTTGAATGAACCTCTCCTCTGTCTGGGTGCCGGGGCCTAAATATATGCCAATGGACTGTTCCAATGTTGGGTGACGTGAAGCCTGATTCTCTGCTATGACATGCAGACTGATTCTCTGCTGACATGAAGCCAGATTCTCTGTTACGGGACCTCTCTCCTCTGCCTGGGTGCCTGAGCCTAAATATATGACAATGGACTGTTACAGTGGTGGCTGACGTGAAGATTGATTCTCTTCCATGACATGCAGACTGATTCTCTGCTGACATAAAGCCAGATTCTCTGTTACTGGACCTCTCTCCTCTGGCTGGGTGCCTGGGCGTAAATATATGACAATGGACTGTTACAGTGGTGGGTGACGTGAAGCCTGATTCTCTTCTATGACATGCAGACTGATTCTCTGCTGACATGAAGCCAGATTCTCTGTTACGGGACCTCTCTCCTCTGCCTGGGCCTAAATATCTGACAATGGACTGTTACAGTGGTGGGTGACGTGAAGCCAGATTCTCTGCTATGGGACCTCTCTCCAATTGATATTGGTTAATTTTTATTTATTTTATTTTTATTCATTTCCCTATCCACATTTGTTTGCAGGGGATTTACCTACATGTTGCTGCCTTTTGCAGCCTTCTAGCTCTTTGCTGGGCTGTTTTACAGCCTTTTTAGTGCCGAAAAGTTCGGGTCCCCATTGACTTCAATGGGGTTCGGGTTTGGGACGAAGTTTGGATGGGGTTCGGATCCCGAACCCGAACATTTCCGGGAAGTTCGGCCGAACTTCTCGTACCCGAACATCCAGGTGTCCGCTCAACTCTAATTAAAACCCAACTCTGCGTCAACTACGTAATTTTCCATGGGAGTTTTGCCATGGATCCCCCTCCGGCATGCCACAGTCCAGGTGTTAGTCCCCTTGAAACAACCTTTCCATCACTATTGTGGCCAGAAAGAGTCCCTGTGGGTTTTAAAATTCACCTGCCTATTGAAGTCTATGGTGGTTCGCCCTGTTCGCCCGTTCGCGAACATTTGCGGAAATTCGCATTTGCCGTTTGCGAACGGAAAATTTTATGTTTGCGACATCTCTATCCAGATTAGGAGAGTGGAGTGGTTATTATTTATAGAGCGTGGATTACAGTGAGTAGTTGGTATCAGCACAGGGTCCTCGATGGTCCTCGATGGTGTCAGCTGCTAGATGTGCGCTGCTGTTTCTTAGGTCTTATGTTTATATTTATTTATTAATTAACCCTTTCAACCCTGGGCCAGTTTTCACAGTTTTTGTAAATTTGACATGTGTCATTTTCTGTGGTAATAACTTTAAAATGCTTATACTTATCTATGCCATTCTGAGCTTGTTTTCTCGTCACATATTGTACTTAATGACAGTGGTAAAATTGAGTCAAAATATATATTTTTTTATTTATAAAAAAATTACCCAAAATGTGAAAAAATTAGCAAATTTCCAAATTTCAATTTCTCTACATTTATAATAGATAGTAATAACTCCAAACATAGTAATTACTTTACATTCCCCATATGTCTACTTCATGTTTGGATCATTTTGAAAATGAAATTTTTTTTTGGGGACGTTCTTAAGAACATTTCCAAAACCCAATTTTTTCAGGACCAGATCAGCTATGAAGTCACTTTCTGGGGCTTAGATATTAGAAACCACCCATAAATCACACAATTTTAGAAACTACACCCCTCAACCTATTCAAAACTGATTTTGAAACCTTTGGTAACCCTTTAGGTGCCCCACGAGTATTAAAGGAAAATGGGAAGGAAATTTCAAAATTTCTCTTTTTTTCAGCAGATTTTAAATTTTAATCCATTTTTTTTCTGCAACACATCAAGGGTTAACAACCAAACAAAATTTAAAATCTATTACCCTGAATCTGGAGTTTACAGAAACACCCCATGTGTGCTCAAAAACTGATGTATGAATGCACAGCAGGCATCAGAGTGGAAGAAGCACCATATGGTTTTTGGAGAGCAGATTTAGCTGGAATGGTAATTGGGAGCTATGTCGCATATGAAGACACCCTGAGGTGGCCCTACAGTGAAAACCTCCAAAAAGTCACCTCATTCTGGAAACTACACCCCTGAAAGAATATTTCAAGGTGTGTAGTGAGCACTTTGACCCATCAGGTGTTTCACAGAATTAGGAATGGCTTGGCTTTGAAAATGAAAAATTACATTTTCTTCCAGAAAAAGTTGCTTTACACCAAAACTTTTCACTTTTACCAGGTGTAGCAGGACACAATGTGCCCCACATTTCGTTACCCATTTACCCCCAAATACATTAACACCCCATATGTGCTCAAAAATTGATGTATGGGTGCATGGCAGGGTTAAAAAGTGAAGTAGCACCATAGGGCTTTTGGAGGACAGATTTTGCGGGATTGTTTTTTGGGAGCTATGTTATACATGAAGACCCCCTGAGGTACTGTCACGAGGGTATCGAGAACCACGCCTGACTCCGTTATACCCGGGGTCAGGAAGTCGCAGCGGTTGGCTGCACGCTCTATTTAAGATAGGGCTGTTTTCCTTATGATAGCTTTCTGGGTTTGCTTTGCAAACCCTTTTGGCTCACTCAGGGATCCGTAGCTCCTTCTCCTCAGCTGTTCCTTGTCCAGCACTCCCAAACCTCCTTATATTCCTCTCTCACACTTCTCTGGTTGCCAGAGATAGAGCTTCCTGCCTGGACATCTATCCTGACCCACTGGAGCTGTGTTGCTGCATTCTCTGACTGTTGATTCAGAACGCTACCCTCCCGATCCCTGTTGGACCTTTGTGGACAGTTGTTGTCGTCCACCTGGGTGTTTGTGTTTGTCTGTGTTTGTCTGTCCTCTCCCTGGTGTTTCCCTCTTAGTGCAGTGGTGAGGACTAGTGATCCCACCGGCCCGTTCACTATCTAGGGCTCATTTCAGGGAAAGCCAGGGTTTAGGCACGTGATCGCCGCACGGGTGAGGAACCCGTCTAGGGACGTCAGGGCAGTCAGGTGCCAGCCGCAAGGTGAGTTAGGGGTCACCACCTTTCCCTCTCCCTTAGGCAGGGCTTTCCCTGTTTTCCTCCCTGTGCGTGACGCCGGTCATTACATTATCTCTGGCCCTTATTTTGTGTAGGTTAAAAAAAATAAACAAAAAAAAAATATTTATATTATTATTTTTTTTTACCTACTTAGAATCAAATTGCTGCTCTGTCCAAACAATTTCATGGCCTGTCGTTGGAGGTGGTAGGATTGAAGGCGTCGGTACTCCAGCAACAGCAGCAATTACAACTGACCGCAAGCCCAGCGGTTGCTACTGGTAACCAGGTTGTTGCGGAACCCAAGGTCCCTCTCCCTGACAGATTTTCTGGGGGAAGGGACAAGTTTTTGGCATTCCGTGAGGCCTGTAAGTTATATTTTAAACTGCGCCCTCTCTCCTCTGGTAATGAAGATCAGCGGGTGGGGGTTGTTATTTCCCTGCTGCAGGGGGACTCGCAGTCCTGGGCGTTCTCTTTACCTACTGATTCCCAGGCTCTTCGGTCAGTGGATGAGTTTTTCGGGGCCTTGGGTCTCATATATGACGACCCTGACCGAGTAGCACTGGCTGAATCAAGATTACGGAGACTCTTACAAGGAGAACGGCCGGTAGAGGAGTATTGCTCTGAATTCCGTAGGTGGGCTACGGATACCCAATGGAACGACCCGGCTCTCAGGAGTCAGTTCTGCTCTGGGTTATCCGAAAGGGTTAAGGATGCACTTGCATTATATGAGACCCCCTTTTCCCTTGATGCGGTTATGTCCCTTTCTATCCGTATAGAGAGACGCCTTAGGGACAGGTTGAAAGAACCGGAGAAATTGGTAACTCCTCTCAAGCAGCAGTTAGTCTGTACAGACTTAGACGAGCCTATGCAGCTAGGAGGAACTACTCGTCAGGTCCATCCTCCTGAGGCTCGCCGTAGGCATGGGGTTTGTTTTTTTTTGTGGGGAGAGGGGTCATTTCATTAATGTCTGTCCTTCTTTCCACAGAAACAAAAGACCGTCGGAAAAACTACTAACCCCAGGCTGTGTGGAGGATGTCAGCCGGGGGGTATACGTCTCCTCCATACGTACATCGCAATTTGTGTTGCCAGCGGTTATTGTTTTTGGTGATAAGACAGAGACTATTTCTTTCTTTTTAGACAGTGGAGCAGGGGTAAATTTGATAGATGCCCATTTTGCCCGCACTTTGGGTTTGTCTCTCTGTACGTTACAGAGACCCATTCCCATATTCGCTATTGATTCTGCTCCCCTGTCTCAGAGAAACCTCACACACATTGTTCATAATATACACCTTTGGGTAGGGGACCACCATAACGAGATGCTTTCAGGTTATGTTCTGGAGGGGCTTCCCACTCTGGTGGTGCTGGGTCTTCCCTGGTTGGTAGCACACAATCCAGTAGTGGATTGGCAGGCCAGGGAGATATTGGAGTGGAGTGAGCAGTGCAGAGATTTCGGATTTTGAGGATGTTTTTTCTGAAAAGGGTTGTCAGAAGTTACCACCTCATCGTCCTTATGATTGCCCGGTTAACCTTATTCCCGGCGCAAAATTACCCAAGACCAGGTTATATAATCTTTCGGGTTCAGAGAGACAAGCCATGACACATTATATCTCCGAGAGCTTGGCTAAGGGACACATCAGGCCCTCTTCTTCACCCGTGGCTGCAGGGTTTTTCTTCGTTAAAAAGAAAGATGGGGGCCTGCGTGCTTGCTTAGATTTTCGCGAATTAAATCGGATAACCATCCGAGACCCATACCCTCTTCCTCTCATTCCTGACCTGTTTAATCAGATTGCGGGTGCTAGGTGGTTCTCCAAACTTGATCTTAGGGGGGCCTACAATCTGATTCGTATTAAGGAGGGGGATGAGTGGAAGACAGCGTTTAACACCCCTGAGGGGCATTATGAAAATCGAGTTATGCCTTTCGGTCTGACCAATGCTCCTGCCGTCTTTCAACATTTCGTTAATGACATTTTTAGTCATCTAATCGGCAGTTTTGTGGTAATATACCTAGATGATATTTTAATTTATTCGTCTGATCTGAGAACACATGAGGAGCATGTCAGACAAGTACTGCAGGTCCTACGGACAAATGAATTATATGCTAAGATTGAAAAATGTGTCTTCGCCGTTCAGGAAATACAATTCCTGGGTTATTTTTTATCTGCTTCAGGTTTCCGTATGGATCCTAGGAAGGTCCAGGCAATTTTAGATTGGGATCTTCCTGAGAACCTCAAAGCACTACAACGGTTCTTGGGCTTCGCGAATTTCTATAGGAAATTCATTAAAAATTATTCACTTATTGTAAAACTGCTTACTGACATGACTAGGAAGGGGACTGATTTTTCTAAATGGTCTGACGCCGCTAAAGTTGCTTTTTCCTCTCTAAAAGAGAAGTTTACCTCAGCACCTGTACTAGTCCAACCTGATGTCTCTCAGCCTTTTATTGTTGAAGTCGATGCGTCAGAGGTGGGAGTGGGGGCGGTGCTGTCTCAGGCTCCGTCTCCTGGCAAATGGCGTCCTTGTGCTTTCTTTTCGAAAAAACTATCTGCAGCAGAAAAGAACTACGATATTGGCAATAGGGAACTATTAGCTATTAAACTTGCGTTTGAGGAGTGGCACCACTTTTTAGAGGGGGCAGTCCACCCCGTCACTGTGATTACGGACCACAAAAATCTCCTGTACCTCGAATCAGCTAAGCGTCTCACCCCTAGACAGGCTAGGTGGTCGCTATTTTTCACCAGGTTTAACTTTGTTATTACCTATCGTCCTGGTTCAAAGAACACCAAGGCTGATGCACTATCTCGTTGTTTCCCTGGAGGGGGTAATGTGAGTGATCCGGTGCCCATTCTACAAAGAGGAGTGGTTGTCTCTGCGGTACACTCTGTTTTGGAGGGGAAGGTGTTAGAGGCCCAGGGGGACGCCCCGGTCTCTTGCCCCTCAGAGAAATTGTTTGTACCGTTGAACCTACGTTTCAAATTATTAAAGGAACATCATAATTTGGCACTTGCTGGGCACCCGGGTAGTAATGCAACCTTGGAGCTATTGTCTCGTCGTTTTTGGTGGCCAAGGTTGCATCAGGATGTATTGGATTTTGTGTCTTCTTGTTCTACCTGTGCGCGCGCAAAAGTTTCACATACACGTCCTGCAGGGTCTCTATTACCACTCGTCATTCCCAATAGACCGTGGACACATCTGTCAATAAATTTTATCACTGACTTACCTTTGTCTGCGGGTAAAACAGTGATTTTGGTAGTAGTGGACAGGTTTAGCAAAATGGTACACTTCATTGCGTTACCCGCACTACCTAATGCTAAGACTCTTGCTCAGGTATTCGTCAGTGAAATCGTGAAGCTTCACGGGGTCCCCTCCGATGTTGTTTCGGATCGGGGTACCCAGTTTATTTCTAAATTTTGGAAAGCTTTTTGTTCCCGTTTGGGGGTACACTTGTCCTTTTCCTCAGCTTTCCATCCTCAGTCGAATAAACAGACTGAGCGAACCAACCAAAACCTTGAGACATATCTAAGATGTTTTGTGTCTGAAAACCAAGAGTTGTGGTCATCATATTTACCGTTAGCTGAGTTTGCCATAAATAATCGTCGTCAGGAATCCACTGGCAAGTCACCATTTCTTGGTGCATATGGTTTTCATCCCCAATTCTGTACTTTCAAAGAGGGGGGGGTCTTCTGGGGTTCCCGAAGAGGAACGTTTTTCGTCATCTCTTTTATCGGTATGGCAGAAGGTGCAAGCTAACTTGAAAAATATGGGAGGTAAATACAAATGCATGGCTGATAAGAGACGGTCGCCAGGTCCGGACCTAGGAGTGAATGACTATGTGTGGTTGTCTACTAGGAATATTAAATTGAAGGTTCCCTCTTGGAAACTGGGTCCTAGGTTTATTGGCCCTTACAAAATTGTAGCCATGATCAACCCCGTGGCTTTTCGCCTGGAGTTACCTCAGACTTTTAAAATTCATAATTAGAGATGAGCAAACACCTGGATGTTCGGGTTCGAGAAGTTCGGCTGAACTTCCCGGAAATGTTCGGGTTCGGGATCCGAACCCGATCCGAACTTGGTCCCGAACCCAAACCACATTGAAGTCAATGGGGACCCGAACTTTTCGGCACTAAAACAGCTGTAAAACAGCCCAGGAAAGGGCTAGAGGGCTGCAAAAGGCAGCAACATGTAGGTATTTACCTACATGTTGCTGCCTTTTGCAGCCCTCTAGCCCTTTCCTGGGCTGTTTTACAGCCGTTTTAGTGCCGACAAATGTGGATAGGGAAATGAATTAAAATAAAAATTAAATAAATAAAAATTAACCAAAATCAATTGGAGAGAGGTCCCATAGCAGAGAATCTGGCTTCCCGTCACACACCACTGGAACAGTCCATTCCCAGATATTTAGGCCCCGGCACCCAGGCAGAGGAGAGAGGTCCCGTAACAGAGAATCTGGCTTCATGTCAGCAGAGAATTAGTCTGCATGTCATAGCAGAGAATGAGGCTTCACGTCAGCCACCACTGCAACAGTCCATTGGCATATATTTAGGCCCAGCACCCAGGCAGACGAGAGAGGTCCCGTAACAGACAATCTGGCTTCATGTCAGCAGAGAATCAGTCTTCATGTCATAGCAGAGAATCAGGCTTCACGTCACCCACCACTGCAACAGTCCATTGTCATAAATTTAGGCCCAGCACCCAGGCAGAGGAGAGAGGTCCCGTAACAGACAATCTGGCTTCATGTCAGCAGAGAATTAGTCTGCATGTCATAGCAGAGAATGAGGCTTCACGTCAGCCACTACTGCAACAGTCCATTGGCATATATTTAGGCCCAGCACCCAGGCAGAGGAGAGAGGTCCCGTAACAGACAATCTGGCTTCATGTCAGCAGAGAATCAGTCTTCATATCATAGCAGAGAATCAGGCATCACGTCAGCCACCAGTGCAACAGTCCATTGGCATATATTTAGGTCCAGCACCCAGGCAGAGGAGAGAGGTCCCGTAACAGACAATCTGGCTTCATGTCAGCAGAGAATCAGTCTTCATATCATAGCAGAGAATCAGGCATCACGTCAGCCACCAGTGCAACAGTCCATTGGCATATATTTAGGCCCAGCACACAGGCAGAGGAGAGAGGTCCAGTAACAGACAATCTGGCTTCATGTCAGCAGAGAATTAGTCTGCATGTCATAGCAGAGAATGAGGCTTCATGTCAGCCACCAGTGCAACAGTCCATTGGCATATATTTAGGCCCAGCACCCAGGCAGAGGAGAGAGGTCCCGTAACAGACAATCTGGCTTCATGTCAGCAAAGAATCAGTCTTCATGTCATAGCAGAGAATCAGGCTTCACGTCACCCACCACTGCAACAGTCCATTGTCATAAATTTAGGCCCAGCACCCAGGCAGAGGAGAGAGGTCCCGTAACAGACAATCTGGCTTCATGTCAGCAGAGAATTAGTCTGCATGTCATAGCAGAGAATGAGGCTTCACGTCAGCCACCACTGCAACAGTCCATTGGCATATATTTAGGCCCAGCACCCAGGCAGAGGAGATAGGTCCCGTAACAGACAATCTGGCTTCATGTCAGCAGAGAATCAGTCTTCATATCATAGCAGAGAATCAGGCATCACGTCAGCCACCAGTGCAACAGTCCATTGGCATATATTTAGGTCCAGCACCCAGGCAGAGGAGAGAGGTCCCGTAACAGACAATCTGGCTTCATGTCAGCAGAGAATCAGTCTTCATATCATAGCAGAGAATCAGGCATCACGTCAGCCACCAGTGCAACAGTCCATTGGCATATATTTAGGCCCAGCACACAGGCAGAGGAGAGAGGTCCAGTAACAGACAATCTGGCTTCATGTCAGCAGAGAATTAGTCTGCATGTCATAGCAGAGAATGAGGCTTCATGTCAGCCACCAGTGCAACAGTCCATTGGCATATATTTAGGCCCAGCACCCAGGCAGAGGAGAGAGGTCCCGTAACAGACAATCTGGCTTCATGTCAGCAAAGAATCAGTCTTCATGTCATAGCAGAGAATCAGGCTTCACGTCACCCACCACTGCAACAGTCCATTGTCATAAATTTAGGCCCAGCACCCAGGCAGAGGAGAGAGGTCCTGTAAAAGACGATCTGGCTTCATGTCAGCAGAGAATTAGTCTGCATGTCATAGCAGAGAATGAGGCTTCACGTCAGCCACCACTGCAACAGTCCATTGGCATATATTTAGGCCCAGCACCCAGGCAGAGGAGAGAGGTCCCGTAACAGACAATCTGGCTTCATGTCAGCAGAGAATCAGTCTTCATATCATAGCAGAGAATCAGGCTTCACGTCAGCCACCACTGCAACAGCCCATTGGCATATATTTAGGCCCAGCACCCAGGCACAGGAGAGAGGTCCCGTAACAGACAATCTGGCTTCATGTCAGCAGAGAATTAGTCTGCATGTCATAGCAGAGAATAAGGCTTCACGTCAGCCACCACTGCAACAGCCCATTGGCATATATTTAGGCCCAGCACCCAGGCAGAGGAGAGAGGTCCCGTAACAGACAATCTGGCTTCATGTCAGCAGAGAATCAGTCTGCATGTCATAGCAGAGAATCAGGCTTCACGTCAGCCACCACTGCAACAGTCCATTGTCATAAATTTAGGCCCAGCACCCAGGCAGAGGAGAGAGGTCCCGTAACAGACAATCTGGCTTCATGTCAGCAGAGAATTAGTTTGCATGTCATAGCAGAGAATGAGGCTTCACGTCAGCCACCACTGCAACAGTCCATTGGCATATATTTAGGCCCAGCACCCAGGCAGAGCAGAGAGGTCCCGTAACAGACAATCTGGCTTCATGTCAGCAGAGAATCAGTCTTCATGTCATAGCAGAGAATCAGGCTTCACGTCACCCACCACTGCAACAGTCCATTGTCATAAATTTAGGCCCAGCACCCAGGCAGAGGAGAGAGGTCCCGTAACAGACAATCTGGCTTCATGTCAGCAGAGAATTAGTCTGCATGTCATAGCAGAGAATGAGGCTTCACGTCAGCCACCACTGCAACAGTCCATTGGCATATATTTAGGCCCAGCACCCAGGCAGAGGAGAGAGGTCCCGTAACAGACAATCTGGCTTCATGTCAGCAGAGAATCAGTCTTCATGTCATAGCAGAGAATCAGGCTTCACGTCACCCACTACTGTTCGAGTCCATTTTTATAAATTTAGGCCCAGCACCCAGGCAGAGGAGAGAGGTCCCGTAACAGAGGATCTGGCTTCATGTCAGCAGAGAATCAGTCTGCATGTCATAGCAGAGAATCAGGCTTCACGTCACCCACCACTGCAACAGTCCATTGTCATAAATTTAGGCCCAGCACCCAGGCAGAGGAGTGAGGTCCCGTAACAGACAATCTGGCTTCATGTCAGCAGAGAATTAGTCTGCATGTCATTAGTGATGAGCGGCAGGTGCCATATTCGATTTCGACGAAATTCGCGAATATTCGATAGAATATTCGTTTTATATTCGTCGAAATCGAATATTCGTCATTATTCTTGTTATCGCGATTAATATGCGATTTAAATAATCGAATTTCGATTTTAACTTAAAGGCTACTCTCCTATTGAAATTGCAATTCGATTTTTTCAAGTTATAAAATTCGAATTTCGATTTTAACTTAGCACTGCTATATGCCATATTAGTTAGCCTAATATGGCATATAGCAGTGCTAAGTTAAAATCGAAATTCGAATTTTATAACTTGAAAAAATCGAATTGCGATTTCAACGTAATTCTCAAATCCGACAGTACATTCTAGTATATGGAGTCGTTCCCATGGTGATGGGGACGCTCCATAAGCATGGAATATGGCTTCAATGGCTTGGTAGAATTAGCGAATTGACGAATTTATTCGTTATATTCCACAAAACGAATATAACGAATGTATTCGTCATATTCCACAAAACGAATATAACGAATGTATTCGTCATATATCACAAAACGAAGATAACGAAGTATTCTGCATCTTCATTTTAGCTACATATTCATCAATTTCGCTAATTCTAGCAATGATATAGGAAAGTTAACTATAGAGACAGCTAAGTATAATTCGCTATGCGATTATATGACTGCTTTTTTTTATAAATAGTATAATTATAATAATTATCAGGTATTATAATTATTCTATTTATTTAAAAAAAAAGCAGTAATATAATCGCATAGCGAATTAAACTTAGCTGTCCAGTCAGTGCCCGTTGCCGCTTCTGCCGACTTCCATGCTTTATGGAGCGTCCCCATCACCATGGGAACATCTCCATATACTAGAATGTACTGTCGGATTTGAGAATTACGTTGAAATCGCAATTCGATTTTTTCAAGTTATAATAATCGAATTTCGATTTTAACTTAGCACTGCTATATGCCATATTAGTTAGCCTAATATGGCATATAACAGTGCTAAGCTAAAATCGAAATTCGATTATTATAACTTGACATAATCGAATTGCGATTCCAACTTGGACCTGGTTTACTATATGGTTGGCTTCAATGGCTTGGTAGAATTAGCGAATTGACGAATATATTCGTTATATTCCACAAAACGAATATATTCGTCATATTCCACAAAACGAAGATAACGAAGTATTCGTCATATTCCACAAAACGAAGATAACGAAGTATTCTGCATCTTCATTTTAGCTACCTATTCATCAATTTCGCTAATTCTAGCAATGATATAGGAAAGTTGACTATAGAGACAGCTAAGTATAATTCGCTATGCGATTATATTACTGCTTTTTTTTTAAATAAATAGAATAATTATAATACCTGATAATTATTATAATTATACTATTTATAAAAAAAAGCAGTCATATAATCGCATAGCGAATTATACTTAGCTGTCTCTATAGTCAACTTTCCTATATCATTGCTAGAATTAGCGAAATTGATGAATAGGTAGCTAAAATGAAGATGCAGAATACTTCGTTATCTTCGTTTTGTGGAATATGACGAATACATTCGTTATATTCGTTTTGTGGAATATGACGAATACATTCGTTATATTCGTTTTGTGGAATATAACGAATATATTCGTCAATTCGCTAATTCTACCAAGCCATTGAAGCCATATTCCATGCTTATGGAGCGTCCCCATCACCATGGGAACGACTCCATATACTAGAATGTACTGTCGGATTTGAGAATTACGTTGAAATCGCAATTCGATTTTTTCAAGTTATAAAATTCGAATTTCGATTTTAACTTAGCACTGCTATATGCCATATTAGGCTAACTAATATGGCATATAGCAGTGCTAAGTTAAAATCGAAATTCGAATTTTATAACTTGAAAAAATCGAATTGCGATTTCAACGTAATTCTCAAATCCGACAGTACATTCTAGTATATGGAGATGTTCCCATGGTGATGGGGACGCTCCATGAGCATGGAAGTCGGCAGAAGCGGCAACGGGCACTGACTGGAGCAGCCAGGAAGCCAGGAATCCAAAGGACAGGTAAGAACAACTTTAGGGAAGTGGGAAAGAAAAAAATATAACAATAAAAAAAAAAAAAAAAAAAAAAAAAAGAATATTCGAAATATCGAATTTATATCACTATATTCGAAATATTCGCGAATTAGCGAAGTGCCGATATTCGCGAAAAAAATTCGATATTCGAATATTCGCGCTCAACACTACATGTCATAGCAGAGAATGAGGCTTCACGTCAGCCACCACTGCAACAGTCCATTGGCATATATTTAGGCCCAGCACCCAGGCAGAGGAGAGAGGTCCAGTAACAGACAATCTGGCTTCATGTCAGCAGAGAATCAGTCTTCATGTCATAGCAGAGAATCAGGCTTCACGTCACCCACCACTGCAACAGTCCATTGTCATAAATTTAGGCCCAGCACCCAGGCAGAGGAGAGAGGTCCCGTAACAGACAATCTGGCTTCATGTCAGCAGAGAATTAGTCTGCATGTCATAGCAGAGAATGAGGCTTCACGTCAGCCACCACTGCAACAGTCCATTGGCATATATTTAGGCCCAGCACCCAGGCAGAGGAGAGAGGTCCCGTAACAGACAATCTGGCTTCATGTCAGCAGAGAATCAGTCTTCATATCATAGCAGAGAATCAGGCTTCACGTCAGCCACCAGTGCAACAGTCCATTGGCATATATTTAGGCCCAGCACACAGGCAGAGGAGAGAGGTCCCGTAACAGAGGATCTGGCTTCATGTCAGCAGAGAATTAGTCTGCATGTCATAGCAGAGAATGAGGCTTCACGTCAGCCACCACTGCAACAGTCCATTGGCATATATTTAGGCCCAGCACCCAGGCAGAGGAGAGAGGTCCCGTAACAGACAATCTGGCTTCATGTCAACAGAGAATCAGTCTTCATATCATAGCAGAGAATTAGGCTTCACGTCACCCACCACTGTAAGAGTCCATTTTCATAAATTTAGGCCCAGCACCCAGGCAGAGGAGACAGGTCCCGTAACAGAGGATCTGGCTTTATGTCAGCAGAGAATCAGTCTGCATGTCATAGCAGAGAATCAGGCTTCACGTCACCCACCACTGCAACAGTCCATTGTCATAAATTTAGACCCAGCACCCAGGCAGAGGAGAGAGGTCCCGTAACAGACAATCTGGCTTCATGTCAGCAGAGAATTAGTTTGCATGTCATAGCAGAGAATGAGGCTTCTCGTCAGCCACCACTGCAACAGTCCATTGGCATATATTTAGGCCCAGCACCTAGGCAGAGGAGAGAGGTCCCGTAACAGACAATCTGGCTTCATGTCAGCAGAGAATCAGTCTTCATATCATAGCAGAGAATCAGGCTTCACGTCAGCCACCAGTGCAACAGTCCTTTGGCATATATTTAGGCCCAGCACACAGGCAGAGGAGAGAGGTCCGGTAACAGAGGATCTGGCTTCATGTCAGCAGAGAATCAGTCTTCATGTCATAGCAGAGAATCAGGCTTCACGTCACCCAACATTGGAACAGTCCATTGGCATATATTTAGGCCCCGGCACCCAGACAGAGGAGAGGTTCATTCAAATTTGGGTAGCCGCGCAATATAATGGTAAAATCAAAATAAAGATAGGATTGAATGAGGAAGTGCCCTGGAGTCCAATAATATATGGTTAAGGGGAGGTAGTTAATGTCTAATCTGGACAAGGGACGGACAGATCCTGTGGGATCCATGCCTGGTTCATTTTTATGAACGTCAGCTTGTCCACATTGGCTATAGACAGGCGGCTGCGTTTGTCTGTAATGACGCCCCCTGCCGTGCTGAATACACGTTCAGACAAAACGCTGGCCGCCGGGCAGGCCAGCACCTCCAAGGCATAAAAGGCTAGCTCTGGCCACGTGGACAATTTAGAGACCCAGAAGTTGAATGGGGCCGAACCATCAGTCAGTACGTGGAGGGGTATGTTAGTGAAATGTTGCCTCCTGCTAACACGTTGCGTATCAGGTGGTGGTGCAGTTAGCTGTGGCGTGTTGACAAAAGTTTTCCACATCTCTGCCATGCTAACCCTGCCCTCAGAGGAGCTGGCCGTGACACAGCTGCCTTGGCGACCTCTTGCTCCTCCTCTGCCTTGGCCTTGGGCTTCCACTTGTTCCCCTGTGACATTTGGGAATGCTCTCAGTAGCGCGTCTACCAACGTGCGCTTGTACTCGCGCACCTTCCTATCACGCTCTAGTGCAGGAAGTAAGGTGGGCACATTGTCTTTGTAGCGTGGATCCAGCAGGGTGGCAACCCAGTAGTCCGCACAGGTTAAAATGTGGGCAACTCTGCTGTCGTTGCGCAGGCACTGCAGCATGTAGTCGCTCATGTGTGCCAGGCTGCCCAGGGGTAAGGACAAGCTGTCCTCTGTGGGAGGCGTATCGTCATTGTCCTGCCTTTCCCCCCAGCCACGCACCAGTGATGGACCCGAGCTGCGTTGGGTGCCACCCTGCTGTGACCATGCTTCATCCTCATCCTCATCCTCATCCTCGTCCTCCTCATCCTCCAGTAGTGGGCCCTGGCTGGCCACATTTGTACCTGGCCTCTGCTGTTGCCAAAAACCTCCCTCTGAGTCACTTCGAAGAGACTAGCCTGAAAGTGCTAAAAATGACCCCTCTTCCTCCTCCTCCTCCTCCTGGGCCACCTCCTCTTCTATCATCGCCCTAAGTGTTTTCTCAAGGAGACATAGAAGTGGTATTGTAACGCTGATAACGGCGTCATCGCCACTAGCCATGTTGGTGGAGTACTCGAAACAGCGCAACAGGGCACACAGGTCTCGCATGGAGGCCCAGTCATTGGTGGTGAAGTGGTGCTGTTCTGTAGCTGAAACTCCACTATGGCCTGCTGCTGCTCGCACAGTCTGTCCAGCATGTGCAAGGTGGAGTTCCACCTGGTGGGCACGTCGCATATGAGGCGGTGAGCGGGAAGGCCGAAGTTACGCTGTAGTGCAGACAGGCGAGCAGCAGCAGGATGTAAACGCCGGAAGCGCGAACAGACGGCCCGCACTTTATGCAGCAGCTCTGACATGTCGGGGTAGTTGTGAATGAACTTCTGCACCACCAAATTCAGCACATGCGCCAAGCAAGGGATGTGCGTCAAATTGGCTAGTCCCAGAGGTGCAACGAGATTTCGCCCATTATCACACACCACCAGGCTGGGCTTGAGGCTCACCGCCAGCAACCACTCGTCGGTCTGTTGTTCTATACCACGCCACAACTCCTGTGCGGTGTGGGGCCTGTCCCCCAAACATATGAGTTCCAGAATGGCCTGCTGACGTTTACCCCGGGCTGTGCTGAAGTTGGTGGTGAAGGTGAGTGGCTGACTGGATGAGCAGGTGGAAGAAGAGGAGGAGGAAGCCGAGAAGGAGGAGGTGGCAACAGGAGGCAAAGAATGTTGCCCTGCGATCCTTGGCGGCGGAAGGACGTGCGCCAAACAGCTCTCCGCCTGGGGCCCAGCTGCCACTACATTTACCCAGTGTGCAGTTAGGGAGATATAGCGTCCCTGGCCGTGCTTACTGGTCCACGTATCTGTGGTTAGGTGGACCTTGCTACAGATGGCGTTGCGCAGTGCACACTTGATTTTATCGGATACTTGGTTGTGCAGCGAAGGCACGGCTCTCTTGGAGAAGTAGTGGCGGCTGGGAACAACATACTGTGGGACAGCAAGCGACATGAGCTGTTTGAAGCTGTCTGTGTCCACCAGCCTAAATGACAGCATTTCATAGGCCAGTAGTTTAGAAATGCTGGCATTCAGGGCCAGGGATCGAGGGTGGCTAGGTGGGAATTTACGCTTTCTCTCAAATGTTTGTGAGATGGAGAGCTGAACGCTGCCGTGTGACATGGTTGAGACGCTTGGTGACGGAGGTGGTGGTGGTGTTGGTGGTACATCCCCTGTTTGCTGGGCGGCAGGTGCCAACGTTCCTCCAGAGGCGGAGGAAGAGGCCGAGGCGGCAGCAGCAGAAGAGGCCGAGGCGACAGCAGCAGAAGAGGTAGCAGGGGGAGCCTGAGTGACTTCCTTGGTTTTGAAGGTGTTTACTCCACTGCAGTTCATGCTTTGCATGCAGGTGCCTGGTCATGCAGGTTGTGCTAGGGTTCAGAACTTAATGCCTCGCTTCAGGCTCTGATGGCACAGCGTGCAAACCACTCGGGTCTTGTCGTCAGCACATTGTTTGAAGAAGTGCCATGCCAGGGAACTCCTTGAAGCTGCCTTTGGGGTGCTCGGTCCAAGATGGCGGCGGTCAGTAGCAGGCGGCGGGTGTTCTGCTTTTGCCCACTGCTCCCTCTTTTGCTACGCTGTTGGCTCGGTCTCACCACTGCCTCTTCCTCCAAACTGTGAAAGTCAGTGGCACGACCTTCATTCCATGTGGGGTCTAGGACCTCATCGTCCCCTGCATCGTCTTCCACCCAGTCTTGAACCCTGACCTCCTGTTCAGTCTGCACACTGCAGAAAGACGCAGCAGTTGGCACCTGTGTTTCGTCATCATCAGAGACATGCTGAGGTGGTATTCCCATGTCCTCATCATCAGGAAACATAAGTGGTTGTGCGTCAGTGCATTCTATGTCTTTCACCGCTGGGGAAGGGCTAGGTGGATGCCCTAGGGAAACCCTGCCAGCGGAGTCTTCAAACAGCATAAGAGACTGCTGCATAACTTGAGGCTGAGACAGTTTCCCTGGTATGCATGGGGGTGATGTGACAGACTGATAGGGATAGATTTAAAATAGCTCTGATATAGCAGAAACCACTAAATTATGAAATTGCTAAATTGTGAATTGTATTTCAACCCAGAACAAAAAATGTGCTTTGACGGACACTAAATAACTTTCCCATCCACAACAGGACAGCGGTAACGAGAGATTTAGCGGGATATAAATTTGAGGCCTAGTATTTAGGCGCTGGGTGACCGGTATGGATTTACTAACAGAATTAGACTTGGAAATGCACAGTAGCGTGTGTGTGAAGTTATTCTGAATGACCCTATGTGCACCTTGAATATTATATACCCTTTTAGGGATAGATTTCAAATAGCTCTGATATAGCAGAAACCACTAAATTATGAAATTGCTAAATTGGGAATTGTATTTCAACCCAGAACAAAAAATGTGCTTTGACGGACACTAAATAACTTTACCAGCCATAACAGGACAGCGGTAACGAGAGATTTAGCGGGATATAAATTTGAGGCCTAGTATTTAGGCGCTGGGTGACCGGTATGGATTTACTAACAGAATTAGACTTGGAAATGCACAGTAGCGTGTGTGTGAAGTTATTCTGAATGACCCTATGTGCACCTTGAATATTATATACCCTTTTAGGGATAGATTTCAAATAGCTCTGATATAGCAGAAACCACTAAATTATGAAATTGCTAAATTGGGAATTGTATTTCAACCCAGAACAAAAAATGTGCTTTGACGGACACTAAATAACTTTCCCAGCCACAACAGGACAGCGGTAACGAGAGATTTAGCGGGATATAAATTTGAGGCCTAGTATTTAGGCGCTGGGTGACCGGTATGGATTTACTAACAGAATTAGACTTGGAAATGCACAGTAGCGTGTGTGTGAAGTTATTCTGAATGACCCTATGTGCACCTTGAATATTATATACCCTTTTAGGGATAGATTTCAAATAGCTCTGATATAGCAGAAACCACTAAATTATGAAATTGCTAAATTGGGAATTGTATTTCAACCCAGAACAAAAAATGTGCTTTGACGGACACTAAATAACTTGCCCAGCCACAACAGTACAGCGGTAACGACAGATTTAGCGGGATATAAATTTGAGGCCTAGTATTTAGGCGCTGGGTGACCAGGTATGGATTTAGTGACAGAATTAGACTTGGAAATGCACAGTAGCGTGTGTGTGAAGTTATTCTGAATGACCCTATGTGCACCTTGAATATTATATACCCTTTTAGGGATAGATTTCAAATAGCTCTGATATAGCAGAAACCACTAAATTATGAAATTGCTAAATTGGGAATTGTATTTCAACCCAGAACAAAAAATGTGCTTTGACGGACACTAAATAACTTTCCCAGCCACAACAGTACAGCGGTAACGAGAGATTTAGCGGGATATAAATTTGAGGCCTAGTATTTAGGCGCTGGGTGACCGGTATGGATTTACTGAACAGAATTAGACTTGGAAATGCACAGTAGCGTGTGTGTGAAGTTATTCTGAATGACCCTATGTGCACCTTGAATATTATATACCCTTTTAGGGATAGATTTCAAATAGCTCTGATATAGCAGAAACCACTAAATTATGAAATTGCTAAATTGGGAATTGTATTTCAACCCAGAACAAAAAATGTGCTTTGACGGACACTAAATAACTTTCCCATCCACAACAGGACAGCGGTAACGAGAGATTTAGCGGGATATAAATTTGAGGCCTAGTATTTAGGCGCTGGGTGACCGGTATGGATTTACTAACAGAATTAGACTTGGAAATGCACAGTAGCGTGTGTGTGAAGTTATTCTGAATGACCCTATGTGCACCTTGAATATTATATACCCTTTTAGGGATAGATTTCAAATAGCTCTGATATAGCAGAAACCACTAAATTATGAAATTGCTAAATTGGGAATTGTATTTCAACCCTGAACAAAAAATGTGCTTTGACGGACACTAAATAACTTTCCCAGCCACAACAGTACAGCGGTAACGACAGATTTAGCAAGATATAAATTTGAGGCCTAGTATTTAGGCGCTGGGTGACCGGTATGGATTTAGTGACATAATTAGACTTGGAAATGCACAGTAGCGTGTGTGTGAAGTTATTCTGAATGACCCTATGTGCACCTTGAATATTATATACCCTTTTAGGGATAGATTTCAAATAGCTCTGATATAGCAGAAACCACTAAATTATGAAATTGCTAAATTGGGAATTGTATTTCAACCCAGAACAAAAAATGTGCTTTGACGGACACTAAATAACTTTCCCATCCACAACAGTACAGCGGTAACGAGAGATTTAGCGGGATATAAATTTGAGGCCTAGTATTTAGGCGCTGGGTGACCGGTATGGATTTACTGACAGAATTAGACTTGGAAATGCACAGTAGCGTGTGTGTGAAGTTATTCTGAATGACCCTATGTGCACCTTGAATATTATATACCCTTTTAGGGATAGATTTCAAATAGCTCTGATATAGCAGAAACCACTAAATTATGAAATTGCTAAATTGGGAATTGTATTTCAACCCAGAACAAAAAATGTGCTTTGACGGACACTAAATAACTTTCCCAGCCACAACAGGACAGCGGTAACGAGAGATTTAGCGGGATATAAATTTGAGGCCTAGTATTTAGGCGCTGGGTGACCGGTATGGATTTACTGACAGAATTAGACTTGGAAATGCACAGTAGCGTGTGTGTGAAGTTATTCTGAATGACCCTATGTGCACCTTGAATATTATATACCCTTTTAGGGATAGATTTCAAATAGCTCTGATATAGCAGAAACCACTAAATTATGAAATTGCTAAATTGGGAATTGTATTTCAACCCAGAACAAAAAATGTGCTTTGACGGACACTAAATAACTTTCCCATCCACAACAGGACAGCGGTAACGAGAGATTTAGCGGGATATAAATTTGAGGCCTAGTATTTAGGCGCTGGGTGACCGGTATGGATTTACTAACAGAATTAGACTTGGAAATGCACAGTAGCGTGTGTGTGAAGTTATTCTGAATGACCCTATGTGCACCTTGAATATTATATACCCTTTTAGGGATAGATTTCAAATAGCTCTGATATAGCAGAAACCACTAAATTATGAAATTGCTAAATTGGGAATTGTATTTCAACCCAGAACAAAAAATGTGCTTTGACGGACACTAAATAACTTTCCCAGCCACAACAGTACAGCGGTAACGACAGATTTAGCGGGATATAAATTTGAGGCCTAGTATTTAGGCGCTGGGTGACCGGTATGGATTTAGTGACAGAATTAGACTTGGAAATGCACAGTAGCGTGTGTGTGAAGTTATTCTGAATGACCCTATGTGCACCTTGAATATTATATACCCTTTTAGGGATAGATTTCAAATAGCTCTGATATAGCAGAAACCACTAAATTATGAAATTGCTAAATTGGGAATTGTATTTCAACCCAGAACAAAAAATGTGCTTTGACGGACACTAAATAACTTTCCCAGCCACAACAGGACAGCGGTAACGAGAGATTTAGCGGGATATAAATTTGAGGCCTAGTATTTAGGCGCTGGGTGACCGGTATGGATTTACTGACAGAATTAGACTTGGAAATGCACAGTAGCGTGTGTGTGAAGTTATTCTGAATGACCCTATGTGCACCTTGAATATTATATACCCTTTTAGGGATAGATTTCAAATAGCTCTGATATAGCAGAAACCACTAAATTATGAAATTGCTAAATTGGGAATTGTATTTCAACCCAGAACAAAAAATGTGCTTTGACGGACACTAAATAACTTGCCCAGCCACAACAGTACAGCGGTAACGACAGATTTAGCGGGATATAAATTTGAGGCCTAGTATTTAGGCGCTGGGTGACCGGTATGGATTTAGTGACAGAATTAGACTTGGAAATGCACAGTAGCGTGTGTGTGAAGTTATTCTGAATGACCCTATGTGCACCTTGAATATTATATACCCTTTTAGGGATAGATTTCAAATAGCTCTGATATAGCAGAAACCACTAAATTATGAAATTGCTAAATTGGGAATTGTATTTCAACCCAGAACAAAAAATGTGCTTTGACGGACACTAAATAACTTGCCCAGCCACAACAGGACAGCGGTAACGACAGATTTAGCGGGATATAAATTTGAGGCCTAGTATTTAGGCGCTGGGTGACCGGTATGGATTTAGTGACAGAATTAGACTTGGAAATGCACAGTAGCGTGTGTGTGAAGTTATTCTGAATGACCCTATGTGCACCTTGAATATTATATACCCTTTTAGGGATAGATTTCAAATAGCTCTGATATAGCAGAAACCACTAAATTATGAAATTGCTAAATTGGGAATTGTATTTCAACCCAGAACAAAAAATGTGCTTTGACGGACACTAAATAACTTGCCCAGCCACAACAGTACAGCGGTAACGACAGATTTAGCGGGATATAAATTTGAGGCCTAGTATTTAGGCGCTGGGTGACCGGTATGGATTTAGTGACAGAATTAGACTTGGAAATGCACAGTAGCGTGTGTGTGAAGTTATTCTGAATGACCCTATGTGCACCTTGAATATTATATACCCTTTTAGGGATAGATTTCAAATAGCTCTGATATAGCAGAAACCACTAAATTATGAAATTGCTAAATTGGGAATTGTATTTCAACCCAGAACAAAAAATGTGCTTTGACGGACACTAAATAACTTTCCCAGCCACAACAGGACAGCGGTAACGAGAGATTTAGCGGGATATAAATTTGAGGCCTAGTATTTAGGCGCTGGGTGACCGGTATGGATTTACTGACAGAATTAGACTTGGAAATGCACAGTAGCGTGTGTGTGAAGTTATTCTGAATGACCCTATGTGCACCTTGAATATTATATACCCTTTTAGGGATAGATTTCAAATAGCTCTGATATAGCAGAAACCACTAAATTATGAAATTGCTAAATTGGGAATTGTATTTCAACCCAGAACAAAAAATGTGCTTTGACGGACACTAAATAACTTGCCCAGCCACAACAGTACAGCGGTAACGACAGATTTAGCGGGATATAAATTTGAGGCCTAGTATTTAGGCGCTGGGTGACCGGTATGGATTTACTGACAGAATTAGACTTGGAAATGCACAGTAGCGTGTGTGTGAAGTTATTCTGAATGACCCTATGTGCACCTTGAATATTATATACCCTTTTAGGGATAGATTTCAAATAGCTCTGATATAGCAGAAACCACTAAATTATGAAATTGCTAAATTGGGAATTGTATTTCAACCCAGAACAAAAAATGTGCTTTGACGGACACTAAATAACTTTCCCAGCCACAACAGTACAGCGGTAACGAGAGATTTAGCGGGATATAAATTTGAGGCCTAGTATTTAGGCGCTGGGTGACCGGTATGGATTTACTGAACAGAATTAGACTTGGAAATGCACAGTAGCGTGTGTGTGAAGTTATTCTGAATGACCCTATGTGCACCTTGAATATTATATACCCTTTTAGGGATAGATTTCAAATAGCTCTGATATAGCAGAAACCACTAAATTATGAAATTGCTAAATTGGGAATTGTATTTCAACCCAGAACAAAAAATGTGCTTTGACGGACACTAAATAACTTGCCCAGCCACAACAGGACAGCGGTAACGAGAGATTTAGCAGAATATAAATTTGAGGCCTAGTATTTAGGCGCTGGGTGACAGGTATGGATTTAATGACAGAATTAGACTTGGAAATGCACAGTAGCGTGTGTGTGAAGTTATTCTGAATGACCCTATGTGCACCTTGAATATTATATACCCTTTTAGGGATAGATTTCAAATAGCTCTGATATAGCAGAAACCACTAAATTATGAAATTGCTAAATTGGGAATTGTATTTCAACCCAGAACAAAAAATGTGCTTTGACGGACACTAAATAACTTGCCCAGCCACAACAGTACAGCGGTAACGACAGATTTAGCGGGATATAAATTTGAGGCCTAGTATTTAGGCGCTGGGTGACCGGTATGGATTTACTGACAGAATTAGACTTGGAAATGCACAGTAGCGTGTGTGTGAAGTTATTCTGAATGACCCTATGTGCACCTTGAATATTATATACCCTTTTAGGGATAGATTTCAAATAGCTCTGATATAGCAGAAACCACTAAATTATGAAATTGCTAAATTGGGAATTGTATTTCAACCCAGAACAAAAAATGTGCTTTGACGGACACTAAATAACTTTCCCAGCCACAACAGGACAGCGGTAACGAGAGATTTAGCGGGATATAAATTTGAGGCCTAGTATTTAGGCGCTGGGTGACCGGTATGGATTTACTGACAGAATTAGACTTGGAAATGCACAGTAGCGTGTGTGTGAAGTTATTCTGAATGACCCTATGTGCACCTTGAATATTATATACCCTTTTAGGGATAGATTTCAAATAGCTCTGATATAGCAGAAACCACTAAATTATGAAATTGCTAAATTGGGAATTGTATTTCAACCCAGAACAAAAAATGTGCTTTGACGGACACTAAATAACTTGCCCAGCCACAACAGTACAGCGGTAACGACAGATTTAGCGGGATATAAATTTGAGGCCTAGTATTTAGGCGCTGGGTGACCGGTATGGATTTAGTGACAGAATTAGACTTGGAAATGCACAGTAGCGTGTGTGTGAAGTTATTCTGAATGACCCTATGTGCACCTTGAATATTATATACCCTTTTAGGGATAGATTTCAAATAGCTCTGATATAGCAGAAACCACTAAATTATGAAATTGCTAAATTGGGAATTGTATTTCAACCCAGAACAAAAAATGTGCTTTGACGGACACTAAATAACTTTCCCAGCCACAACAGTACAGCGGTAACGACAGATTTAGCGGGATATAAATTTGAGGCCTAGTATTTAGGCGCTGGGTGACCGGTATGGATTTAGTGACAGAATTAGACTTGGAAATGCACAGTAGCGTGTGTGTGAAGTTATTCTGAATGACCCTATGTGCACCTTGAATATTATATACCCTTTTAGGGATAGATTTCAAATAGCTCTGATATAGCAGAAACCACTAAATTATGAAATTGCTAAATTGGGAATTGTATTTCAACCCAGAACAAAAAATGTGCTTTGACGGACACTAAATAACTTTCCCAGCCACAACAGGACAGCGGTAACGAGAGATTTAGCGGGATATAAATTTGAGGCCTAGTATTTAGGCGCTGGGTGACCGGTATGGATTTACTGACAGAATTAGACTTGGAAATGCACAGTAGCGTGTGTGTGAAGTTATTCTGAATGACCCTATGTGCACCTTGAATATTATATACCCTTTTAGGGATAGATTTCAAATAGCTCTGATATAGCAGAAACCACTAAATTATGAAATTGCTAAATTGGGAATTGTATTTCAACCCAGAACAAAAAATGTGCTTTGACGGACACTAAATAACTTGCCCAGCCACAACAGGACAGCGGTAACGAGAGATTTAGCGGGATATAAATTTGAGGCCTAGTATTTAGGCGCTGGGTGACCGGTATGGATTTACTGACAGAATTAGACTTGGAAATGCACAGTAGCGTGTGTGTGAAGTTATTCTGAATGACCCTATGTGCACCTTGAATATTATATACCCTTTTAGGGATAGATTTCAAATAGCTCTGATATAGCAGAAACCACTAAATTATGAAATTGCTAAATTGGGAATTGTATTTCAACCCAGAACAAAAAATGTGCTTTGACGGACACTAAATAACTTGCCCAGCCACAACAGGACAGCGGTAACGAGAGATTTAGCGGGATATAAATTTGAGGCCTAGTATTTAGGCGCTGGGTGACCGGTATGGA